>NC_134353.1:433127302-433449552 GCF_048569485.1 Anomaloglossus baeobatrachus
AGGGAGGCAGAGGCAGAGACTGGAGGGAGGCAGAGGCTGAGACTGGAGGGAGGCAGAGGCTGAGACTGGAGGGAGGCTGGAGGGAGGCAGAGGCTGAGACTGGAGAGAGGCAGAGGCTGAGACTGGGGGGAGGTTGGAGGGAGGCAGAGGCTGAGACTGGAGGGAGGCAGAGGCTGAGACTGTGGGGAGGCTGGAGGGAGGCAGAGGCTGAGACTGGAGAGAGGCAGAGGCTGAGACTGGGGGGAGGCTGGAGGGAGGCAGAGGCTGAGACTGGAGAGAGGCAGAGGCTGAAACTGGGGGGAGGTTGGAGGGAGGCAGAGGCTGAGACTGGAGGGAGGCAGAGGCTGAGACTGTGGGGAGGCTGGAGGGAGGCAGAGGCTGAGACTGGGGGAGGCTGGAGGGAGGCAGAGGCAGAGACTGGGGGGAGGCTGGAGGGAGGCAGAGGCAGAGACTGGGAAGAGGCTGGAGGGAGGCAGAGGCTGAGACTGGGGGAGGCTGGAGAGCGGCAGAGGCTGAGACTGGGGGGAGGCTGGAGGGAGGCAGAGGCAGAGACTGGGGGGAGGCTGGAGGGAGGCAGAGGCAGAGACTGGGGGGAGGCTGGAGGGAGGCAGAGGCAGAGACTGGGGGGAGGCTGGAGGGAGGCAGAGGCAGAGACTGGGGGGAGGCTGGAGGGAGGCAGAGGCTGAGACTGGGGGGAGGTTGGAGGGAGGCAGAGGCTGAGACTGGAGGGAGGCAGAGGCTGAGACTGTGGGGAGGCTGGAGGGAGGCAGAGGCTGAGACTGGGGGAGGCTGGAGGGAGGCAGAGGCAGAGACTGGGGGGAGGCTGGAGGGAGGCAGAGGCAGAGACTGGGGGGAGGCTGGAGGGAGGCAGAGGCAGAGATGGGGGGAGGCTGGAGGGAGGCAGAGGCAGAGACTGGGGGGAGGCTGGAGGGAGGCAGAGGCTGAGACTGGAGGGAGGCAGAGGCTGAGACTGTGGGGAGGCTGGAGGGAGGCAGAGGCTGAGACTGGGGGAGGCTGGAGGGAGGCAGAGGCAGAGACTGGGGGGAGGCTGGAGGGAGGCAGAGGCAGAGACTGGGGGGAGGCTGGAGGGAGGCAGAGGCTGAGACTGGGGGGAGGCTGGAGGGAGGCAGAGGCTGAGACTGGGGGGAGGCTGGAGAGAGGCAGAGGCTGAGACTGGGGGGAGGCTGGAGGGAGGCAGAGGCAGAGACTGGGGGGAGGCTGGAGGGAGGCAGAGGCAGAGACTGGGGGGGAGGCTGGAGGGAGGCAGAGGCAGAGACTGGGGGGAGGCTGGAGGGAGGCAGAGTCAGAGACTGGGGGGAGGCTGGAGGGAGGCAGAGGCAGAGACTGGGGGAGGCTGGAGGGAGGCAGAGGCTGAGACTGGAGGGAGGCTGAGACTGGGGGGAGGCTGGAGGGAGACTGAGGCTGAGACTGGGGGGAGGCTGGAGGGAGGCTGAGGCTGAGACTGGAGGGAGGCTGAGGCTGAGACTGGGGGGAGGCTGGAGGGAGGCAGAGGCAGAGACTGGGGGGAGGCTGGAGGGAGGCAGAGGCAGAGACTGGGGGGAGGCTGGAGGGAGGCTGAGGCTGAGACTGGAGGGAGGCTGAGGCTGAGACTTGAGGGAGGCAGAGGCTGAGACTGGAGGGAGGCTGAGACTGGGGGGAGGCTGGAGGGAGACTGAGGCTGAGACTGGGGGGAGGCTGGAGGGAGGCTGAGGCTGAGACTGGAGGGAGGCTGAGGCTGAGACTGGGGGGAGGCTGGAGGGAGGCAGAGGCAGAGACTGGGGGGAGGCTGGAGGGAGGCAGAGGCAGAGACTGGGGGGAGGCTGGAGGGAGGCTGAGGCTGAGACTGGAGGGAGGCTGAGGCTGAGACTTGAGGGAGGCTGAGGCTGAAACTGGAGGGAGGCTGGAGGGAGGCTGAGGCGGAGACTGGGGCAGGCTGAGGCTGGGGGGAGGCAAAGGCTGAGACTGGGGAAGAGAGGCTGATGCTGAGGGAAGATAGAGGCTGATGCTGGGGGAGAGAGGCTGATGCTGGGGGAGTGGGAGAGAGGGGCTAATGCTAGAGACAGAGGACAAGGGATGAGGGATAGTGCAATGACAAAATCGATTGGGTGGGGGGAGTGTAAGGACTCAGAATAAGAGGGGGCAGCATTGGGAGCTCATTGTGAAGAAGGGGCAGCATGTGTGGGATCAGTATGGAGTGGAGCAATGTAGGGGAGTCAATATCAAGAGTGGGGTAGTGTGTGTGTGGGGGGTCTCAGCATAAGCGTTAGTGTGGTGGTCTTAGCATGAGTGGGGCAACATGAAGGTCTCATTATGGAAAAGAGGAAGGCAGCATTAGGAGCTCATGGAGAGGGACAGCATGCATGGGACATTGTGAGAAGGGGGCAGCATGCATGGGACACTGAGGAGGGGGCAGCATGCATGAGACATTGTGAGGAGGGGGCAGCATGCATGGGACATTGTGAGAAGGGGGCAGCATGCATGGGACACTGAGGAGGGGGCAGCATGCATGAGACATTGTGAGGAGGGAGCAGCATGCATGGGACATTGTGAGGAAGGAGCAGCATGCATGGGACATTGTGAGGAGGGAGCATCAAGCATGAGACATTGTGCGGAGGGAGCAGCATGCATGGGACATTGTGAGGAGGGAGCAGCATGCATGGGACATTGTGAGGCGGGAGCAGCATACATGAGACATTGTGAGGAGGGGGCAGCATGCATGAGACATTGTGAGGAGGGAGCAGCATTCATGGGACATTGTGAGGAGGGAGCAGCATACATGAGACATTGTGAGGAGGGGGCAGCATGCATGAGACATTGTGAGGAGGGAGCAGCATGCATGGGACATTGTGAGGAGGGGCAGCATGCATGGGACATTGTGAGGAGGGGGCAGCATGCATGGGACATTGTGAGGAGGGAGCAGGATGCATGGGACATTGTGAAGAGGGGGCAGCATGCATGGGACATTGTGAGGAGAGAGCAGCATGCATGGGACATTGTGAGGAGGGGGCAGCATGCATGGGACATTGTGAGGAGGGGGCAGCATGCATGGGACATTGTGAGGAGGGGGCAGCATGCATGGGACATTGTGAGGAGGGGGCAGCATGCAAGGGACATTGTGAGGAGGGGGCAGCATGCAAGGGACATTGTGAGGAGGGAGCAGCATGCATGGGACATTGTGAGGAGGGGGCAGCATGCATGGGACATTGTGAGGAGGGGGCAGCATGCAAGGGACATTGTGAGGAGGGGGCAGCATTCATGGGACATTGTGAGGAGGGGGCAGCATGCATGGGACATTGTGAGGAGGGGGCAGCAAGCATGGGACATTGTGAGGAGGGAGCAGCATGCATGGGACATTGTGACGAGGGAGCAGCATGCATGGGACATTGTGAGGAGGGGGCAGCATGCATGGGACATTGTGAGGAGGGGGCAGCATGCATGGGACATTGTGAGGAGGGGGCAGCATGCATGGGACATTGTGAGGAGGGGGCAGCATGCATGGGACATTGTCCTCACATCATGCTGCTCCCTCCTCACAATGTACAGATCATATTTCATAATCGAGGAAGGTGTGGTGGATATACAGTAGTTTATAAGGGAGGGCAGTGTGGTGTTTATTAGGGGCAGTGTCACAGTCACAGTATATAAGTGGGGACGGTGTGGTGGGAATATTTTATACTCATGCTATGTTTTGATGTGCCTGTGGTGATTCCCATTGGGGGGGGGGTTCGTTTCTTATTGATACTTTTTAAAGTGTGCTACAGAGTAGATCTGCCTTAAACAGATGTCGTGTGCGAAAACTCAGTTTTACGTTGTCACTAAGGGGCGCGACCACTTAAAGTGCCTAGGGCAGCACGAAGGCAAAATACAGCCCTGCCCGTAGCCTAACATGTTGATCCAGAGGAAGGCAAAAAAACCCCAATGTGGCAAACAAGTTCCAATGGGGAAAAAATTTCCTTCCTGACTCCACATCCGGCAATCAGACTAGTTCCCTGGATCAATACCCTGTCATAAAATCTAATATACATAACTGGTAATATTAAAATTTTCAAGAAAGGCATCCAGGCTCTGCTTAAATGTTAGTAGTGAATCACTCATTACAACATCATGCGGCAGAGAGTTCCATAGTCTCACTGCTCGTACAGTAAAGAATCCTCGTCTGTGATTATGATTAAACCTTCTTTCCTCAAGACGTAGCGGATGCCCCCGTGTTCCAGTCTCAGGCCTAGGTGTAAAAAGATCTTTGGAAAGGTCTCTGTACTGTCCCCTCATATATTTATACATTGTGATTAGATCCCCCCTAAGCCTTCGTTTTTCCAAACTAAATAACCCCAAGTTTAATAAGCTGTCTTGGTATTGCAGCCCACCCATTCCTCTAATAATCTTGGTGGCTCTTCTCTGCACCCTCTCCAGTTCAGCTATGTCCTTCTTATATATCGGTGACCAGAATTGTACACAGTATTCTAAGTGCGGTCGCACTTAGAGAATAGAGAACACATTTTGATACACTTTGATAGATACACAACACACTTAAAGGATGATGTCTGGGCATTGTGAAAAGATATTACAAAAACAGTACTACAACCATAAAAATATTGGTTCTTTTGGAGGTGTTGCAAGTTTATATAGAGGAATTCGTAACCACAATATTACAAAGAAAGATGTGCTTAATTGGTTGGCTAATCAAGATACATATTCTTTACACAAACCAGTCAGAAAAAAAATTTTGACCAATAAAATAATCGTGGCAAACATCGACTCCCAGTGGCAAGCTGATCTTGTCAGTATGATTGATTATTCAAGAGAAAATAACAATATAAGATACATTCTAACAGTTATTGATATCCTATCGAAATATGCATGGTGCGTGGCCTTATCAAACAAGACAGGAACAAGTGTTGCCAGATCACTCGAATTAATATTTGAAAATGATCAGCGGATACCAAGGAAATTACAGACGGATCGGGGGCGCGAGTTTATGAATAATGCCGTGAAGCGCCTTTGTAAAATACATAACGTTCATCTTTTTTTTACTAACAATACAGTAAAGGCCGCCGTGGTGGAGAGATTTAATCGAACACTTAAGTCGAAAATGTGGCGACATTTTACAAAGAATAATACCTTTAGATATATTGATATTTTACCTGATTTGGTGTATAGCTATAATCAATCGTATCACACTGCAATTCGTTGTACAGGGCTCGTTTTATAAAGAAGAGCTGCAAAAAATACCAATGGATGAGAATCGCATCTACAGAGTCGAAAAAATTTTGAGACGCAAGCGTGAGAGACTGGTATTAGTTAAGTGGCTTGGTTTTCCTTCAAAGTTTAACAGTTGGATTAAAGAAGATCAGCTGACAGACATCTAAATCATGGAGGCAGAATCATTTTATATAACATTACCGAGCAATGCATCTTCTAAAATATATCCTGAGAACACAATATCATTTTATACCACCAAATTGGCAAAGCCTGTACACCTTTCTGGACCCTTTGACGTCGCGCTCCCCGAGATTCAACACCCGCATACATGGTATACGTTTGAGCAGAATGATGGAAATTTCTTTATAGGGAAGCATGGTAAAGTTTTGAAGGAGTTCTATTTGAAACCGGGATTTTATTCAAACATCGCTGAACTCATAAGAGCCATTAATGAGCGTATTGATGCATTGAAGGTAGCACCCGATGGTTTTAAACTAAGATACGACGATGTGAAGAGAACTGTTACCATGTCGGATTCACCGACTATACATTTTGCGCCAGGGCAGAAACTCTCGCATATTTTAGGACTACCACCCTATATTGAGGCCTCTGTAGATAATGCACATCTGGAAAGGAAAAAGACGTATGCAGATATAAAAGATGGGTTTTATACATTATATGTGTACACAGATATAATACAACACCAGCTTGTGGGGGATAGTTATGTTCAGCTTCTGCGAACAGCGCAAGTAACGGGAAAGAGTGGCGAACTAACCACTCTCCAATACACAAGGCCCGATTATGTACCGCTTTGCAAGCAACATTTTGATTCTGTGACGATCTCTATATTATCAGATCAGGGTGTGCCTGTTAAATTCAAATACGGCAAGGTAATTATTCGATTACACTTTCGACCGAGAAAGGGCTAACACAGTAAAATGGTGTCTCAAAGGGTCTATGGCGAGCCAGCAATTTATGCAAGCAATTTATGCATGGTTTAGAGGGCTTTCACGGTGATGCGCACATGTATGGCGGGGGTCTTGCAGGTATTTTTAGAGGCCTTTTTAGGCGAGCCATACCGTTGTTCAGGAAAGGTATAGAATTAGTAAAACCGCACTTAAAGACAGCTGTCAAAAACATAGCTAAAGATGCGGTCACATCCCTCTCATCAGTCGTAATGAATCGAATAAACACGGACCCGCAGGAGGGCTCTGGAATTATTTATGTTGCTAAAAAACAGCAGAAAAGAAAAAAAAAGGCAGGCTCGTTATTCACAACCCCCTATGCTCATGGTTAAAAATACTACCAAGAGACGAAACCGCCAGAAAAGGGTGAGACGCTCTCTCTGTGACATCTTCTAATCGCTTATCATGGCTTTCATACATGAAGCATCGATCGAGTGTGCAAAATCCGAATTGGATATTTTTGACCTCCCTCCAACACAGACAGTATAGAGAAATCGCTTTTTGTAGAAGTTCAACCTATTGCGGCTCTGTCAGACAATGCACCCTTGGAATTTTTTATATTGGGCAGCGGTGAATATTATTATGATCTAAACAATACGCTGCTGTACATAAATTGCCGCATCGTCAAACAAGATAATACAGCTATCGGCGCTGACGCCAGAGTATCTTTTATAAATTACCCCCTCGCTACGCTCTTTAATCAGGTTGACATCACTCTGGGCGATCGCCTTATCTCACAGTCGGATAACCTCTACAGTTATAGAGCATACATTGAAACGCTTTTAAATTACAGCTCACAAACATTATCGTCGCAATTTACTGCTGGATTGTTCTATAAAGACACTGCAGGACATCATAATGATCGGACCTTGGATGGCGCAAATGCTGGTTTTGTCAAAAGAGCCTTTATATCATCCAACTCTAAACCTGTAGATCTCATGGGACCAATTTTTGGAGATATATTTAATCAACCAAAGCTCATACTTAACGGTCTTGACCTCAAGATCATGTTGTCAAGAAATAAGGATAGTTTTTGTTTGATGTCCGCTGATGCTGAGCAATATAAAGTGCAAATCTCACACGCTGCTCTGTATGTAAAAAGAGTGCAAGTCTCTCCAGCTGTACGAATAGGCCACAGTCAGGCCCTACTAACTGCAACAGCCAAATATGCTATTGATAGGGCCTGCATGAAAGTATACAGCATAGCGGCTGGTACGCGAATTTCAAACCACGAGAACCTCTTCTTAGGCCAAATTCCTTCAAGAGTAATATTAGGATTTGTAGATAATGAAGCATTTAGTGGCTCATATAATAAAAATCCTTTGTGCTTTGCTCATTTCAACATAAGCCAGACAGCTATTTATGTCGATGGCCAACAAATACCAGCACGGCCATACCAACCTAATTTCAATATTGATTTAGCCGTTCGAGAGTTTATGTCGTTAGCCCAGATTTCTGGGAAACAAAGGTCCGATTCTGCTTTGGCAATAGACCGTGAAGAATTTATGGATGAATTCACATTATTTGCGTTTGATTTATCCCCCGATCAAGAGCCCGGTGGTCATTTCTCGCTTGTGAAAACCGGTAACCTACGACCTATGATCGTATATGCTCTCAGCTCAACTATACTTGAAATCAACAACAGAAGAGAAGTATTATTTGATTATATCTAATTATGAATACCCTGTAACTCACAAATCTGCTGAAGTCCGATCGTTATACAGAACGTATATTTGCCGGTGTGTTTCCGTGTGATTTGCTACCGTCATATAGAGTAAATCAGAGACCCGCTGCTTACATCGTGAACACAGACACCGCAAGTCAAAGCGGCCGTCATTGGATATTAATTGTACTCTGCGATGATAAGAAAGCAATATTCTTTGATAGTTATGGCTACCCACCTTGTTCCATAATTTTTCCTGCTGAGTTTGTCAGCTTCTTAAACAGAAACGCTGAACTATATTGTTATCAAAATAATAAATTACAATCAACATATTCACGTGTTTGCGGGCAGTACTGCGTTTACATTTTGTACCATTTAGCACGGGGTACATCATTCGATAAAATATTACAATGCTTTACTACTGATTCAAACAGTAATGACCGTGTAGTGGCTGGTTTTGTAAAGGCTAAATTATCTAATCACACTGACTTTTCAATTTGCCTACATAAGCAGTTTTGCATAGCTCTTTGCAACCATTGATGAGCCTGTGGTATGGTATCTCGCAACACAGCTGTATGGTCATTTGTATGTAAGCAAAATTAAGCTAGTTAAGCAGCCTGGCACAGTATTGTATGGTCAGCAATATAGCTTTACAGAAGATAATATTTGACCCTATAAGCAGAAATGATGTGTTCTAATGCTCTAATGATATTCTGTAAATGTATCAGATTGTTCTGTAACTGAGCCATTCATAATGTAATTGGTTTTTATCTAAAATGTAATTGCTTTTAATGTGTCTGTCTTTTATACAAACAGTATAACTTTATACTCGGGGACTTATAAAACATGATTAATAGCACAGGTCAGGTAATAGTGGGATTGAGCATGTACATAATATACCCAATCAAAATCAAATGCACCCTTGAATGATAGTAGATAATATTATATTAGCTAATATTACACTAGCAGAATAATATTATTATAGTAACTAATATTATACAAGCTCAATTACACTAGCAGCGTTTTGATGTAAAAACAATAAATATATCAGTAGCAGTATAATATTATTATAGTAACTAATATTATACAAGCTCAATTACATTAGCAGAGTTTTGATATAAAACAATAAATATATCACATATATATTATATAAAAAATCCTGACATATTATACATTGTGAATTACACTAGTAGAGTTAAATACAACTCTAATATGATATAATAGCAATATTGTATTAACTAATAGTGTGTATGCTATTCTGTTTTTCCTCTTTGCACACACTGCAGTTTCTGACCCTGTTAATTGTGACATGTAATCTCTCGACACAGCCATGGACAGCATTTCAGGCTTATCACATCTTGTTAGATGTGGGCACACGCAAGATAAAAGGGACTTAATCAGAGTGACACACTAATGTATGTGTCACGCTTCCCGGTCCCCTGGTCCCGTTCTCCGGTCCCCGTGGCCCGCTCCCCGCTCCCCGGCGGCGTCCCCTGCTCACCACTCCGGTCCCGGCCTCCTCTTCCCCGCCTGCGGCCTCCATGCGTCCAGCTCCCCGCTCCCGGCGCTCCTCTGCGACGTGGGACTCCCAGCCGGGTGCTCCTGCTTCCTCCTCACCGCTTCCTGGACTGGCTTCTGGCACACGGGCCTCGCGCATGTGCATTAGGGCGCGCGCGCGGTCATTGACCCTTTCTTAAAGGGCCAGGACCCAGAAACAGGATATTGCATAGACAGGTACAGGGTATATAAGGTTTCTCTTTCCTGGTGGGCGGGGCCTGTTCTACGTGTTTAGCAAGCTAGTGTTCAGGTCCCCATAGTGCTTTGCCCTGTGCTTTGCCTTGTATTAACCCTGTCCTGTCTCGTAGAGCCTGTCCTGCCATGCCAGTCGCTCCGAACCAAGTCCATCCCTGGACCCTGACGGTGACTTCGGCGGATGTCCCACCACCTCTGCAGCTCCGCCAGTCTCCAGTCCCTGGCTCCGTTCGGTGACCCGTTCCATCGCTCAGCAGGTTCCGGATCCCGCCTGACCCTACAACCTGGCCTCGGACCCTGAGCCTCGTCACCCGGACTACCATCCAGAACTCCGTGGGTTCAGCATCATCCACCTTTCCTGCTCCTCTACGGACTGTCCAGCTACCTATAGTCCTTCGGCTGCCGTGCATCAGGACCCTCTGGCGGGGTGACCGGCCTGGCTGCCTCCTCAGGGGAAATCGGTGTACGGTCCAGTGCTTCCACCACCCGGACGTAACAGCTAGAACAGGCCATGGATCCCGCCGAAGCACTAGCGGCCTTGCAGCAGGAACTCACACGCCAGCGCGAGACCCAGACCCGCATGCTGAACTTCATGTCTTCTGTGGATACCCGCCTGAACACGCTACAAGCGACGACCACATCCTTGGCATCTCAGGTTTCCACCGTACAATCCACGGCCACAGCTCCCGTGGCAGCCTCCTCGGATGCTTCCAGACTTCGTTTGGCCTCACCACCCCGGTACGCCGGAGATCCCAAGACCTGCAGGGGATTCATCAATCAATGCTCTCTCCATTTCAAGCTGCTGCCGCACCTTTTTGCCTCTGACCAAGCCAAGGTCGCGTTCATGATGTCCCATCTAGAGGGAGAGGCACTGGACTGGATGAACCCCTTGTGGGAGAAGGAGGATCCGGTAACCACCAACATCCAGGAATTCCTGCAGGCATTTCGTGGCACCTTTGACGAGCCCGGACGCGCCTCCGCGTCTGCCTCATCTCTCCTCCGGCTACGTCAGGGGACTCTGACGGTGGGCCAATATGCCATTCGTTTTCGCACCTTGGCTTCGGAACTCGGGTGGAACAATGAGGCCGTAACCGCCGCCTTCTGGGAGGGACTCTCGGGTCGTATTAAAGATGAGCTGGCTAGTCGTGACGTGCCGTCTACCCTGGATGCTCTGATTGCCCTAGCGACTCGAGTGAATCTTCGCTTTCAGGAACGATCCAAAGAAGTGTCCCGCGAGAGGCGTCCGATACGGCACTCCTCCCCACCACAGAAGTCCATCGCTTCCCAGTTGGCGTCACCTGGTGTGTCTACCTCCGAGCCCATGCAGATTGACCGCCTGAAGCAGTCGGAACAACGCAGAGCAGAACGACTAGCAAAGGGTCTCTGCTTCTACTGCGGTGATGGTACACACCTGCTACGCTCTTGTCCCGAGAAGCCGGGAAACTCCAAAGCCTAGGCTTGGTAGGAGAGGCCACCCTAGGTGCTGGGACTCTCTCAGACTCCGTTACCTGGACTATTCAAGTCACTACAGAAGAGACCCGGTTCACGGCAGAGGCGTATCTCGATTCCGGAGCAGCAGGCAACTTCATCCAGCAGGCCACGGTGGATAAGTACCAGGTGCCTGTCCTTCCACTAGAGAGACCGCTGGTGATCGCCTCTGTTGATGGGAAACCCCTCTCTGACACCGTCTCACTGATCACCAAGCCTGTGGAAGTACGGATCGGTGCTCTGCATACCGAGAAGATCACCTTCTATGTCCTCCCGCGCATGTCTCATCAGATCATGCTGGGACTTCCATGGTTACGGACACGAACCATCGGTCAGCTGGAGTACAGGTGAAATCACCCGATGGGGCTCCTCGTGTCATGAGAGATGTCTGAAATCCATCCAGCCTGTCCGACGCCCTCCGGTTCCAGAGTCTCTACCAGGACTGCCTTCTGCCTACTGGTCCTTCACGGACGTGTTTGACAAAAAGGAGTCAGAGGTGCTACCGCCTCATCGTCCCTACGACTGTGCCATCGAGTTATTGCCAGGAACTACGCCTCCTCGAGGACGGATATACCCCTTGTCCCCTGCTGAAACACGAGTTATGTCTGCCTATATCACCGAGAGCCTAGCTAAGGGGTTCATTCGGAGGTCCTCGTCCCCTGCCGGAGCAGGGTTTTTCTTCGTCAAGAAGAAGGAAGGTGATCTGCGCCCTTGCATTGACTACCGGGGATTAAACCAGATCACCGTAAAGAACAAATACCCTCTGCCGCTTATCCCCGAACTATTCGATCGGCTCCGAGGAGCCCGTGTATTCACCAAGTTGGACCTCCGTGGGGCCTATAACCTGGTTCGCATTCGCTCTGGAGACGAATGGAAAACCGCATTCAACACTCGGGATGGGCACTACGAGTATTGTGTCATGCCCTTTGGTCTGTGTAATGCTCCGGCAGTCTTCCAAGAACTGGTGAACGACGTGTTCAGAGATCTCCTCTATGTCTGTGTCGTGGTGTATCTGGACGACATCCTGGTCTTCTCTCCGGATCTACAAACCCACCGAGAGAACGTGCAGCTAGTCCTCCAGAGGCTTAGAGAGAATCGTTTGTACGCCAAGTACGAGAAATGTATCTTCGAAAAGTCGTCTCTTCCCTTCCTGGGTTATGTAATCTCGGACACTGGCCTACAGATGGACCCAGAGAAAGTGTCTGCCATCATCAACTGGCCTCATCCTTCCGGACTGAAGGCTATCCAACGCTTTCTCGGCTTTGCGAACTACTACCGTCAATTCATCCCGCATTTCCCTGCCTTGACTGCACCTCTCTCTGCCTTGACTAAGAAAGGAGATAATCCTAAGGACTGGTCCCCGGCGGCCGATGCCGCGTTCTGCTCCTTGAAACAGGCGTTTGCTTCTTCCCCGGTTCTCCATCGCCCTGAATTGAACCGACAGTTCACCTTAGAGGTGGATGCCTCCTCCTCAGGAGCCGGGGCAGTGTTGATGCAGAACTCCCCCTCCGGAAAGATGGTCACTTGTGGATTCTTCTCCAAGAGCTTCTCGGCACCCGAACGCAACTACACCATTGGGGATCGGGAGCTACTGGCCGTGAAGCTGGCCTTGGAGGAATGGCGCTACTTCTTGGAGGGAGCTGTGTACCCTGTAATCATATACACGGACCACAAGAATCTGGAGTACCTGCGGTCTGTCCAAAGACTGAATCCACGACAAGCCCGCTGGTCCTTGTTCTTTGCTCGATTTGATTTCCAACTCCATTTTCGGCCTGCGAATAAGAACGTGCGGGCAGACGCTCTGTCCAGATCCTTCGTGCCCGTGGAGTTGGAGGAGGAGACATACCAGCCCATCATCAACCCCAGTAAAGTCGTTCCGGTGACTCCTGTCGCTCTAACTCAGATACCCCCTGGGAAAACCTATGTCTCAGATACTGACAGACAGAGAGTTCTGCACTGGGGCCATGCTTCTAAGATCGCCGGCCATGCTGGTCAGAAGAAGACTTGGAGTACGATTGTCCGTCACTACTGGTGGCCGTCCCTCCGTAAAGACATCGCATCTTTCGTCTCAGCCTGTCCATCCTGTGCCCGGAACAAAACACCCAAGCACCTACCCTATGGACGTCTTCTGCCTTTGCCCGTTCCTTCCGTTCCGTGGCAACATATCGCAATGGACTTCATTACAGACTTACCCTTATCCTCCGGACATACGGTCATATGGGTCGTGGTGGATCGCTTCTCAAAGATGGCTCACTGCGTTCCCATGGCAGGGCTGCCCTCTGCCCAGGAGCTAGCTGACTTCTTCATACAGCACATATTCCGATTGCATGGCTTCCCCGCACACATTGTGTCTGACAGAGGAACTCAGTTTACCTCGCGCTTCTGGAGGGCTCTCTGCAAACATCTGGGAGTGTCCTTGGACTTTTCTTCGGCCTACCATCCTCAGTCGAATGGCCAAGTGGAACGAGTCAATCAGATCCTGACCTCCTTCCTGCGCCACTACGTCAACATCCATCATGACGATTGGTCCACGCTCCTACCTTGGGCTGAGTTCTCCCATAACCAGCCCGTCAGTGAGTCCTCCTCCAGCTCTCCCTTCCATGTCGTTTACGGACTTCAGCCTTCCGTCCCATTGCCTGTATCCTCTTCCTCGGATGTCCCTGCTGCTGATGCTGTAGCCCGTGACTTTGCAACGATTTGGGACTCTGTCAAGGCGTCCCTTGGACGTGCTTCCCTGCGGATGAAGAGACACGCAGACAAGAGGCGTCTGGACCCTCCGTGTTTCTCTCCAGGAGATCTCGTCTGGCTTGCTTCCAAGTACGTCCGATTGAAGCTACCATCCTACAAGCTGGGACCTCGCTACATCGGGCCGTTTAAAGTCCTCAGCAAGATCAATGAGGTCTCCTACAAGCTGCAGCTCCCGGCCACGATGAGGATACCCATCTCCTTCCACGTCTCCCTGCTCAAGCCGGTTGTCCTTGGTCCCTTCTCCGCTGCTGCCAGTTCGGCTCCTCCTCCTATTGCCGATGACGACATCTATGCGGTAAGGGATATCGTGGCCATGAAAACCGTACGGGGCCGACAGTTCTTCCTGGTGGACTGGGCGGGGTCCACCTCCAGCTCCCCCTTTCAGATCGTTTATGGACTACAGCCTTCTGTCCCGTTGCCAGTATCCTCGGCTTCCGATGTCCCCGCAGCAGTTGCTCTGATTCGGGACTTTTCAGCTATATGGAACTCTGTCAAGTCGTCCCTAGAACGTGCTTCATTGCGGATGAAGAGACATGCGGACAAGAGGCGCCTGGATCCCCCGTGTTTCTCCCCAGGTGATCTGGTCTGGCTTGCATCCAGATATGTCCGATTGAAGTTACCCTCGTACAAGTTGGGTCCTCGCTACATCGGGCCGTTTAAGATCATCAGCAAGATCAATGCAGTCTCCTACAAGCTGCATCTCCCGGCCACGATGCGGATACCCAACTCCTTCCATGTCTCCTTACTCAAGCCTGTTGTCCTTGGTCCCTTCTCCGCTGAGGTCGGTACTGCTCCTCCTCCTATTGCTGACGATGACATCTATGCGGTAAGGGATATCGTGGCCATGAAGACCGTGCGAGGTCGGCAATACTTCCTGGTAGACTGGGCGGGTTATGGTCCTGAGGATCGGTCCTGGGAGCCCCGGGAGAATGTTGGCACTCCTCTGATTCGTGCCTTCCTGTCCCGCTTGCGGGGAGGGGGCCGTGGGGGAGGGGGTACTGTCACGCTTCCCGGTCCCCTGGTCCCGTTCTCCGGTCCCCGTGGCCCGCTCCCCGCTCCCCGGCGGCGTCCCCTGCTCACCACTCCGGTCCCGGCCTCCTCTTCCCCACCTGCGGCCTCCATGCGTCCAGCTCCCCGCTCCCGGCGCTCCTCTGCGACGTGGGACTCCCAGCCGGGCGCTCCTGCTTCCTCCTCACCGCTTCCTGGACTGGCTTCTGGCACACGGGCCTCGCGCATGCGCATTAGGGCGCGCGCGCGGTCATTGACCCTTTCTTAAATGGCCAGCACCCAGAAACAGGATATTGCATAGACAGGTACAGGGTATATAAGGTTTCTCTTTCCTGGTGGGCGGGGCCTGGGGCCTGTTCTACGTGTTAAGCAAGCTAGTGTTCAGGTCCCCGTAGTGCTTTGCCCTGTGCTTTGCCTTGTATTAACCCTGTCCTGTCTCGTAGAGCCTGTCCTGCCACGCCAGTCGTTCCGAACCAAGTCCATCCCTGGACCCTGACGGTGACTTCGGCGGATGTCCCACCACCTCTGCAGCTCCGCCAGTCTCCAGTCCCTGGCTCCGTTCGGTGACCCGTTCCATCGCTCAGCAGGTTCCGGATCCCGCCTGACCCTACAACCCGGCCTCGGACCCTGAGCCTCGTCACCCGGACTACCGTCCAGAACTCCGTGGGTTCAGCATCATCCACCTTTCCTGCTCCTCTACGGACTGTCCAGCTACCTATAGTGCTTCGGCTGCCGTGCATCAGGATCCTCTGGCGGGGTGACCGGCCTGGCTGCCTCCTCAGGGGAAATCGGTGTACGGTCCAGTGCTTCCACCACCCGGACGTAACAGTATGGTCATCACTGTAGTTTTTAAAGAATATGTTATTTGAAACTTTTAAGCACAAATGTAGAAAAGCGCTTTATAAGCAGTTCTCTACACCGTCTCTTCAACTGCTGGTGTTAATTGTAAGCTGTAATACACATTCTATAATATTAGTCCTATGAATTAATATTATAGATTGTGAATTACACCACCAAGATTTATCAAAACCCAATAAATATATCACGAATATAGCTTGTGAATTACAACACCAAGATTTATCAAAATCCAATAAATATATCACGAATCAATAAAAGAAAACACATTTTGATACACTTTGATAGATAAGGGGCGTGCTACAGCACAACTTTGACACATTTTGATAGGGGCGGGGCACCTGTCAGATTACTTTTGATGGATCATGTGTAATGCACACTACTTGTGTGTAAAGGGACATATGAAATCATTATTTTAATGTCAGAAAAGCATGCGTTTTTGAAGTCCAAAACGCATGTTTTCTGCACCCAAAAAGCAGGTAAAAAGCAGGAATTTTGAAGATTCGTGCTTTTTGCCATTTCTCATTGACTTCGATGTTAGCAAAACGCACCCAAAATGGCAAAAACAATTGACATGGTACTTCTTTGGACACATGGTTTTTGCCACAAAATATGCAAATTAAACGCAGCATTTAGAAACGCAAAGTCGGAAAATCACCTTTTTTCATTGACTTTGGTGGAAAATCAAAACGTATGCCTTTTGGCATGAAAAAGGTGCTTCTCAAAACGGACCTAAATAGCAGCTGAAATGCAAGTAAAAACACAAAGGCGTTCTCACTAGAGTTGAGCGCGGTTCGTGGTTCTCCAGTTCGCGGTTCGAGTGATTTTGGGGGCTGCTCTAGATTGAACTAGAACTCGAGCTTTTTGCTAAAGCTCGATAGTTCTAGTTACGTTCAAGAACGGTTCTAGCAGCAAAAAGCCAAGCTAATTACTAGCTGGCTTTCCGCTGTAATACTATAAGTCACTCTGTGACTCACACTATTATGAAATTTCAGCGTATAGTCTGCGGGAACAGCGCATTCAGATCACTGCTGCTGGGATAATGGCGATCGCCATTTTTTTTTTTCTGTTCTTCCTTCCCTCCCTAAGCGCGCGTGTAGTGGGGCGGGCCAGCATGTCAGCCAATCCCAGACACACACACAGCTAAGTGGACTTTTAGCCAGAGAAGCAATGGCATGTGTGATAGGATGTCCATGTCACATGTCCCTGCATTATAAATACGGGCATCTGCCCGTCTGGACGCCATTATCTGCCGTCTGGGTGTCAGTCACTGCAGGTGTAGCTCCTGTCTCCGATACTGCTGTGTACGCTCTACACACATCGCTATACAGAATAGGGATAGAAGTTTCTTTCAGCCCTTGTAAGGGCTAATAACAGCAGGCTCAGAGCCATAGGTGACAGTCAGGTCCGTGGAAAGAGGTTTTAAAAGCTACAGATAAGAGCATCTGTGTAGGCAAGGTCAGGGAGTTCCTTGCTGCATTTCACCATTAGGAGGGATAGAAAGTGAGGCTTCCTTTCCTCTACACTGACCCACAACCCGGCCACTGTACCCTCCTGCCCTTTGCACACTCAAGCTCATTGTTACTAAGCCATTATACTAGCAAACACTGAGGAAACTTGGTGGCATCCTAAAAGTGGCTGTTGGACTTCCATTAGTGTCCCACTAGTGCAAATCTATTTGCAGCACCTCTGCATTGCACACTCAAGCTCATTGTTACTAAGCCATTATACTAGCAAACATTGAGGAAACTTAGTGGCATCCTAAAAGTGGCTGTTGGACTTCCATTAGTGTCCCACTAGTGCAAATCTATTTGCAGCACCTCTGCATTACACACTCAAGCTCATTGTTACTAAGCCATTATACTAGCAAACACTGAGGAAACTTAGTGGCATCCTAAAAGTGGCTGTTGGACTCCATTTGTGCCCCACTGGTGCCAAGCTATTTCTAGCACCTCTGTATTACACCCTCATGCACATTTTGCTATGCTATTTTTATAGCAAACTCAGGGAATTCCTTGCTGCATTTCATCATTAGGAGGGATAGAAAGTGAGGCTTCCTTTACTGTCCTGGTACAAACAGAACACGGCCACTCACCTGCCCAATTTTGCCACGCTATTTAATTTGCCCAAAGAGCTGACACTTTTTATGCTGTCCTAAAATTGTCTGGAATACTAAGTTATTGTTCCTTTGCTTTCTAAGCAAGGTGCAACACATGTGCATTCTACACTCCTTTCCATTTGTGGAATGCAATAATTAACTGCAGGTAGTCCAGCCAATCTTTTACGAAGGTGCAGGCGTGGATATAATGTTTCCTTCATCCAATGGTGGGTCTCTCGATGTCTGACAGCTCAACAATACCATCTGTTTGCACTTAAAAAACAAGTGACGACTTGCCAATCACACTCACGCTTACGGGTAACAGGGTGGAAGTTCAGTGTGAAAAAGCATGTGTGACTGCTGTCCCCACAGTCACAGAGGATGAAGAGCACGCAGATGCACGTGATGGGGCAGGCGGTGGTTGCACAGCCCCGCTAGGCCGCATTGTAGCACACTGAAATTCCCTTTGCGACTTATGCTTCATTTTAAGTCTTGTATTTGATGGGATCCACAGTATGCAGCAAAACCACGCAACATGAAAAGCACTGTTTGCAGTTGGGTTCATAAATGATTTTTTCACTTTCCCAAAACAAACAATAAGAACCATGCATTAAATTGAAATAATAGAACAATCTATTCAGTTGCCTACTGCCTGCTAAGCCCTCTGCGTAGCAGCAGTAATTGTGTGTGTGTGTGTGTGTCTGTGTGCGAAGACAACTTGCTAGTGGCGCATCACAAGAGTTTCCCAGTTATCTACCTAAACATAGACAAAACACATCACCCACCCTGAATACCCTTGTTAGCTGAAGCCTCACAGATAAGGCAGATGATAACAGTGTGAATGCAAACCACACAGCTCTGCAACACAGTCATGTAAATCTTGAAAAGCAACATTCAATGCAAACATGTGTCGCTGTCCCTCTATGATTTAAACTGTACGTGACAATTTGACAGTGGAGAGGCAGCAAGTGTGATGGTCTATATAGTTGTCCTACCCAGAACAGATATGTGTTTTCATAATAAAACAAAGTGTTGCGTGCACGCATTACTGTCTGGGCACAGCCTACCGTACCCGAGTACTGTGATGCCCAGTTGCCATAAATACAGACTTTACGCTCCTATCATGGTTAACAGTATAGACAGCACCGGAAGAATGTTGGTCTGTGGCACAGGATGCTGCTCACTGGCGTTACGGTATTCCTCACCCACCAAACTCCAAAATGACTCCCCTCACAATTGAACGAAGTGTTTCCGCGGTTGCTCTTTCCTGTGTGCCGATTTACCCCAGCCGCAGCCTAACTCCAGTGTTTCGCCAACTGAGCATGCTCTGCCTGACTGTGTCATTCCTGAGGCAAAGTCTTAATTTTGGGCTACAGCGCATGCTCGTTTGGACAGTGCCTGAGTCATTCTGTGACCTGCGGCTCAACACACTTACACAGGGCCCTGGGGCTTGACTCACTCTCGGGAGGCCACTAAAACTAACTGCACCCAACATCAGCCCCATGTGTCCCCTTACACTGCAGTGGCGGTCTCCACTGACCGCAATACTGAGAGTGGCATCACGAAAATACATATAAAGAAGCAACCCAAGTGTGACCAGACTCTTCCTCCACGTGGAGTCCCTGAAGGTAATGCACCAACACAACACCTGTGGGGCTTAACACTGACTGAGAAAAGCATCTTTGCACAGGTACTTGCACTCCGTGCCGGGTCTAAGTCCTGTGTTGTGCCTAGACAGCATGCTGAAGCGGATAGTCTTTTTTTAAGAAACTGTATTTCATGCTACTGAGGATGCTCAGGCACTTACTGCATCAGAGGCTAGGTCGGGTAATGAATAGTGATGAGCGAGTATGCTTGTCACTACTCTGTACTCGCACGAGTATCACTGTACTCGGGCTACTCGGCGGGTACCGAGTAATTTCGCGATACTCGTGCTGTACTCATGGTCTTCATCCCTGCATGTTGGCGCTCTTTTGAGAGCCAGCCCTCATGCAGGGATTGGCTGGCAGACCACTGCAATGCCACAGCCCTGTTAGTTGTGGAATTGCAGTGATTGGCCGGCCTGCACAGCGTGACCGAGCCTTTATACCGGCGGGCGCGCTGTGCTCTGCACACAGCCATCTCATATTCCCTGCTTTCCCCACCCACAGGCGCCTATGATTGGTTGCAGTGAGACACACCCCCACGCTGAGTGACAGGTGTCTCACTGCACCCAATCACAGCAGCCGGTGGGCGTGTGTATACTGTGCAGTGAAATAAATAATTACGGGTACTTTCACACTTGAGTTGTTTTCCTTCCGTCACAATCTGCCCTTTTGGAAAACAGCGGAATCTGTTAACGGATTCCGCTGTTTCCCATAGACTTGTATGGATGACGGATTGTGCCAAAAGGACCTGCGTTGCTTCCGCTGGGCGACGCTCCGTTGCTTCCGCCCAGCGGGAGGAACGCAGCATGTAACTTTTTTTGAGCAGCGGAATCCTTAGGATTTCACTGCGCATGCTCTCTCTGGCTCCCTGGACCCGTAACCAAGATAAATATCGGGTAACCAAGGAAAGTGCTTTACCCGATATTTACCCTGGCCACGTGTGCAGGGAGCCCGACACTTCCCCGCTCGGGTCCGCCCCCTCCCGCACTCCACTCTGCATGTGTGTGTATATATATATATATACGCGCACACACACACACACTCACCTGTCCTCAGCGCCATGGCCCCGCTCAGCTCCACCCACTCCGCACTTTCCCCCCCGCACAGATTCTCGGCGGCCAAGCGATCAGCTGATCACCTGGCGCTGGAAGCGATCAGCTGATCACCCGGCGCTGGGAGCGATCAGCTGATCACCCGGCGCTAGGAGCGATCAGCTGATCACCCGACGCTGGGAGCGATCAGCTGATCACCCGGCACTGGGAGTGATCAGTTTACCCCCCGTGCTGGGAGCGATCAGCTGAACACCCGGCGCTGCGAGCGATCAGCTGATCACCCGGCGCTGGGAGTGATCAATTTACCCCCCTGCTGAGAGCGATCAGCTGATCACCCGGCGCTGGGAGTGATCAGTTTACCCCCCGTGCTGCGAGCGATCAGCTGATCACCCGGCTGCAGGGAGCGATCAGCTGATCACCCGGCGGCCGGCTTCTGGGAGCGATCAGCTGATCGTTCACAATAGTCTGCCGCCGGTAAAAGTGAAAAAAAAATAAAAAATAAATAAATAAATAATTAAAAAAAAAAACGGCGTGCGGTCCCCCCAATGTTAATACCAGCCAGATAAAGCCAGACGGCTGAAGGCTGGTATTCTCAGGATGGGGAGCTCCACGTTATGGGGAGCCCCCCAGCCTAACAATATCAGTCAGCAGCCGCCCAGAATTGCCGCATACATAAAGCCTGCTTTACACGTTGCAATTAGTTGTACAATCGCATTTGCGATGTGACACGCCCAGGTTGCATATGGGATCTTATGAGATCACACGTAGGTCGTTCGTTTGCTGTCACACGAGCGCTAGTAGTCTATGTTAAATTGATCAATTTTGTGTGCGATCCTTTAGATCATGTGTTCTGTGACGTATGCATTGGGCACCCTTTTTTTTTTTTAATTTATTGACTTGACAAGCGTGTGTAATGTGTAGGGATGCGTTTTTACTATGTCATCTGCCATTCAGCTCTGCTACATGGCCGCTGACAGCAGACACAGACAGCCATGTAGCAGAGTTGAATGGCCGATGACAGCAGACACAGAAAGAGCCGCACTGTCAGAATGAACTCGGGTGAACTTCACCCGACTTAATTGCCATGCTGCGGCTCTGTCTGTGTCGCGCCCTGATTAGCGGTCACCTGTGAAGGACTCACAGGTGACCGTTAATCTCCTGAGTGACTGAAGTTAGCAGCCCTCTCTCATACTCACTGATCCCCGATCACCGGCGCAGCGCTGCACGGCATTCACACTGCTCCGGCGGCTTTTCCTCTTTTGAAAAAGCCGGCCGCCCATTAAACAATCTCATATTCCCTGCTTTCCCCGCCCACAGGCGCCTATGATTGGTTGCAGAGAGACACGCCCCCACGCTGAGTGACAGGTGTCACACTGCACCCAATCACAGCAGCCGGTGGGCGGGCCTATACTGTGCAGTGAAATAAATAATTAAATAATTTAAAAAAACGGCGTGCGGTCCCCCCCAATTTTAAAACCAGCCAGATAAAGCCATACGGCTGAAGGCTGGTACTCTCAGGATGGGGAGCTCCACGTTATGGGGAGCCCCCCAGCCTAACAATATCAGTCAGCAGCCACCCAGAATTGCCGCATACATTATATGCGACAGTTCTGGGACTGTACCCGGCTCTTCCCGATTTGCCCTGGTGCTTTGGCAAATCGGGGTAATAAGGAGTTATTGGCAGCCCATAGCTGCCAATAAGTCCTAGATTAATCATGTCAGGCGTCTCCTCGAGAAACCTTCCATGATTAATCTGTAAGTGACAGTAAATAAACACACACACCCGAAAAAATCCTTTATTAGAAATAAAAAACACAAACATATACCCTGGTTCACCACTTTAATCAGCCCCAAAAAGCCCTCCATGTCTAGCGGAATCCAGGATGCTCCAGCGTCGCTTACAGCGCTGCTGCATGAAGGTGACCGGAGCTGCAGAATACACCGCCGCTCCGGTCACCTCCATACAGCAACTGAAGACAGCTGCGCGATCAGCTGAGCTGTCACTGAGGTTACCCGCTGTCACTGAATCCAGCGGTGGCCGCGGGTAACCTCAGTGACAGCTCAGCTGATCACGCTACTCACCTCAGTTGCTGCGTGGAGGTGAGAGGAGCGGCGGTGAGTAGCGCGATCAGCTGAGCTGTCACTGAGGTTACCCGCAGCCACCGCTGGATCCAGTGACAGCGGGTAACCTCAGTGACAGCTCAGCTGATCGCGCGGCTGTCTTCAGTTGCTGTATGGAGGTGACCGGAGCGGCTGTGTCTTCTGCAGCTCCGGTCACTGAGGTTACCCGCTGTCACTGGATCCAGCGGTGGCCGCGGGTAACCTCAGTGACAGCTCAGCTGATCGCGCTACTCACCGCCGCTCCTCTCACCTCCACGCAGCAACTGAGGTGAGTAGCATGATCAGCTGAGCTGTCACTGAGGTTACCCGTGGCCACCGCTGGATTCAGTGACAGCGGGTAACCTCAGTGACAGCTCAGCTGATCGCGCGGCTGTCTTCAGTTGCTGTATGGAGGTGACCGGAGCGGCGGTGTATTCTGCAGCTCCGGTCACCTTCATGCAGCAGCGCTGTAAGCGACGCTGGAGCATCCTGGATTCCGCTAGACATGGAGGGCTTTTTGGGGCTGATTAAAGTGGTGAACCAGGGTATATGTTTGTGTTTTTTATTTCTAATAAAGGATTTTTTCGGGTGTGTGTGTTTATTTACTGTCACTTACAGATTAATCATGGAGGGTGTCTCATAGACGCCTGACATGATTAATCTAGGACTTATTGGCAGCTATGGGCTGCCATTAACTCCTTATTACCCTGATTTGCCAACGCACCAGGGTGTTAGGGCCAGGTGGTCGGGCAGACCCAGGAGGTGGATCCACTGGGCCGAACTCCTTGATGAAGGTAAGGGGTCCGGTAGCCGGAGCACTACGGGTAGCAGGACAGTCCGTGCACAAGAGTAGAATGGAGAAGTCCCTGGGACCACGGAGTCACTGATGGTAGTCAGGGTGACGGAGCTCAGGTTCGGAAGCCGAGATGTTGTCAGGCGGAGTCCGGAACCGATGGAGCGAGAGGACGGGTCACCACAGGGATCAGAGATGGAACGGACTGTCAGGATGGCAGATAGTCAGCGTTCGGGGTTCGGGATTCGGCAGGACCGGATGGCGAGGCAGGATCGGCTCTAGAAGAGAGAGAGTTGAGTATATCACAGGAACACAAGGAGACCTGACTCCTAGCTTGGGAAACATGAAGAACAGGCCCCGCCCACTTGGACACTAACCCCTTTATACCCTGTACCTGTGTGTTCAATTTCCTGTCAGTGAACGCTGACCCTTTAAGAAAGGGTCAATGACCGCGCGCGCGCCCTAATGCGCATGCGCGAGGCCCGGGTGCCAGAAGCCAGGGCAGGGAGCGGTGAGGAGGAAGCAGGAGAGCCGGGCTGGGGCTGAGTAGCCGTCGGGCGCCGGGAGCGGGGACCAGGACGCCTGGGAACCGCAGGCAATGGAGGCTGGAGACCGGGGAGCGGCGGACGCCGGACAGAGGAACCGGGGAGCGACGCAGGGAAGCCGGGGAGCGTGGCAGGTGAGCCGGGGAGCAGAGCAGGGGACCCGGGGAGCGTGACAGTACCCCCCCCACGCCCCCCTCCCCGCAACCGGGACAGGAAGGCACGGATCAGAGGAGTACCCACATTCTCCCGGGGTTCCCAGGACCTATCCTCAGGACCATACCCCGCCCAGTCCACCAGGAAGAACTGTCGGCCCCGTACGGTTTTCATGGCCACGATATCCCTTACCGCATAGATGTCGTCATCGGCAATAGGAGGAGGAGCCGAACTGGCAGCAGCGGAGAAGGGACCAAGGACAACCGGCTTGAGCAGGGAGACGTGGAAGGAGATGGGTATCCTCATCGTGGCCGGGAGCTGCAGCTTGTAGGAGACCTCATTGATCTTGCTGAGGACTTTAAACGGCCCGATGTAGCGAGGTCCCAGCTTGTAGGATGGTAGCTTCAATCGGACGTACTTGGAAGCAAGCCAGACGAGATCTCCTGGAGAGAAACACGGAGGGTCCAGACGCCTCTTGTCTGCGTGTCTCTTCATCCGCAGGGAAGCACGTCCAAGGGACGCCTTGACAGAGTCCCAAATCGTTGCAAAGTCACGGGCTACAGCATCAGCAGCAGGGACATCCGAGGAAGAGGATACAGGCAATGGGACGGAAGGCTGAAGTCCGTAAACGACATGGAAGGGAGAGCTGGAGGAGGACTCACTGACGGGGTGGTTATGGGAGAATTCAGCCCAAGGAAGAAGCGTGGACCAGTCGTCATGATGGGCGTTGACGTAGTGACGTAAGAAGGAGGTCAGGATCTGATTGACCCGTTCCACTTGGCCGTTCGACTGAGGATGGTAGGCTGAAGAAAAGTCCAGAGTCACTCCCAGATGTTTGCAGAGAGCCCTCCAAAAGCGGGAGGTGAACTGAGTTCCTCTGTCGGACACAATGTGTGATGGAAAGCCATGCAAGCGGAAGATGTGTTGTATATAGGCGTCAGCGAGTTCCTGGGCAGAGGGCAGTCCAGCCATAGGGACGAAATGAGCCATTTTAGAGAACCGATCCACCACGACCCATATGACTGTGTGTCCGGAGGACAGTGGCAAGTCCGTAATAAAGTCCATCGCAATGTGTTGCCACGGAACTGAGGGTATAGGCAGAGGCAGAAGACGGCCATATGGCAGGTGTTTGGGCGTCTTGTTCCTGGCACAGGAGGAGCAGGCTGAGACAAAAGAAGCGACATCCGTCCGAAGGGATGGCCACCAGTAATGACGTACAATCGTACTCCATGTTCTCTTCTGACCAGCATGACCGGCTATTTTCGAGGCATGGCCCCAGTGTAACACTTTTTGCCTGTCAGTCTCAGAGACATAGGTCTTCCCGGGCGGTATCTGGGCCAGGGTGACAGGAGTCACCGGAATGATTTTACTAGGGCAGATGATGGGCTGGGATGTCTCCTCCTTCTGCTCCATGGGCATGAATGACCTGGACAAGGCATCTGCGCGTACATTCTTGTCCGCGGGTCGGAAATGGAGCTGGAAATCGAATCTGGCAAAGAACAAGGACCACCTGGCTTGCCGTGGGTTCAGTCGCTGAGCAGACCGCAGGTATTCCAGGTTCTTGTGGTCCGTGTAAATAATAACGGGGTACACTGCTCCTTCCAGAAGGTAGCGCCATTCCTCCAGAGCCAGTTTGACTGCCAATAGCTCTCGGTCACCGATGGTGTAGTTGCGTTCAGGCGCTGAGAAGCTCTTGGAGAAGAAACCGCAAGTCACCATCTTCCCGGAGGAGGACTTCTGCATGAGCACTGCTCCGGCTCCCGAGGAGGAGGCATCCACCTCCAAGGTGAACTGTCGGTTTAACTCCGGACGGTGGAGCACAGGAGAGGAGGCAAATGCCCGCTTCAGAGAGCCAAACGCGGCGTCGGCCGCAGGTGACCAGTCCTTTGGATTAGCCCCCTTCTTGGTCAAGGCGGAGAGAGGAGCAGTCAGAGCCGAGAAGTGAGGGATGAACTGGCGGTAATAGTTGGCGAATCCCAGAAAGCGTTGGATTGCCTTTAGTCCAGAAGGAGGAGGCCAGTTGAGAATGGAAGAGACCTTCTTCGGATCCATCTGCAGTCCGGTATCGGAGATGACGTAACCCAGGAAGGGAAGAGAAGACTGCTCGAAGACACACTTCTCGTACTTGGCGTACAGACGATTCTCCCTCAGTCGTCGTAGTACCAGCTGCACGTTCTCTCTGTGGGTCTGGAGGTCCGGAGAAAAGACCAGGATGTCATCAAGATACACCACCACACAGATGTAAAGAAGGTCCCGGAACACGTCGTTCACCAATTCCTGAAAGACTGCTGGTGCGTTACACAGGCCGAAGGGCATCACACAGTATTCATAGTGCCCATCGCGAGTATTGAATGCGGTCTTCCATTCGTCCCCAGAGCGGATGCGCACCAGGTTGTAGGCACCCCGAAGATCCAACTTGGTGAACACACGAGCTCCTCTAAGCCGATCAAACAATTCGGGGATGAGCGGCAGGGGGTACTTGTTTTTCACGGTGATTTGGTTCAATCCCCGGTAGTCTATGCATGGGCGTAGGTCACCTTCTTTCTTCTTAACGAAGAAGAAGCCTGCTCCAGCAGGAGAGGAGGATCTCCGAATGAATCCCCTTGCCAGGCTCTCTGTGATGTAAGTAGACATGGCCCTTGTTTCGGCAGGAGACAGCGGATATATCCGTCCTCGAGGTGGTGTAGTTCCCGGGAGCAGGTCGATGGCACAATCGTAAGGACGATGTGGCGGAAGTACCTCTGATTCCTTTTTTTCAAAGACGTCCGCGAAGGACCAATAGGCCGAGGGCAGTCCCGGTAGGGACTCTGGAACCGGAGGTCGTCGGATGGGTTGTATGGTCTTCAGACAGTTCTCATGGCAAGAAGAGCCCCATCGGGTGATTTCACCAGTGCCCCAGCTGACTGACGGTTCGTGTGTCCGTAACCAGGGGAGTCCCAGCAGGATTTGATGGGACATGTGTGGGAGGACGTAGAGAGCGATGTTCTCGGTGTGCAGGGCACCGATACGCAGTTCGACCGGCCTGGTGATCCACGAGATGGTGTCAGAGAGGGGTCTCCCATCCACCGAGGTAATCACGAGGGGTTTGTCGAGTGGAGTAACAGGCACCTGGTACTTGTCCACCGTGGCCTGCTGGATGAAATTGCCTGCTGCCCCAGAATCGAGGTACGCCTCGGCCGTGAACCGCGTCTCTCCCATTGTCACTTGAACAGTCCAGGTAACCGGGTCTGAGAGAGTCCCAGCACCTAGGGTGGCCTCTCCTACCAACCCTAGGCTTTGGAGTTTCCCGGCCTCTCTGGACAGGAGCGTAGAAGGTGTGTGCCCTCTCCGCAGTAGAAGCAGAGGCCCTTGGCGAGCCGCTCTGATCGGCGTTGTTCAGACTGCCGCACACGGTCGATCTGCATGGGCTCGTGGACGGAGACACCAGATGCCGTTGACTGAAGTACGGCGGGCTTCTGCGGAGGAGAGGAATGCTGTACCGGACGTCTCTCACGGGACACCTCTTTGGATCGCTCCTGAAAGCGAATGTCCACTCGAGTCGCTAGGGTAATCAGGGCATCCAGGGTGGACGGTACGTCACGACCAGCCAGCTCATCTTTAATTCGACCCGAGAGTCCTTCCCAGAAGGCGGCGGTTAGAGCCTCGTTGTTCCACCCGAGTTCCGAAGCCAAGGTGCGAAAACGGATGGCATATTGACCCACCGTCAGAGTCCCCTGACGTAACCGGAGAAGAGATGAGGCAGACGCGGAGGCGCGTCCGGGCTCGTCAAAGGTGCCACGAAATGCCTGCAGGAACTCCTGGATGTTCGTGGTCACAGGGTCCTCCTTCTCCCACAAGGGGTTCATCCACGCCAGTGCCTCACCCTCTAGATGGGACATCATGAAGGCGACCTTGGCTTGGTCGGAGGCAAACAAATGCGGCAGCTGCGTGAAATGGAGGGAGCATTGGTTTATGAATCCCCTGCAGGTCTTGGGATCTCCGGCGTACCGGGGTGGTGAGGCCAAACGAAGCCTGGAAGCATCCGAGGAGGCTGCCACGGGAGCTGGAGTCGTGGATTGTCTAGTGGAAGCCCGAGATGCTGAAGATGTAACCGACGCTTGTAGCGTGTTCAGGCGGGCGTCCACAGAAGACATAAAGTTCAGCATGCGGGTCTGAGTCTCACGCTGGCGTGTGAGTTCTTCCTGCAAGGCCCCTAGTGCTTCGGCGGGATCCATGGCCTGTTCTTACTGTTAGGGCCAGGTGGTCGGGCAGACCCAGGAGGTGGATCCACTGGGCCGAACTCCTTGATGAAGGTAAGGGGTCCGGTAGCTGGAGCACTACGGGTAGCAGGACAGTCCGTGCACAAGAGTAGAATGGAGAAGTCCCTGGGACCACGGAGTCACTGATGGTAGTCCGGGTGACGGAGCTCAGGTTCGGAAGCCGAGATGTTGTCAGGCGGAGTCCGGAACCGATGGAGCGAGAGGACGGGTCACCACAGGGATCAGAGATGGAACGGACTGTCAGGATGGCAGATAGTCAGCGTTCGGGGTTCGAGATTCGGCAGGACCGGATGGCGAGGCAGGATCGGCTCTAGAAGAGAGAGAGTTGAGTATATCACAGGAACACAAGGAGACCTGACTCCTAGCTTGGGAAACACGAAGAACAGGCCCCGCCCACTTGGACACTAACCCCTTTATACCCTGTACCTGTGTGCTCAATTTCCTGTCAGTGGACGCTGACCCTTTAAGAAAGGGTCAATGACCGCGCGCGCGCCCTAATGCGCATGCGCGAGGCCCGGGTGCCAGAAGCCAGGGCAGGGAGCGGTGAGGAGGAAGCAGGAGAGCCGGGCTTGGGCTGAGTAGCCGACGGGCGCCGGGAGCGGGGACCAGGACGCCTGGGAACCGCAGGCAATGGAGGCTGGAGACCGGGGAGCGGCGGACGCCGGACAGAGGAACCGGGGAGCGACGCAGGGAAGCCGGGGAGCGTGGCAGGTGAGCCGGGGAGCAGAGCAGGGGACCCGGGGAGCGTGACACAGGGCAAATCGGGAAGAGCCGGGTTCAGTCCCAGAACTGTCGCATCTAATGTATGCCGCCATTCTGGGCGGCTGCTGACTGATATTGTTAGGCTGGGGGGCTCCCCATAACGTGGAGCTCCCCATCCTGAGAATACCAGCCTTCAGCCGTATGGCTTTATCTGGCTGGTATTAAAATGGGGGGACCGCACGCCGTTTTTTTTAATTATTTAATTATTTATTTCACTGCACAGTATAGACACGCCCACCGGCTGCTGTGATTGGGTGCAGTGTGACACCTGTCACTCAGCGTGGGGGCGTGTCTCACTGTAACCAATCATAGGCGCCGGTGGGTGGGGAAAGCAGGGAATACGAGATTGTTTAATGGGCGGCCGGCTTTTTCAAAACAGTAAAAGCCGCCGGAGCAGTGTGAACGCCGTGTAGCGCCGCACCGGAGATCGGGGATCGGTGAGTATGAGAGAGGGGGGAGAGGGATAGACTGACATGGACAGAGAGTGAGGGACAGAGATAGTGAGCGACTGACAGAGATTAGTGCATGACAGACATTGTGAGGCGCTTCAGAATGCAGCTTTTCAGCTGCGCTCTGAAGCGGACCTTTTTTAAGCTGCGGTGCAGAGCGCACACCTGCGCACATAGCATCAGACACCAAAATCGTATGAGGGATGTCACACGTTACAATTGACTAGGTTTGTGCAATAAAACGCTCAATTCTAGACAAAGATACGATGTGTTTGCGATCAACGGTTTTGCGTTCAATCCTGATCGCACGTAGATGTCACACGCAGATACCTCACAAACGATGCCGGATGTGCGTCACTTACAACTTGACCCCAACGACGGATTGTGAGATATATTGAAGCGTGTGTAGGGGGCTTTAGATGCGACTGTTCTGGGACTGTACCCGGCTCTTCCCGATTTGCCCTGGTGCATTGGCAAATCGGGGTAATAAGGAGTTAATGGCAGCCCATAGCTGCCACTAAATCCTAGATTAATCATGTCAGGCGTCTCCCCGAGAAACCTTCCATGATTAATCTGGAAATTACAGTAAATAAACACACACACACCTGAAAAAATCATTTATTAGAAATAAAAAACACAAACCAATTCCCTCGTAACCAATTTAATAAGCCCCAAAAAGCCCTCCATGTCCGGCGTAATCCACAGACCTCCAGCGTCGCTTCCAGCTCTGCTGCATGCAGGTGACAGGAGCTGCAGAAGACACCTTCGCTCCTGTCAGCTTCACACAGCAACTGAGGTGAGTAGCGCGATCAGCTGCTGTAAATCAGGTAACTCACGGCCACCGCTGGATCCAGTGGTGGCCGCGGATAACCTTAGTGACAGCTCAGCTGATCGCGCTACTCACCTCAGTTGCTGTGTGAAGCTGACAGGAGTGGCGGTGTCTGCTGCAGCTCCTGTCACCTGCACGCAGCAGAGCTGGAAGCGACGCTGGAGGTCCGTGGATTACGCCGGACATGGAGGGCTTTTTGGGGCTTATTAAATTGGTTACGAGGGAATTGGTTTGTGTTTTTTATTTCTAATAAATGATTTTTTCAGGTGTGGGTGTGTTTATTTACTGTAATTTACAGATTAATCATGGAAGGTTTCTCGGGGAGACGCCTGACATGATTAATCTAGGATTTAGTGGCAGCTATGGGCTGCCATTAACTCCTTATTACCCCGATTTGCCAACGCACCAGGGCAAATCGGGAAGAGTCGGGTACAGTCCCAGAACTGTCGCATCTAATGTATGCGGCAATTCAGGGTGGCTGCTGACTGATATTGTTAGGTTGGGGGGCTCCCCATAACGTGGAGCTCCCCATCCTGAGAATACCAGCCTTCAGCCGTCTGGCTTTTTCTGGCTGGTATTAAAATTGGGGGGACCGCACGCCGTTTTTTTTAATTATTTAATTATTTATTTCACTGCACAGTATACACACGCCCACCGGCTGCTGTGATTGGGTGCAGTGAGAAACCTGTCACTCAGCGTGGGGGCGTGTCTCACTGCAACCAATCATAGGCGCCGAAAAGCAGGAAAGCAGGGAATATGAGATTGATTAATGAGCAGCCGGCTTTTTCAAAAGAGGAAAAGCCGCCGGAGTTTAGTGAACAGCTGTGCAGCGCCGTGGCAGTGATCGGGGAACGGTAAGTGTGAGAGAGGGGGGAGACTGACCGACAGACTGTGAGAGGGGGACAGACAAGACAGAGAGAAACAGACAGAGCGAGACCGACCGACGGACTGAGGGAGATAGAATGAAAAAAAAAAAATGACCGACATCGCTAGTAAAAAGCACAAAACGTGCGTTTTGGACATCGGAGTGCCACACAATGTTTTTACGTAAAATCTTTCATGTAATAATCTCAAAAAGTAAGATACACCAGCTCTATCTCACTATTGGGTATGTGCCCTTAACATTTCCGCCATGAAAATTCATTTTGGTGTCATTTTGGAAGGTTTTCTGGTGAGTCCGTAAAAATGACGTAAAACTCGGACAAAATTGTTCACAGCTGTGACTTTTGAGTGATAAATGCTTCAAGGGGTGTTCCCCATGCTGTTGCCATGTCATTGAGCACTCTTCTGAGACTTTTGTGACATTTTTAGGGTTTCTACATGCTGCCGGGGGTCATTTCATAAAAATACTCGGGTCTCCCATAGGATAACATTGGGCTCGGTGCTCGGGCCGAGTACACGAGTATCTTGGGATGCTCGGCCCGAGCCTCGAGCACCTGAGCTTTTTGGTACTCGCTCATCACTAGTAATGAACTCTTTGGCCCTGACCCTGATGTGGGGGGCCCATATAGACCACAGGGCATCAGGTGTCCTGACAATTTGGCCAGGCCACTCCCAACAGGCTTACAGAGGCCCGCCCCTATGACTTGTCACCTCATTGTTGTTGGTCAGAAGATGACTGTTGAGGTCTTTTGGTTGTGGCAGCCATGAGGTCATCATTCAAGTGGCGGTTCAAAATAGGACGCTAGTTATGCCACTCATGACGTGTCACTCTGCTTTTGTCTCCAGGAGGTGCAGTGTGGTCCACCCTGGTTTGGGGCGGACCCAGGTTATAAAAGGGGCTGGAGCCAACAAGAAGGTGCCCAGTCTTCTATTATGCTCCGAAAGAGCACACCTCCATGTGTAGACCCATTGCGGCTTTAGGCCAGAGGTAGGCAGGGATAGGTCATCGATGCAGGCCGCCACCACAGTTGGCAACGCAGAACGTTTAAGAACAGCTCCTGTCCTACCAGTCCCGCTAGTGCAGCCCAGTGGCATAAACAGGCCTGCTGCTGCTGATGCGCCTCCTGTCCACAGGTGTTTCCCCTACGCACACGGACAGCATAACCAATGGCCACTGTGTTGTTAACAGGGAGTTCCAGGGCTGGGTGGTCGTGTGGACCCTGGGCTCCCAGTCTCCAGATCCGAGTGGCGTCTAACTCGGTTCAGGCTATTTGTTTGAGAGTCAACCTGCTCTGTATCATCCACCTAACCTTCCAGTTGCCAACCTCTCCTTTTCCATCTGTGAGCACGGTGGACACCGAATGGCGATTGGGATATCTACTTTTCTCTTTCTTTTCTTAATATTTTTTATATAGCAGTAACATAGTATATACCACCTTATCCAAATCTGCCAGTCCCACCATACCAGATGTTGTTTCTTCAGAAAATGTTAATGTTGCTTAACCACCAAACCCACGGACACAAACTTTTTTCCCCTTTCCAACACACCTGTTCCCCTTTTCACCAGCATCTGTCCTTTTTCAACTCAGTTTGTATATGACCAAAAATGCAACTCTGCAGAGACACCGTACTCAACACCGTCTCAGCAGAGCAGCCAGCCCTCGGTCCCTCAGATGTGGACAAGTAAGACCATTTCCTCCTATCGATGAAAAAGCGTTGAGATTCACTCTGTGCACCACTGGTGTTTAGTGGAAATGCAGATGTAAGATTGCGTAACACCTTCTGCTGATACTCCTACATACGTGCGTCCCTTTCTATGGCAGGAGTTATTTCGCAAAATTTTGTGTTGTACCGGGGATCTAACAGTGTGGAAACCCAGTAGTCAGCATGACTTGGAATTCGTACAATCCGAGGGTCATGTTGTAGGTAGTGCAGCAAGAAGGCGCTCATGTGTCTTGAGCATCCAGGAGGACCAAGTCCTTGGTGTGTTGGTGGCGGAGAGGTGAGAATCCTGCCTCCTTCCTCTGCCCTCTCCCCACAACCTCACACAACCGAAATGTGAGCAAGCTCTCACTCATCTGCTGAGTCTTCCATGCCCATCGCCGATTCGTCCTCCATTTCTTCCTGGGCTCCTGCACCTTCCTCAACTGTTTTGCTGATACTATGCGCCCTTGATAATCCCTCTCCCCCACCGTAACATGACTGCCGCCAAGGTGCCGCTGACCGTCTGGACCTTGTAGATCTTGTTATCCCTTCCGCATATGACTCCTCCAGTACTTCCTCCCTTCCTCTTGGACCAACACCTGACTCTGAATAATGCTTACAGTGTGCTCCATCATGTAGATGACCAAAATTGTCACGCTGAGAATGTCATCGCCAGTGTTAAACATCTGCGTCGACATTTGTAAACTGTGTAACTTTATTCAATTCAAAGCTTACAAAAGGTATAAAAGATTAAAAAAGGATTTTAAATGAGAGAACCAGCAGGTGGCTTACTCACACCACAACTCAGTAATCAGGTCTATAAAGGTTGAATTGGCTGTACTAAAGCACCATACTGAGATGCCTGCCAAACACTGCTCGTGTGATGAAATGTAAATGGCTGCCAACCGGCATGCCCTGGGGACCAATGGTCATGCAAAAAGAGTTAAGCAGTGTCTATATTGTATATGTATATGATATCGTTTTCAGTATTCTAGTATCCTGCTGGTTTTTCTTGATTCTCCTAACAGTTTCCCGCCTGCCTGTGCGCCTGCGCGCCTGTCTGCGTGGCTCGGCTTTACCTTGGGCGCGTCACACATGCTTCCGCCCTTGTGATGCCCACTTCTCTTGCATGGGGAGTGGCTGTCTCTATGGCGACGGCTGAACGCGCTCATGGTGTGCCGACTCTCGGGACATCCGCACATGCGCCGCCTGGCCACGGGACGCTGTTCGGTGATTTGCATTGCTGCAGTGCCGGATCCTTTATTGTCTTACTATTATATGAGACACTGCGGTTGTTTCTCCCTTACTCCGGGCAATGACCAAAGCGGCGCCACTGTAATGAACACACCCACTTGAACGCACCAATGGTGAACGGTTTGGAGGATCGATCACGCCAGCCTACTTTATGTTCACTAATCTGATTGGTTGTTTCCTTGTGACACTCTTCCTGTATACCTGTGTCCACGGCATACAAAGATTGGTATCTCTGATTGGCTGTTACCTGTGTCACTCTCCCCTTCTGCTTATGCTGGCTGCAGTTCGGGGTTGAGTGGTATTTGTTTGACGGTACTACAGGAATTGAGTTCTGTGATAGATAGACCATTATTTTTAATCGTCTCAGATTCCTTAATAACAGGGTCGGTACCGCAGGACTGGCGCATAGCAAATGTGGTGCCAATATTCAAAAAGGGGACAAAAACTGAGCCGGGAAATTATAGGCCGGTAAGTTTAACCTCTACGGTTGGTAAAATCCTTCAGGGTTTCTTGAGAGATGCTATACTGGAGTATCTCAAGAAAAATAACCTTATGACAGAGTATCAACATGGGTTTATGAGGGATCGATCCTGTCAAACTAATTTGATCAGCTTCTATGAAGAGGTAAGTTCAAGTCTGGACCAGGGAAATGCAGTGGATGTTGTGTATATGGACTTTTCAAAAGCTTTTGATACGGTGCCACACAAAAGGTTGGTACATAAAATGAGAATAATGGGGATAGGGGAAAATATGTGTAACTGGGTTAAAAACTGGCTCAGTGATAGGAAACAAAGGGTGGTTATTAATGGTACGTACTCGGACTGGGTCTCAGTTCATAGTGGGGTACCACAGGGGTCAGTATTGGGCCCGCTTCTTTTCAACATATTTATAAATGACCTTGTTGGGGGCATGCGGAGTAGAATTTCAATATTTGCAGATGATACTAAACTCTGCAGGGTAATCAATACAGAGGAGGATAATTTTATATTACAGGGAGATTTATTTAAATTGGAGGATTGGGCTGAGAAGTGGCAATTGAAGTTTAATGTAGATAAATGTAAGGTCATGCACTTGGGTAGAGGAAATAACATTTATGATTATGTACTTAATTGTAGAACACTGGGTAAAACAGACACAGAAAAAGACTTGGGTGTATGGGTGGATGGTAAACTTCACTTTAGTGGACAGTGTCAGGCAGCTGCTGCCAGGGCTAATAAAATAATGGGATGTATTAAAAGAGGTATAACTGTTCATGAAAAAAATATAGTTCTACCTCTGTACAAGTCACTAGTGTGACCGCACTTAGAATACTGTGTACAATTCTGGTCACCGATATATAAGAAGGACATAGCTGAACTGGAGAGGGTGCAGAGAAGAGCGACCAAGATTATTAGAGGAATGGGTGGGCTGCAATACCAAGATAGGTTATTAAACTTGGGGTTATTTAGTTTGGAAAAACGAAGGCTTAGGGGGGATCTAATCACAATGTATAAATATATGAGGGGACAGCACAGAGACCTTTCCAAAGATCTTTTTACACCTAGGCCTGCGACTGGAACACGGGGGCATCCGTTACGTCTTGAGGAAAGAAGGTTTAATCATAATCACAGACGAGGATTCTTTACTGTACGAGCAGTGAGACTGTGGAACTCTCTGCCGCATGATGTTGTAATGAGTGATTCACTACTAACATTTAAGCAGAGCCTGGACGCCTTTCTTGAAAAATTTAATATTACCAGTTATGTATATTAGATTTTATGACAGGGTATTGATCCAGGGAACTAGTCTGATTGCCGGATGTGGAGCCAGGAAGGACATTTTTCCCCATTGGAACTTGTTTGCCACATTGGGGTTTTTTTGCCTTCCTCTGGATCAACATGTTAGGCTACGGGTTGAACTAGATGGACTTAGAGTCTCCCTTCAACCTTAAAAACTATGATACTATGATACTATGGTTACTATAGCTACACTATACGTCATCTTGCATGCACATCCCTGTTGAACATGCACGCCTCTCTGGAGACCAATCAGGTGATGGGATTGTCACTTGTTATACCGACTAAAGTAAAGGTTGACTTGATTGGCCTGTCTTTTCCGTCTCCTCATTGGTGTATTTTGATATAAAAAGGCGCTCTTTTTGAACATGAGGCCACCCCCGGAAGAAGGCATTAAGATCGAAACCTAGGTCGGGTTCTCTCGGACTCTCACCCCACAACTCAGGTATATGACTCTCCTGTTTATAGTGTGCTGATATGTTTTTTAACTCCTTTACATGCACCTACTGTTTTACCTCCTGACACTGCTTAACTCTTTTTGTATGACCATTGGTCCCCAGGGCATGCCGGTTGGCAGCCATTTACATTTCATCACAGGAGCAGTGTTTGGTAGGCATCTCAGTATGGTGCTTTAGTACAGCCAATTCAACCTTTATAGCCCTGATTACTGAGTTGTGGTGTGAGTACGCCACCTGCTGGTTCTCTCATTTCAAATCCTTTTTTAATCTTTTATACCTTTTGTAAGCTTTGAATTGAATAAATTTACATAATTTTTCTAAGCCTTGTGTACAGTCTTTTCTTCTTCATTTGAAACTATATCTGTATATGGCTATTTCCATGTACACATTATGGCACGGGCTCCTTTCCCGTGCATGTTGGTTGTTCTAACCCTATATTTGTAAACTGTGTAGAACGGTGCATATGTCCTTGATCTGACACCATTCCAGCAGCGTGATCGGCACCACCTCTGGATCAAGTGAGCCCAGGGTATACATCATAACGTATTTCAGCAGGGCTCTGCAGTGCTGCCACAGACGCTGCAACATGTGCAGATTCAAATTCCTGCATGTCGGAACATCGCATTTCTGACGTTTAACCGCCAGACCTTAAGACTTCAGGAGCGATGAAAGTTGTTGAGCTGCTGGGTGCGAACGATAGAAGTGAGCACATAGTGAGTGTGCCCGCTGTACAAGGCCATGTAGGCCGGCATGTTGTTTTAAAAATTGCTGGAGAATCAGATTAAACACGTGAGCCATACAAGTCACGTGTGTCACATTACCCTGACGAAGGCACGCTGCCATGTTTGCATCATTGCCGCACACAGCTGTTAAGTCACCACTGTAGTCCGCTACGTCAATTTGTACTCCTGTCGCAAGGTGACAACGTGTTCCTTTCGTGCATAGTGCTGACGATGGGAGAGGAGTCGACGCCAGCGGCGCAGGTGGACGCAGGTTATGCTCACCCACTTGGCTGCGTTACCTTGACATATGCAGAACCAATGGCTGAATGCATGTGGTGGGTATCTCACAGATGAAGTACCATCATTCAGCTACAACCAATGGGAAGACACAACACCCTTTTTTAGGCCCCTCTTGTCTGAAGACCACTGCCAGACATAGCTATGAACCTCTGGTTACTGTTACCCCCAGTTTGGGTTTACTATTCTCTGGAACTGCAGCCTTCCACAGGTATTGATCAACTTGGGCCCTGTGTCATTCAAAATCACTGTAAAGGGTTTCAGGGTTCTGGAGGTCCAGCTTGGTGAGTGGGTTCCCTCTAGCCTATCCTTTACAGCCTGTCTGTGTGTGTCGATCCAGGCAGGCGTTACACAGTGTCCTCGACAGAAGGACATGTAGGCCGGGATAGTGTTTTAAAAATTGCTGGAGATTCAGATTCAATACGTGAGCCATACAAGGCACCTGTGTCACATTGCCCTGAAGAAGGGCCGCAGACTGTTTAGCATCATTGTCGCACCCGGCATTCCCTGGCTGCTGGTTGAGTGGAGACAACCATTGATGAAACTCGGTCTCACTCTACAGAGCTAACCGTCCACAACTCCTCAGCGGTGTCTCACATTTCCCCTACATTTCAAAGTAAACATTTTACCGCCTGATGGCCTTGAGCTCCGCTGCCAGCATAGTAAGGAGGTGTGTGGGATTCCTTGGGCGCAGTTACAAGGAAGGGTGGCCTGACCACACAGGGTTTGGGCTGAGGTGCAGGAACAACACGAGGTTGATGAGGCAGAAGCAGTGAAGGAACTTGTACATACAGAGGAAGGATTGAAACACACAACTCGTGGGGATGGAAAGACTTGTACAGCAGACACTTCTCCATCTATCACCATAGTTACCCAGTGCCCAGTCAGCGACATGTAACGCCCCTGTCCCTGCTTACTGGGCCAAGTATCTGTGGTGAAATGCACCCTGTCACACAGAGTTTCTCAAAGAAGTGGTGATATTTGGTGCGACATGCTGGTGTAGCGCGGGCACGCCTTTGTTGGAGAAGGAGTGGCACCTGGGCATCGGCTCTTGGGGCACTGCGATGGACATAAGGTCTCAAAAGTCCTCGGTTAAAAAAGTTGGAAAGGCAGCATTTTGGTAGCCAACAGTTTGCAGATGCTGAAAGTCAACCTCTAAGCCATGTCATGCCCTTCTAAAAGCATGTAAAACACAGCAAGGGGACTCCAACCACAGTCTCCCTTGTTTCCAAAAATTGGTCCACACACACCCCACTTGACTGGCATCAGTTGACCCCCTTTTCAATCTTACAAAAGATGCTTTGCATAAAGCACTATCAAAAATACGCGTGCCTTTCGCCTCCCCTGGATGACCCAGGGGAAGAAAAGTCCTCTGAGAGCCATGACTTGTTCATCTTGGTTCTTTTTTCAAAAGTGAGGGGACTCCAACCACAGTCTCCCTCGTTTCTACTAATTGGGCCACACACACCCCACTTGACTGGCATCAGTTGACACCCATTTTCAAGATGAAAAAGATGCTTTGCATGAGGCACTCTCAAAAATACGCATGCCTTTTGCCTCCCCTGGATGACCCAGGGGAAGAAAAGTCCTCTGTGACCCATGACTTCCTCATATTGGTGAACGTTAGTATTTCCACATTGTCAGTGGACAGACGCGTGTGCTTATCTGTCAGCACACCCCCAGCAGCACTGAAGACACGTTCCGAGAGAACGCTGGCTGTGGGACACGACAAGATCCCCAAGGCGTACGTGGCGAGCTCAGGCAATTTATCCAGATTGGAAGCCTAAAATGAGCAAGGCTCAAGTTGCACAGTAATGGCTTCGATGTTCCCTTGCATATACTCATATCTGTGTCTCCTCCTCTTTTTCCTTGTCCAGCTCTTTTGTTTTCGCATGAGTATATGTCCTTGTCACTTTCCTATGTGTTTGTGTTGTGTTGTGAGTTGTTTGTCACCTTTTGGACACCTTTGAGGGTGTTTTCTAGGTGTTTTTATGTGTTTGTGATTGCCTGCCATTGTTTCCTATGGGTTCAAGTGGTTCGCCGAACCGAACTCGAACGAGACATCCGTTCGGCGAACCGAACTCGAGCCGAACCACAACCGGTTCGCTCATCTCTAGTTCTCACCCTTATACTCTTGACTAATCAGTCTCCTTTTTCTCTCAGGTTTTTATAAGTTGATTGCAATTCTCCAAGGTGTTGTTAAGAAGTGTTTGTGTGTTTTTGTTTTTTTTTATTTTTTGGGATATGTTTGAAGGATATAAAAGCATACAAATGGTTGTGACAAACTCCCCTATGACTAAGGACGTTTTTAATGTGTTTATTAGTGTTGAGCGGACCCGGACTTTAAACGTCCGGATCAGCGCGGTTTCAGCGCTATCTCCCGGCCGGACCCAGGCACGGGATTTCCGGGTGCACGATCCAGATTCGGCAATTAATAAAAATGAAGAAAATCAGAAATAAATGAGCGTTTCATACTTACTGAGACTTGGTGTCATGGCGGCACACTGCTTCCGGGTCGCGCTTTCACTTCCTGCATACACACAGCTTTCCGTGTTTTCCCCGCCCACCGGCCGTCCTCTCATCTGTGATTGGTTCCTGGCTGATGCTCCCCCAGCTTGTGACAGCTCTGCCGTGCAGTCATTGCTTATCGCGGCTCAGTAAGGCTATGTGCCCACGTTGCGTCGAGGTAGTTGCAGTTCAAAAAGCATCCTCTGGCAGAAAGGGCAATGCTTTTGGCTTTAAAAATGCATGAAAAACGCAAAGAAAGTAGTCTATGCGCACCTTGCTGTTTTCATGAGTTTTTAGTGCTTTTCCGGTGCTTTTAGAAATGCTGCAGTTTTGTATTAAATTGAATAGATGGAAAACGCAGCCAAAATGGCAAAAACAATTGACATGTTGCTTCTTTAAATGCAGAGTTTTTGCCCAAAAATATGCAAATTTCACGCAGCGTTTAGAACAGCATGGTGTGCACAAGAAATCCCTATTTCTCATAGACTTTGCTGGAAAATCAAAACGCATGCATTTTGGCATTAAAAAGGTGCAGCTGAAAACTCTGCTAAAAAGCATGAAAAAGCGCAACGTGGGCACATACCCTAATAGGCTGCACTCAGAGCGGGCAGCCGTGCTCTATGGCTGCTCGCTCTGACATGTAACAGAGCTGGATGTGTCTCCGCTGGATCTCGTGTGGATTACGTCGGAGCTGCAGGGTGTTAGGATAATAAAGTGGTTTGTACTTTATTCCAAATAAAGGATTTCTCTGTGTTGTTTATTTACTGTAATTTACAGGTTTGTGATTTGGGTATCTCTCAGACGCCCGTGCGATCCCAAACCTAGGGTTTAGTAACAGCCATGCGCTGTTATTAACCTTTGCTATTACCTTGATTGCCAGCGCACCAGGGCAATCAAGATGAGCAGATATCGCACCGGAATTGTCACATCTAATAGATGCGGCAATACCGGGCGGGTTGAGAATATACCAGCCCCCAGCCAGCGTTATCATGGCTAGGGATGAAAATTGGGGGGGACCACACGTCGTCTTTTTTTTTTTTAAATTATTTATTTAAATTAAAAAAAAAAATATATGCGGTCTATCTTAGGCAGCAGTCACACTTGCGAGGGACTCCCACAAGTCTGACATCGCAGCACAGCCGCACATACATCTGACAGGAGCATGCATGTGTTTTTAGGTACATGCACGCGCATGTTCAGACAGTGTCAGGCTGTGCCGTGTGATGTCATGTCAGACCCGCACGAGTCTGACATTGCATCACCCGCACACACTTCTGACAGGAGCGTGCATGTGTTTCTAGGTACATGCATGCTTATGTTCAGACAGTGGCAGGCTGTGACGGGTGATGTCATGTCAGACCCGCACGAGTCTGACATATTATCACCTGCACACTTCTGAGGGCTCTTGTACACTTGCGTCCCGCTTCCGATGCGACAGCATCGGAAGCGATATGCTAATGACCCTCTGCTGCGGGTGTCAGCCGAGGGTCATGCAACTGTGATGCGATCTTGCAATCACATCACAGGAGCGGAGAAGAGGGGGAGCACTTTCTCCCCATCTCCTCCGCTGTCTGTCTCCGCGTGCACCTGTGCGATCCCCTCGTATGACACACGGCACACGCTGGCAGTACAGCAGAGCCGAGTGTCATGCGAGTGTCCCTCCCTGCTACTGCGGTCAGTAAGAGTCGACCTCTGCTGCAGGGAGCAGGCCGGCACTGAGGAGGGGAGGGGCTGGAGCTGCGGAGGAGAGAATGTCACAACCCAGCCTGTCACAGCCACTCAATCAGTGTCTACACTCAGAGCTGGCAGCCGTGCTTTACGGCTGCTGGTTGTGGCATGTAGCAGAGCCGGATGTGTCGCCGTGGGATATGTGGATTACGCCGGAGGGTGTTGGGGTAATAAAATGGTGAACAAGGGCGCGTTTGTAATTTATTCTAAATAAAGGATTTTTCTTTGTGTGTTTATTTACATTCATTTACAGGTTTGTGATGCGGGTATCTCACAGACACCCGTGCGATCACAAACCTATCACCCCGACTGGCACCGCATCACTCCTCCGGGAAGAGCCGGTAATGTACCGGGATTGCCACATCTAATAGAGGCGGCAATACCGGGTGGCTGCGGGCTAAAATACCAGCCCCCAGCCGGCATTATCATGGCTGAAGATGAATATTAGTGGGGACCGCAAGTTGGGTTTTTTAATTATTTATTTAAATAAAAAAAAAAAAAAAGCCGGAGTCACACTTGCACCGTCTGTGAAGTCCTGTGGCACCCACTTCAGATAAGCTAAAAACTTTTTCCTTTTCTTTCCCTCAGCACCCAGGTTTCCCATGCTCTGCTATACATCTTCTCTCAGCACCCAGCTTTCCCATGCTCTGATATGGAAAGCTGGGTGCTGATAGAGGGATTTCAGATCATGGGAAACCTGGGTGCTGTGGGTAAGAGCCAAGTATCAGTGTCATTATCTCGTACCCACAGTGTCAGTGTCATTATCCCATACCCCAAGTGTCGGTGTACGTGGGGGTAGGGCACAGGTCCAAACTTTGCACTAGGGCCCATAAAACTCTAGTTATGCCACTGGTAATGCATGTTCCTTGTGCATGTGCTGGTTTAAGCATGTAATAGTCAAATTATTTGAATTTTTGCCTCTACTGAGTCGTTGTTTGCAATGTTGGCATATAACGAAAGTTGGGTCATCCTTTGCGCTCTCAAAAAAGACCCAGGCTAGGCAAGACTTACTGCGAACTGCAGACTTGCAACCGCTGCGGACCACAGCCAGAGTTGTGGTTGAGGATGCAGTGCTTCTCATGGTTACATCACTATGTGTTTGTGTGGGAATTGCTAACGTATCCTCCTCGTCTTTCTCCCTCCCCTCCTCCCCATCTGCTGAGCTACACAGCGGTGTGCCTCTGGGTTCACACCAAGTGAGAGCTAAAATACGCATGTGCCTCAGATATGTGAGTCATCATCATCACCTCCACACCTGGGGGGGGGTTAACGTCAGTTGACGAGGGTCGGGATTCTGCTTGAACCCTACTTTGTCTGGGCCAGGATCCAACTAACAAGATTTTGATCATCGGGCCATATGCTTTCCCTCTCTTGAGTCTGGGAATCTTTGGATCAGACCTCTGATGCCCATGGGATAGAATAGAATGTGAAGAGTAGAGATAAACGAACCTGTTTGAAAAAGGTTTGCCAATTTGAAATTCGGTACAAACCTTAGCTTATTTGTTCTGGCTCGGCAACCCCTAGCACTTTCCTCAAAAGTTGGCAATGTTCGTTTTTGTTCATTTCCAAAAATGCTTTATTAATAGCATTTTCTGCTTTTGGATAGGATTGTGATGATGTGTCATGTGTAAAATCAGTGGAGAAGGTGGGGACTCTGGACCGGGAGAAGCCATTTTTTTTTTTTTACTTTATTTGTGGGTGTTGCCAATCACGGTGCAGCAAACATCCAGAAGGCTCAGATAGGCAGCAAATCACAAAATCCCTTCTAAGTCACATGTCTGAGTGACTATAAATCGCGGACATATTGCATCAGTGCCATTTTGTGAATATCAAATGTTAGGGAAGGTGCTGCCGCCGGGCTCCTAGAAAGTGAGCTTAGTTAGGGGTTTAATGCTATGTAGTTGAGATAGATAGGAGAGCGATAGTTTAGAATAGGGACAAGCAGTGTAGGGAAAGGTGTGTGCCACAAATCAGCACATTTCATAATCTAAATAGGGATTGGTACTAGTAGTGCTTGCTAAAGAGTTGCCAGTAAAGCATGTAAATAGGTATTGCTATGTATTCCTGCCTGCTCAAAAGTATGCAAACTCATTCATAAGTATTGCTAATTAGCAGTGCCTGGCCTAAAAAGTTGCTAGAGAAGTATGTAAAAAGTGTTTCTTGGCAATTTTAAATTACCTGCTGAAAATTACGCAAACATATTTATAGGTATTGCTAGTTAGCCGTACGTTGCCTGAAAAGTTGCTATGGAAGTATTTAAAAAGTGGTTCTTGGTAATTTTAATTGCCTGATCACAATTCTACAAACACAGTTATAGGTATTGTTACTTGTCAGTACCTGGCCTAAAAAAGTTGCTAGAGAAGTATTTAAAAAGTGGTTCCTGGCAATTTTAATTGCTTGCTTAAATTAATGCTGACATATTTATAGAGCTGAGTGGAGGATACCGACCTTTCATCTCTTCATTGTGGATGACATATTTATAGGTATTGATAGTTAGCCATGCGTGGCCTAAAAAGTTGCTAAGGAAGTATGTAAAAAAGTGGTTCTTGCCAATTTTAATTGCCTGCTGAAAATTACGCAAACACAATTATAGATATTGCTTGTTAGCCATGCCTGGCCTGCTGCAAAATTTCTAGGCAACGAGATAAAAAGTTTTTCTTGGCAATTATTATTGCCTGTTAAAAATTACACAGTGAAACACATTTATAGGTACTCTTATTAGTGCCTGTGGAACATTTGCTGTTGAAAAAGATAAAAAGGTCTTCTTGTCACTTTTCCATGTCTACATCAAATTACGCAGTGAAACACATTTGTAGCTAGTGGTACTTTTTAGTGCCTTCACAATATTGCCAACTCAGGCAGGAAATTAAATAATATATCTTTTGTGTCAGGTGTCTGACAGGTGTGGGCGTAGGGTTGCAAAACATTCGCTTGAAAGGGGAAGGGTAAATCAACCATGAGTGGTAAATCACAACGAAGTTGTCATGGAAGGGGGAATAGGTGGGGTGTTGGAGGTGTACGTGTGGGAAGTTCTGTTAGTCAAAGGTCTAGTGAGCAAATGTCAGCTCATCTTGTCCTAAGAGAAATGAGAACAACTTCCCTTACGGGACAGCCTACTCCACTAGATTTCTTTGGCAGCCGCACATCGCTTCAACATTGAAATGAGGCTGATAAACAGCAGGTACTGGAGTGGATGGCAAGTACTGCATCAAGTGGCCGCTCCTCCTCTTCCTCCACCTAAACATAACACACAGTTCAATCCTCAATGTTACCACCCCAATAACACTTGCTTTTGCCCACATCACAAATCTCTAACCGGCAAACTGTGGGGAACCACACATGGGTGAGTTTCAAGAGTTGTTCACACATTCTAAATCATGGGCATCACATGTCTGCTCCAAAAATTGCCAGACTGAAGAGGAGGAATTAATAAAAAAGAATAAACCTGGCTCTACCGTGATATTAGTGGTGCTCTGAAGTAAAAATAATAACCAAGAAGAGGAAGATAACTTCAGCACTCATACAAAAAAAAACTGAAAAATGGTGAAATCCGTTAGTGAAATTTTCTTGTGACAGAAGAAAAATTAACCCCTTCACGACCATGGACGGATATATCCGTCATGGAGTGTGTCCCATTAAGCCCCGCCCCCTGCTTGTTTTCAACAGCTGACATGTGTGCCTGCATGTTACGAGTGGAATCGCATTCCACCCGTAACATTAACCCCTTACATCTCGCTGCCAATGTCTGGCAGTGAGATATATATACGTGCGGTGAAGATTTTCACTTACCGCCGCCCCCACTGGAAGTCACGTGAGTGATCATGTGACTTTCTGTGGTTGCCATCGTAGCACAGGGTCATGTGATGATGCCTGCAGCTATGATGTTTCACTTTCATTTTCCTTAGGCCCGGAGCAGAAGGAAACAGGAAGTGACTGTATCTGCTGTTTACAGCTGTATAGCTGTGATCAGCAGCTAGATAAGAGCGATCGGATTGCTGATTGCTATAACCCCCTAGGGGGACTAGTAAAATAAAAAAACAAACAAAAAAAAAAACCTAAGTTCAAATCACCCCCCTTTCCCTCCCATTGAAAATTAAAGGGTTAAAAAAAAATAAAAATATACACATATTTGGTATCGCTGCGTTCAGAAATGCCAGATCAAAATATAAAATCAATTAATCTGATTGGTAAACGGCGTAGTGGCAAAAAAAATATCCAAACGCCAAAATTACGTTTTTTTGGTCGCCGCACGTTTTACGCAAAATGCAATAACAGGCGATCAAAACGTAGCATATGCGCAAAAATGGTACCATTAGAAACGTCAGCTCGAGACGCAAAAAATAAGCTGTCACTGAGCCATAGATCCCAAAAAATGAGAACTCTACGGGTTTCAGAAAATGGCGCAAAAACGTACGCCACTTTTATTGGACAAGCTTGTGAATTTTTTTTAACCCTTTAGATACAAGGTTGGTGTCTAAAAACTCGCACCGACCTCAGGCATCATACCCACACATCAGTTTTACCATATAGTGAACACCGTGAATAAAACATCCCAAAAACTATTGTGCCATCACACTTTTTTTGCAGTTTTTCCACACTTGGAATTTTTTTGCTGTTTTCCAGTACACCATATGGTAAAACTTATGGTTTCATTTAAAAGTACAAGAACGCGTCCCACAAAAAACAAGCCCTCATATGGCAAGATTGAGGAAAAATAAAAAAGTTTTCTCAAGGTAGTTGGGATCTGCATATTATAAAGAATATATCACAATCATAATGTGCACATAAAAAACATTAGTTTAACAAACAAGAATATTGCAGAAAAAACTTCACATAATTGGACAAACACAAGTATATAGTAAAACAAGATACAATATTGTATGCCTACAAAAATTAAATGAAACAAATTGACTTATTGGTTTTCGTTTCACCAGTCTTGGCGGACAATTGTCTGCCTAAGGAACAAAAGGAAAATTAAATGAATGTGTAACGCCCTGGCAAAACCAAGTAGTCATAGATAGGCCCCCGCATAACACCTTCCCTCACCTAGGAAACACACAGCCAACCTAAAACCCTAGTCACCCCCTCTTAGGGAAAGATAGACACACCAGTGGGCGGGACCAGGCAGTTGGTTACGCCCACCCAGGGGTCTAGACAGCACGGGGCGGGAAAACAAGCAGATTAGTTTTGTAGTTCAAGTTGAGAGGATTGTGGGCTGGAGCTAGGTGTAGCTCCAGCAGAGGAAGTTCAAGTTGAACGGTGCCAGGATTGCAGCCCTGGTGCCTTGGCTAAGAGGCAGATGGTGGTCTCCGTCAGCAGGAGATGGGAAGACGGCTCGGCAGAACCAAAGTGGACTGGGACAGGGTTGTAGCCCACCGGTACCGACACAGGGAACCGACCCGGAAACCATAGCACAAGGGGGGTACTCGAACCCTGAAGCCAGGACCGGAAGCCTGGTTAATTAACCGATTGAGGCCAGGATTATAGGTCCTGTCCCACCCAAAGTCCCTCATAGAAGACAACAGCCCACCGATAGGGATAGGAGGCCACCGCCAGGGCCCATAGATCCCACGGGCCAGCGTCTGCGGGGACGGCTCCTTAGGCCACATCTAGTCGGGAGCGGACTCCTGAGTTCCAAACCGGGCAGTCCACCATACACAGTCAGTGCAGAGGAAAAGGATAGAGCCCACCAGCCAGAGTGGGGGATCCGAATGCAACCAGCTGTGGCGGCCGGTCACCAGCACCTTGGTTTACTGAAAGACTTGTGTGGTTTATTGACTGTGAGTAATCAAACATTCACCTACTGTCGCTATACCCTGCATGAAGACACTGGGTCCCGGGGCAACCATCCCTACCCACGGAGGGGTTAACATCTAGCTGCCACATCTCCCCTGGATGCTCACAACAGCAGCGGTGGTGTCCCACCTCACCACACACCGTGGGTGGAGTCACAAACTTAATACGGCCTAGCCCATACATCTATGTCCCCCTTTTTTTATTCGGCGTGTCCGTGAGACCCCCGAGAGATAGATCTCTCTCTCTGCTCCCCATTGACTTACATTGGTGCCGGATTCCGGATCGGATCCGGACTTCGGTGACAACCCGCGACGAATCCGCCGGACCCGGATTATTAGCAATCCACTCAGCTCTACTGACTACCCATACCTTATCAATTATTAGATGAACAAAAAAAGGAAGTTCACTGTGGAAATTCCCTCACAGTCATTGGCGTATAAATACGTACGAAATATAGTATAAAGAAAAAATCGTGTGACCCCGGGCCATATCTTTACCACTATTGAGGGACTATTGAATATGGCTGTTAGCATATGGAATCTGCACCTAGATCTGCCATGATATGCAATGAAAGTAAGGCAATGTAAATGACGCGCCCACGGGGTAAGGGGTTACTCGTTGTCGAGCCGTGGTGATTCTCCTGGGACGCCACGGTGGCCTCGCCTGATTGCGTGACCTCAGGTGTCTATAAAATGGCTGGGGATGGGGACGATGGGGGTAGTTGTTTGTGAAGCCACCTGTGGTTTGCGGTCAATATCAGCCGCCGCTGCGGGACTTCTCTGCTGGGGCGGATGACAACGCAGCTCAGATGGTTCAGCTCTCCACAGGTAGAGCTGTGCCCCAGGGAGGATGGTGGTGGTGATAGGCTTTTAGATGCTGAGAGTGCTGGGGTCGCGATGGCGGGGGTGCCAGCAGTTACGGGACGACACAAGTGGTGCAGTTCAAGGTCTCTTTACTCACTGATCATATATGCAGCCGTTGGAAAGTGCCAATCCCCGCTATGATGGGCTCCAGTTGATCCCGGATACTTCGGAGGTCATGACCAGCTGTCCCTTCTGTTAGTCTCCTTTCAATGGTTTCCCTCCACCCCAGCTCCTGGACCGTGGAATGGGTCATGGGTGCCTGCTGCACGCTCCGTGAACCCTGGCATTCCACTTCTTTTCCTAAGAACCCGGGTCGAGCCTCCAGCTCCAGACTACAGGCCCCGAACTGTTCGTTGTCTGCTGGTCCTCCCAAGTGCGACCTCACACACACTGTCCGTTGCCCGCAGCCTATTGTGTGTCAGATGGCAAAAAAGAGTGAAAAAAAATGAAAAAAAATTGAGAATAATGAAGGATGAAATCTATGGAGATATATGTAATGGAAGATAATATAAAAAATAAAAACAAAATAGTACGGACCCATATATACCATGTATAAATATAGAAGTAACAAGTATTACCAATCGATGAAAACAGATGCATCAGAAAAAGATATCATGGGTATGTCAAATTGTGGCACATTAAATTACACTCATAGTTATGCACGTGAGAATCTAAAACATACATATGTACATATATGTGTACAAAAGTAAAAACATGCATATACATATCTCGGCATGTTAGGGTTCTTTTTCTTTTGCTTTTTCTAAGAGAAAACCCAAGTACCAGGAACCTATAGAATCATTTAATTTGAACATAAATCCAGTGTATAGTTCCGGTAAACCTCTATCCTATAGAGTCAGACTATCCAGAGTAAGTGCTGAGCAGATCGCCTCAGATTAATAAAATATCTCATACTCACGACTGAGACCGTAAGGTTCAAGGGTTTGGAGAGTATATCTGTGTCGTTCCTGAGGCTTCAGTCTCCACAGGGTATTGCATCTGACTTAAAGTGCAGTACTCATCCCAGGTAAGGAAGAGGTCAACCACTGGTTTTCACTTACAAAAAAAACACACACAGTTCAGGTGCTTTACCACTGGAACTGGGCTAAAGATGGTCAACATAACGAATTTTCCCAACCACCAGTGGGTCATCAGGAAGGTGAGGGCAGCACAGGGGAAGTGAGAGAACGCACAGTTTTTACTTCAGAATGGTTTGAGACTCAGAACAACATGGTCGCTGTGGAGAGTGCTTCAGAGCTTTCACAGTTAGGACTAGGCAGACTGGAAGGAGCAGGTGACAACCAGTGGAGCTGGTGAGACACAGGAGCAACATGGTAGCTGGAGGTAGAATTCAATATCTCCCTCAGCACCAGCGCAGACAGGGTGCAGAACCCTAGGGTGGCGTACACTCCATGTTGCGCCATCAGAATCTGCAGGGAAGGGGGATTTCATGAACCATTACCCACCACAAAGGTCCCAGGGCACAGCAGCATATGGAGTCAGGAGTCAAGACCACGGTTGGCCCCACAATTGCTTTGCGCTGCCTGCGGATGGAACGGGAACCAAACCCGAGGACACTGGGGTCCATAAGTAGCTTTACACCATGGGGATCCACACTAAAGAGCACAAGGAAGGAAGGTCTCACACTCCACAACACAGGTGGTGCTTCTGAAGTACCCGGGAGTGGCTGGGGCCCATCACGGCGGAAACCGGCACTCCAAGGGTGACAACTGAACGGTGAGTAAACGACCTTGAATTGCAACCAATGTGTTAGCCCATCATTGCTGGTTTGGAGCCCCATGCTCCAGTGCCAATGGTCACTACCACTACCATCATCCTCCCTGGGGCTCTGCTGAACTATCCTAGCTGCGACACCATTCGCCCCAGAGGACAGCGACCGCAGCAGCAGCTAATCCCTGGCCACATTCCACAGGTGGCGTCACGAGACAACTACAACTCCCAACCGCTCCATCCTCATCATCTATTCCCCTTTTTTGGACATCTTGGGGGTCACAAAACCGGGCAGGGCCACCCGTGACATCTCCTGACCCTCACCGGCCCGGTGATGTGTATTTCCAAGACCCTGTGGGGTGCTCCATATTTAAAAAGACTCTTGCTCTTTACATGGTTACATAGTTATTTAGGTTGAAAAAAGACCCAGGTCATTCTAGTTCAACCTTCCTCCACCAATTCTACATTTTGTCCCTAAATCACTTATAACCAACAATGTTGTGTGTACTGAGGAAATCATCCAGCCCTTTTTTCAAAAGCTGTTATAGTATCTGCCATTACTACCTCTTCTGGTAGGGCATTCCACAGTCTGACTGCTCTAACTGTAAAGAACCCTTTCCTATTTAGCTGCCGGAATTTCTTTTCTTCCAGTCGCAGTGTGACGCCGTGGCACCGCCAGGTGGTCACAGAGAAACAATACACCCGACACAACACCATCCCACATCAGGTACCATCTGCCACAAAATCCTAGCCACCCCCCTCAGGGTAGGAAGGACACACCAGTGGGCAGGACCAGGCGGATTGGGAGCGCCGACCTAGGGGGTCTTGTGGATCCGGGGGAGGGAACCAGTGAGTCGAGTTGAAGTGAGAGTAAAGTTGACAGTGGAGAGTGGAAGTATGAGCCTAGTGAAGGATAGCCAGGGTAGTGGCCCTGGTCGACTGGCTAGGTGGCAAGCAGTGGACCGTGTCCAAAGGCGACGGGAGTCCAGTCATGGGAAATTCAAAGTGGACCGGGGCAGGGTTGGAGCCCGCCGGTACCGACAGCAGAGATCCGGTCCAGAAATAGTGCACAGGCGGGGTACCTGGACCCTAGTTAGAAGACGGTTACAAGCCCCTTCTCTAATTAACCAGGCCGGGGAGAAGGTTCCAGACGTAGTTCCAAAGTGTTAGCCCAGATAGAGCAAAACGGCAGCCCACCGCGGGGGATAGGGTATCCGCAAACACCCACTGAGATCCCAAGGGTCAGTTTTCGCGGGCATGTCACCCAACCAGAACATACCGGGAGCGAACTTCCCCGTAACATACGAGGTCGTCCAGAATAGAGGAAAAGTACAGAGTGGCGGAGGAAGGGACATTGGTACACCAGCCGGGTGTGGGAACAGAGTACACCCGGACGCGGCGGCCGGCCACTGACACTTTGGTTTACCAGCAGACTTGTGTGCAATTATTCAACCGTGAGTACACCAAAACCCTCCGGTCCGGCCCGGCGCACCACCTCCAGCAGCCATCATCTCCCATGTCCCAGACACTGAGCCCCAGGGCATCCACCCCTACCCACAGAGGGGTTAAACAACCAGCTGCCACTCCATCACCCCCCGGGTGCTCCCCAACAGCAGCGGTGGTTCTCCATAGTACCACACACCGTGGATGGCGTCACGAAGTATCTATAACAATTCCCTGTACAAGTCATGTCCCCTTTTTATTTGAGTGTCCGCACGACCCCCGGGTCCGGAGACCCCTCGAGCCACTGCGGATCTGGATCCGAGCAGCCCGGCTGCTGATGTGGGGGCGGCACAGCGTGTATGCCCCCTCGTCTTTAGTATTGTCTTTGGAAGAAATAAGTCATGTGCCAGTCCTTTTATATTGACCACACATGTATTTATACATATAAATGAGATCTCCTCTGAGACGTCGGTTTTCTAAGCTAAACATATCTAACTTTTTCAACTTCTCAACATATGGGAGGCCTTCCATTCCTTGTAGTAGTCTAGTTAGTCAGTTCAAAGCCAGCTAACTATGGGGAGATAAGGTATGCACACCAGTGACTATGTAAGGGGAATACATGAAATAGCAGAAACTGCTGTGTGAATACTGACTTGAAAAATCCAATAACTATATGTAAGAGTGAAAATGTGAAAAATAGAATCTGCATTACTGCCATGAATATATGAATCAAGAGAAATTTAGCTACTGAATTGATCAATGCAATAGAGCCCCAACATTACGCCAAAGTATTTCTCTACGTTGGGGTCCCTAGCTTGTGTGTGTCCTCTCATGCAGTTAAAAAACGTACCGTGTATGGGAAGCTGAGACCCAGGCTATTTATGCGTATGATATGGATTGGCAATTGGTGTGGTTGGGGAGGGTTCACAAACGAAAAACTACTAACAATAAGGAATAACGTTTGGAACACCATTCTAAGTCTGAACTGGGTGCAAAAACATAAAAAAACATCACTATGGGGAGATAAGGTATGCACACCAGTGACTATGTAAGGGGAATACATGAAATAGCAGAAACTGCTGTGTGAATACTGACTTGAAAAATCCAATAGCTATATGTAAGAGTGAAAATGTGAAAAATGGAATCTGCATTACTGCCATGAATATATGAATCAAGAGAAATTTAGCTACTGAATTGATCAATGCAATAGAGCCCCAACACTACGCCAAAGTATTTCTCTACGTTGGGGTCCCTAGCTTGTGTGTGTCCTCTCATGCAGTTAAAAAACTTACCGTGTATGGGAAGCTGAGACCCAGGCTATTTATGCGTATGATTTGGATTGGCAATAGGTGTGGTTGGGGAGGGTTCACAAACGAAAAACTACTAACAATAAGGAATAACGTTTGGAACACCATTCTAAGTCTGAACTGGGTGCAAAAACCTAAAAAAACATCACTGGTGTGCATACCTTATCTCCCCATAGTGATGTTTTTTTAGGTTTTTGCACCCAGTTCAGACTTAGAATGGTGTTCCAAACGTTATTCCTTATTGTTAGTAGTTTTTCGTTTGTGAACCCTCCCCAACCACACCTATTGCCAATCCAAATCATACGCATAAATAGCCTGGGTCTCAGCTTCCCATACACGGTAAGTTTTTTAACTGCATGAGAGGACACACACAAGCTAGGGACCCCAACGTAGAGAAATACTTTGGCGTAGTGTTGGGGCTCTATTGCATTGATCAATTCAGTAGCTAAATTTCTCTTGATTCATATATTCATGGCAGTAATGCAGATTCCATTTTTCACATTTTCACTCTTACATATAGCTATTGGATTTTTCAAGTCAGTATTCACACAGCAGTTTCTGCTATTTCATGTATTCCCCTTACATAGTCACTGGTGTGCATACCTTATCTCCCCATAGTGATGTTTTTTTAGGTTTTTGCACCCAGTTCAGACTTAGAATGGTGTTTCAAACGTTATTCCTTATTGTTAGTAGTTTTTCGTTTGTGAACCCTCCCCAACCACACCTATTGCCAATCCATATCATACGCATAAATAGCCTGGGTCTCAGCTTCCCATACACGGTAAGTTTTTTAACTGCATGAGAGGACACACACAAGGTAGGGACCCCAACGTAGAGAAATACTTTGGCGTAGTGTTGGGGCTCTATTGCATTGATCAATTCAGTAGCTAAATTTCTCTTGATTCATATATTCATGGCAGTAATGCAGATTCCATTTTTCACATTTTCACTCTTACATATAGCTATTGGATTTTTCAAGTCAGTATTCACACAGCAGTTTCTGCTATTTCATGTATTCCCCTTACATAGTCACTGGTGTGCATACCTTATCTCCCCATAGTGATGTTTTTTTAGGTTTTTGCACCCAGTTCAGACTTAGAATGATGTTCCAAACGTTATTCCTTATTGTTCAAAGCCAGCTAACGTCTGAATGTCCTTTTTAAAATGTGGAGCCCAAAACTGGATCCCATATTCCAGATGTGGCCTTACAAGTGATTTATAGAGGGGTAACAATACGTCGGGATCCCGGGATCTAATCTCTCTTTTTATACACCCTAAAATCTTGTTTGCTTTAGCAGCTGCTGCTTTAAGGGGTGCTTCACACATAGCGAGCTCGCTGCCGAGATCGCTGCTGAGTCACGTTTTTTGTGACGCAGCAGTGACCTCATTAGCGATCTCGCTGTGTGTGACACTGAGCAGCGATCTGGCCCCTGCTGCGAGATCGCTGCTCGTTACACACAGCCCTGGTTCGTTTTCTTCAAAGGCGCTCTCCCGCTGTGACACACAGATCGCTGTGTGTGACAGCGAGAGAGCGACGAAATGAAGCGAGCAGGGAGCAGGAGCCGGCATCTGGCAGCTGAGGTAAGCTGTAACCAAGATAAACATCGGGTAACCAAGGTAGTGTCTGCTTACATCTAATAGTAGACTTATGTTTGCTAATGCGGTCACGGACATGCTGGGTAGTTTCCCCAACATATCAGAGACCGCATGGGCACTTGATTAAATAGACAATGAAGGATGTGTCACACGTGAAAAAGTCATGTATGCGGAAAATCCTCACAGTCCGTGGATATGAAAAGGTTTCACCCTTCGTGATGTTAGAACATTGCATGCAATGCAAACAGGGAAAATAACCTTTGCGTACGGCAGCTAATGTAGTTTGTTTCATATCGATCTTGGGAGATCCTACGTTCACCCTGACCAGTAAATCTCTCAAGTTATTAGATCTCTTATTACAGAAGAGAGGGGTAGTGTAAAATTCAGGAATTAAAGGATACGAGCTCCCCAACGATACCCAATGCTTGTGAATGACTCCTCCTATTAGTCGCTGGAAGGGGTGATATGTATTAACAAATGTCACCCAAGGGCTAACTTGTGTTGCCCAGGGTCTGTTAGAGAATACAGGGGAAGTAACATTGGGGGGATAACCTCTTGCCAAATTTTTTTTCTCCATTATTAGATGCCATATAGTACGTTGTGTGGAATCTGAAACAATACGTCGTACCCTCGTGTGCTGTGATAAGGGAAGGGAGTTCTTCATATGTTTGGGGTGACAGATCTTAAAATCTAGTAAGCTAGTTCTGTCAGTACTTTCGGTATATAAGTCAGTGCTGATAAGACCCGCGGATGAGACCAAAATTAATGTATCGAGAAAAGTAATATGATACGCAAGATGATGTAGACTGTTTCTTCAGACTTTATGATGACATTTCGACTTTATATAGACTTAACTGCACCATACATTTCTTATTGTTACTCTGATTTCCTCAGATTATCATTGTGACTACTCCCTGTTGTCACACTTTATTCATATATGGACTGTCAAATCACCCTAAAGGTATGCATTACATACAGTGGCATAATAATTACACCTATGGTATATTTACATTGCCTTACTTTCATTGTATATCATGGCAGATCTAGGTGCAGATTCCATATGCTAACAGCCATATTCAATAGTCCCTCCATAGTGGTAAACACACGGCCCGGGGTCACACGATTATACCAGGTATGTGAACCACTATACTCATATCATCTTCCATTTTTTTTCTCAATGAATACTCACAGCCATACATTTTCCTTGTAGGAATGCTCCTTTGGTACATGTTGGCAAGGATTCCCTTACATAATTGAATCAGAAGCATTTTCCTTTATACTATATGTCGTGCGCATTTATACGCCGATGTGTTACGGTTGCTGTGGCACTGGAGACTATGTTCGGATTTCTTGCTACTGCACATGTGCAAGCACTGGAGACTAAGTCCTATCTTGGAGCCATTGCACATGTGCGGGTGACATCATCGCTGACACGAGGTCACATGTCTCTGACACCTTCTAAGCTGATTGGCCGCTGGTTATGTGCTTGTGACACGTGGTCACATGTCTCTGACACCTTCTATGCCGATTGGTCGCTGGTCATGTGCTTGTGACTCTTTGCTCGGTGATAGGCCAGCGTGACATCATTGCTGTCATTCTGGCAGCGGATTGGCTCGGGTGTACTCCATCTTGGATGAGGCACAGAGTCTATATAAGACCCTGACGCACGCCACCCGGAGCTCAGTCCTCTTGGTTCATGCATGAGAGTAGACGCTCTGTGCAGGTCCTTCTAGGCATCTCTCTGTCTATGCTAGGTGAGCGCTACCGGCAGGGTAGCGTTCTTATACCTTACAGCTTCGGCTGCGGTCCGTATATTTACATCTAAGGGGAGCGGACATAGGCAGGTGCCTGAGGCACATGGTCCTGCTGGGCCTTGTGATTCTACTCGTAGGTGGACGTTGCCGCTAGGGTAACGTTCCTTATACTGCGCCTGGCAGTTGTTCGTATCCTCGCACACTAGTGGAGCGAACGCAGGTAGGAGCTTTGTGTGGCTTACGCTGCTGTCAGTCTCCTGGCACCGCTAGAGGAACGGACCTAGGTAGGTGCCATTTCACACTCACTGCTTTTGTCTCTGTGACCATTAACAGAGACCATACCACACACCCTCCAAGTAAGGGAGGAATTGCTTTATTTTCTAATTATATTCCTCTGAGTTTAACAGAGGTATTGTACTCTGCACTTGTGCTATTACTATTTACAGTGGCCCACTTATATACCCCTTATCCTCTGCCATAGTCTGCAGTAGAGTCTTTGCACAGTGGACCCTGACTGTCTAATATTCCTTTGGGTTTTATTATCCGACAGCCCCCCGTAACACGATGACTGCGGGAGCATTTTGCAGTGAACTTACTTTTTTTGTTCATCTAATAATTGATAAAAGGTATGGATATTCAGCTTTTTTATCATTTTCAAATACACTTATTTGATGTAATCTTTTGAGTTTTGCCTTCTAAATATATCATTACTAATAGGGATGAGCGAATGTATTTGCCACTATTCGGTATCCGGCGGATAATGGGGTATTCGACGTAGTCGGTATCCGACGGTTAATATAGTATTCACTCCAATACTTTCATTTTCATTTCTGGTCTTCCTGGCGCCTTTTTCCAGCTAATGAACACATCTGACATTACTTGCCCTCACAGTAACGCCGCAGCCATCTTTTGTTGTGGTGTTACTGTGATTGAACTGGCCACAAAGCGTCATAGGGGCTATATAAGGCTGCCGCCATTTTGTGCACGCATTAATTTTTGAGCAGCGGGTGTAGCTAGACTGTACTGTGTGCGGGACAGCGTTTATACAGCGAACTAATAATAGTCCTTGTAAGGGATGAACACAGTGTCCACTAGCTGCTACCAGCTGTGTAAATCGTAGACCCAGGTATAGGGACAGTGTTAGTGCATTGATTAGTTACGTGAGAGCCGTTCCTGTTTTAAACTGGCCAAAAAAAAATCCACTTATTAGTGCTGCATACGGTCTGTTACTGCAGTGTGTGATATAGGGAGAGCTTATTCACAGGCAGGGAGAGATTTAAAGCTGCTACTAATAGAGATGAGCGATGTTCGAGGTTCGCCAATTTCACGTTTGAGTGATTTTGGGGGATGCTCGAGATCGAACTCTAGCTTTTTGCTAAAAGCTCGATGTGATGACATGGACTCTCATGGGTTAAAGTTTCTTAAAATTCAGCCAGACAGGATTATAGATTGTTTATAGACAATAGGGAGAAGTCCCTCATTGTTTCTACAAGACTCATGTAATTGTGTTGGCCACTGAAAGCCAGACGTATTGTTCTCCAGACTCTTTTCCAGTAACCATTGTATTGTAGTTGTGTATTGATAATGTAATTACCTTAGTAGCCATTGTCTAGTCGGTGACTTGCCGACTCCATGTAGATATAGAGTCTTTCTATGCACATCATTTAAATGAACATTATCCATGCAGCTTGAAATTCATCCAATGGGAGAAGCAATCTTGTCCAACCAATCGATGAGGACGCAGTGTATCCTACGGGAAGGTTATGGCTATAAAAGGGACTTCTTTAAGCCACCAGGGGGATGAAGGTTGATGGATGCTGATGGATCCAGTCTAAGCTCTTTGGAGCTGACTAGAGGATCAGGATATCTTATGGCTTCAATCTAGGGGCTCCGGTTCCGGTTGGAGACCATATCCACAGTCTAGGGATTTCGACTCCGGCTGCCAGGATTGTAACATCATACCAGGACTACCTAAGGAGGACACTCAGGTTGGGACAGTTCAGTCACCTGTTACAGACTTTGCAGACCTCACACAGCTTCCTAAATCTGGCGTTATTCTAGTCACGGTGGGTGCCCGCCAAAAGCGGGGTGCTGCTGGATTGGAGTGAGTAGCCCTGGAACCTGTGAGGCATGGGCATTCTAAATCCCTGGTGAGCCAGCGGAAGGATGAGACTCTGTTGCCTGTTACATTTGTGTGTTTTGCTGGTTATGTGTTATGTGCCGTTAATTGTTTGGAGATCCAATAAAGTCTAATTATTGTGGTTCCCTCACCCTGTGTTGTCTGAGTAGTGTTACGCCCACGGTTAAGGAAGCCGGCGTTCAGTTGGGATGAGCCCTGAGCCACGCGGTCTTTCCAAAGGCGGCGGGTTTTAGTGGATGAGAGCACCCACTGAGCCCCGTGTCTCCACAATTGGTGGCAGCAGTGGGATACTACTCAGCCTGGTTTACCCAAGGGAGCTGCAGCGGACTGGTGTTTTCAGACACCGTCCAGGGCTCAACAACCAGGGAGGCACATAAGCATACCCAGCAGGCCATAGGGGAGGTATTCAGGTTTCAGACGCTGCCATGTCCAACCCCACCAGCTCAGCCATGGGACAAGGACAAGAGAGGAGTTACGACCGCTGTAGTAAATGGATGCTACAGGATCTGTGCCAGAGGCGAAAGATTATTTACTGGAACGCTGAGACTCGGTCAGCCTTGATCCAGAAATTAGTCCGTTGGGATGCCCAGAATCATGCAGAGGACGATGAGGATCCTGCCGATATTGACCCAGAGGATTTAAACTATGTGCCACATCATGGATCTAGTGACAATCGGGAATCAACTTTGTCCAAAATGGCCCAAGCCACAGCGTTGTTGGATGCATTGGGGCCTAGATCCTCAAGAGAAGAGTGGGCATATGTTCTGGAATATGTTTATGGGATTCCAGCTGCAGTACTGCTAACACCAGCCGGTCGAGAAGGATGGTCCCGCTACCCAGCATAAGCTGCGCCAAAACAAAGGACTACAAACCGGGCCTGTGACTCGCCCAATCTATGGCGCTGTTATACATGTGGGCGCAATGGACATATAGATAAAGATTGTCTCCAAAACCGAGGCCGCATGCTTGGAGCCCGTCTGCCCCTCCAACCAGTCAACATATGCCGAGATGAACCAACGAGACCTCAGGAATGCTACTCCCAAGAAACACCAATAGCTGAGGAAGTGGTTTATCCAGTCCACACCCTACGGCAGGCCGGACACCGTACACCAGCCAACCTCCATCCCCACATCCAGACGGTAAAGGTCGGTGATATACAGGCTCAGGGACTTCGAGACATTGGATCTTCTATCACTCTGGTAAGCCCAGTTATTGTTTCCCCAGAAGACCCTTTACCAGATTCCCAATTATCCATCTCCCTGGCTGAGGGCCAGCGCTCAGACGTCCCTCTGGCATGTGAGCAGTTGGACCTAAGGACCGACCAGGGAGAGGTTGAGGTGGAGCTTGTGGACAGCCTCCCCACACCTGGTATTTTGGGGACCAACCAGGAAGTGATCGATGTGGGGATTGTGAACAGCCTCCCCATACCTGACATTGTAGAGACTGACCAGAGCAAGGCTGATGTGGAGCTTATGGACACCGTCCCCACACCAGTTACTTTGGGGTCTGACCAGGAAGAGGTCCATATGGAGTTTATGGACAGCCTCCCCACACCTGTGGTTTCGGGGACTAGCCAGGAGGAAGTTGAAGTGGGGTTCATAGATGGCCCCACCAAGCCTGTTGTTTCGGATACCACTCAAAGGGAAGTGAAAGTGGGGCTTGTGAATTACCTGCTCACACCAGTCATTTTGGAGAATGATCTAGGAAAAGGACTATCCAGTCAGTTTGAAGCAGCCATCACCCACCTCCAAGCCAAGCAGGACCCTGATGTGGATCTTTCTAACATCTTTTCCAGGGATGGTTTGCATTCCCGGTCTCCATCATCCACTTCTGAGCCAAGAACTCTGAGTAAGCCTAACCAGACTGTGGCTATTGACTGGGGGAGGATTGATAGTGGGAGATTTGTGCAGGCCCAACTCATGGACCCCACCTTAGTGCTTGTCCACAATATGGCTGCTTAACTTGGGGGAGGTAATCAGGGGGAGGTGTATAGATGCAAGCCTCTGTTGCTGACCTCACCATTAAAAAGGACAATGCCGTCAAGAGGAGAAGGATGATTGGAAGCCTATCATGTCTGGCTAATATTAAGAAGGGGGAGGAATGTGACGACATGGACTCTCATGGGTTAAAGTTTCTTAAAATTCAGCCAGACAGGATTATAGATTGTTTATAGACGGGGGAGAAGTCCCTCATTGTTTCTACAAGACTCATGTAATTGTGTTGGCCACTGAAAGCCAGATGTATTGTTCTCCAAACTCTTTTCCAGTAACCATTGTATTGTAGTTGTGTATTGATAATGTAATTACCTTAGTAGCCATTGTCTAGTCGGTGACTTTCCGACTCCATGTAGATACACTGAGTCTTTCTATGCACATCATTTAAATGAACATTATCCATGCAGCTTGAAATTCATCCAATGGGAGAAGCAATCTTGTCCAACCAATCGTTGAGGACGCAGTGTATCCTAAGGGAAGGTTATGGCTATAAAAGGGACTTCTTTAAGCCACCAGGGGGATGAAGGTTGATGGATGCTGATGGATCCAGTCTAAGCTCTTTAGAGCTGACTAGAGGATCAGGATATCTTATGGCTTCAATCTAGGGGCTCCGGTTCCAGTTGGAGACCATATCCACAGTCTAGGGATTTCGACTCCGGATGCCAGGATTGTAACATCATACCAGGACTACCTGAGGAGGACACACAGGTTGGGACAGTTCAGTCACCTGTTACAGACTTTGCAGACCTCACACAGCTTCCTAAATCTGGCGTTATTCTAGTCACGGTGGGTGCCCGCCAAAAGCGGGGTGCTGATGGATTGGAGTGAGTAGCCCTGGAACCTGTGAGGCATGGACATTCTAAATCCCTGGTGAGCCAGCAGAAGGGTGAGACTGTTGCCTGTTACATTTGTGTGTTTTGCTGGTTATGTGTTATGTGCCGTTAATTGTTTGGGGATCCAATAAAGTCTAATTATTGTGGTTCCCTCACCCTGTGTTGTCTGAGTAGTGTTATGCCCACGGTTAAGGAGGCCGGCGTTCAGTTGGGATGAGCCCTGAGCCACGTGGTCTTTCTAAAGGCGGCGGGTTTTAGTGGACGAGAGCACCCACTGAACCCCGTGTCTCCACACTCGACAGTTCAAGTTACGTTGTTCGAGAACGACTCGATCACCAAAAGCAGGGCTCTTTACAGCTACAGTGTGCAGGGAGCCATCGCTGGCAGCCTGCGTAAGCTGGGAACCAAGATAAATATCGGGTAACCAAGCAAAGCGCTTTGCTTGGTAACCTGATATTTACCCTGGTTACGTGTGCAGGGAGCCGATACTTCCCCGCTGGGCTCCGCCCCCTCCGGCACGCGGCATGTACACACACAAGCACTCACCAGTCCCCAGCCATGCAGTCCCCGGCACTGACGTCCTCAGCGCCACATGGCCCTGCTAGGCTCCCCCCACTTCGCACTACACCTCCCGCACACATGGCCCCGCTAGGCTCCACCCACTGCACACTCCGCCGCCCGCACACATGGCCCCTCTAGGCTCCACCCACTTCACACTCCGCCGCCCACACACATGGCCCCGCTAGGCTCCACCCACCTCGCACTCCGCACACATGGCCCCGCTCGGCTTACCTGCGGTGATGAAGTCCTGCCCTCCCGACCTCAGCACTGTCACTGACCTCCATGGCTGCCGCTTCACATTTCCTCTCTCTGCCGACCCGAGACTGTGACTAGCGGTGACGTCTCAGGCTCCCGCGATACTTGGCTGTGAAGGCAACGGTCATTGAAGTCAGTGACAGCTCTGCTATCAGCAGTGCAGGAGATAGTCACCGCAGGTAATGTACCTCGCTCCTGACAGCAGCACTCGTCATGCCCTGCAGTGACCTGGGCTGACCTATTGATGTTAGCTCAGGTCACTGCATTGCTCTCCCCGCCAATGGGGATTATTCTGTTCTTCATTGACTGGGACAGTGACTATGGTATGGATAGTCATGGGAACCACTTGGATTACAGCAGACCTGGATTTGTTTTTCTTTCTAATAAATTGGTGAAAGAGGGAATGTGTTGGAGTGTTTTTTCAAATAAAAATGTGTTTGTCGTCCATTTTTTTTTTTATTACTGACTGGGTTGGTGATGTCGGGTATCTGATAGATGCCTGACCTTACGAACCCCAGGGCTTGATGCCAGGTGACATTACACATCTGGTATTAACCCCATATATTACCCCGTTTGCCACCGCACCAGGGTAACGGGATGAGCTGGGTTGAAGCACCAGGATTGGCGCATCTAATGGATGCGCCACTTCTGGGGTGGCTGCGGCCTGCTTTTTTTAGGCTTGGGAGAGTCCAGTAACCATGGACATCTCTAGTCTGAGAATATCAGACCCTAGCTGTCCGCTTTACCTTGGCTAATGATCCAATTTTGGGGGGACCCCCATGTGTTTTATTTATTTATTTAATTTAAAATAACAGCGTGGAGTGCCCTCAGTTTTGGATTACAAGCCAAGGTGAAGCTGCCAGCTGTGGTCTGCAGGCTGCAGCCATCTGCTTTACCCTAGCTGGCTATCAAAAATAGGGGGAACCCCACGTCATTTTTTTTTTTAAATTTATTTTTTTTGGTAAATACAAGGCTAAGCACCCCTTAGTGCCATATGAAAGGCACGAAAGGGTGCAAAATTACAAAATCCAAGAGAGTGTGACATTATGTGTCTTTCTGCCATTATAATGACAGAAGTGACTGATATGAAGTGTACAAGCACAAGAAAATCACCAGAGCGCTCTACGCTGTGAAAAGCAGTAGAAAATGGCACTGGAGTGAACATGTAACTGCCTCATGTAGGTTGAAGCTATGGATCCTGGGTAAATGTATGTATTTTCCCTCCAAAAAACAAAACGGAAGGCACACGGATGACATACGGACAGTCTACGGAACAGAAACTGATGCACCTGTGAAAAAAACGGACCGTTTTATGCGGACTGCAAAAACGGATCAGTCGTGTGAATGAAGCCTTATTCTGATCTGCCTTTTATAAACAGCAGGCAGAAATAAGTGAATAGCGGCCCCCAGTGTCAGAAAATCTCTAGGGTCTCAGGGGGTCGCTGAGACCCTGGAGATCATGATTCAGGCCAGTTTATCTGGTCCCTGCTCATGTGATCACCGGTATACACCATATACCGATGATCACGTTACAGTAAATGACAGAGCCGGTAAAATATTATTTATCTCCCATCTGGCATGAACAAACATGTCAGATGGGAGATAAATATCCTCCCCACTCCCCTCCGGTCCCCCGGTGTTGCCAAAGGGCCCCCCCCCCGACCCACTCACGAAAATCCAAGATGGCCACACGCACAGCAGCGTGCCGGCCGCATTCGCCCTACTCCTCTGACTTCTGTCGCATGTGCCATGACACATGCGACAGAAAACTCCTCCCCAGGCCCTGCCAGGTCACCCCCTATAATGCCACCGATGTTCCCCGGTGTCCCACGGTACCTGTGCAGTGTTGATCCCCCGTGGCACCCTCCTTCACAATAGACGCTGTCGCATGCACAGAGCGGCTGTCAGCTCAGCTTCCTGTGTTCAGACACAGTGAGTGGTGGTAACCATACATCTGGAAGCTACTGCAATGCCCTGCTCATGAGGTAAGGAACATAGTTGATCATGAGAGCTATATACTACATTTCCAATTGGAGGTATTTGATTTTATAGTTGCCCTGCTGAACGAGTACCAAACATGAGAGTCCGTTATACGCCACAAGAAAACATGTCTAAATAGCGAGCTCTGTTTAGTATTCATTCAGCTGGATAACTGGACTTAAAGGGGTATTACATCTCCAAGATCCTATCCCCAATATACTGTATAGCAGGTGGAATAGCAATAATATCAGCAAATACCAATATTTGGAAATGTAGAATAGTTCTCCTGAGTAGTCATGCCCTTACCTAATGAGCAGGGCATTGCATCTTTGGTAGCAACAGTTGCAACATGGACTCTGCTGCTGCGGACCCGGGGAGAGTGGGTGCAGATTCATTGCACCCACACTCCTCACATGAAGGGTCTGCACTCCTAGAAAATGGGGGATACGTTCCCTGAGTGTGTCCCCCCCCATATTCTAGACGGTCCAGAGTCATCGTGGGACCCCTTTATTTTTTTTCCTTACAATAAATTGGTGAAAGAGGGATTGTTTTGGGGAGTGTTTTTTCAAATATATTTTTTGTCTTTTTTTTGTTAGTACTGACAGTTTGTGATGTCGGGTATCTGATAGACGCCATGACATCCCAAACTGCTGGGCTTGCTGTCAGGTGACCTTACAGCTAGTATCAACCCCATTTATTACCCCGTTTGCCACAGCACCAGGGCACGGGATGAGCTGGGGTGAAGCGCCAGGATTGGCGCATCTAGTGGATGCGCCACTTCTGGGGTGCCTGCGGCCTGCTATTTTTAGGCTGTGAAGGGCCAATAACTATGGACCTTCCCACACTGAGAATACCAGACCACAGCTGTCTGCTTTACTTTGGCTGGTGATCCAATTTGGGGGGGACCCTACTTTTTTTTTTATAATTATTAAGATTTATAAAATAAATTATAAAAAAAGAGCCTGGGGTGACCTCCACATTGGATCCCCAACCACGGCAAAGCTGCCAACTGTGGTTTATCCCTCCACGATGCATGGCCTTCTGTCTTCTTACTCCTTCAACACATGCAGCTCTGCTTCATCAGCAGCACTGCATGGGAGAAAGACGCTGCTCCCCGTGCAGGCTTTTCACTCCGTGAGTGATCAGTGCTGCTGGCTGTTATCGGTAATGTCCCCGCTGACAGACGGGTTGCCATAGCAACGGTGCTCCGATCACGTGATTCCCGGTGCCACTGAGGCTGTTAGCGGTGACGTCACCGCTAACAGGCGCGTTGCTATGGCAACGGTGATCTCCGTTATTTACCGGCTGTGTCAGCCAGTCAATAATGGAACAGGGAAGCAGAACGGGGATTCGATCGTGTGCCAGAGCATGTCACCAGTACACGGCGATACACAAACGTGCACCGTGTACTGGAGAGATACAATGACAGGACCTAGCATGACGTCCAAGCCATGTGACCAGTCTGTAGCCAATGAGATAATAGACACGTGACTGGTCACATGCTATTTTGACGTCACGATAGGTCCTGTCATCACTGCTGGTTACCGGGAGGATGCAGCGATTATCCAATGGAAAAGCTGCGGGAGACAGAGTGCAGGATGGATCGCCGGGACAGGTGTTATGGCAATGTTTATTAACTGTTTGTGTACATTTATAATGTGTTTTTGTGTGTTTGTGATTGCCTCCCATTGTTTCCTATCGGGTTCGAGAGTGCGACGAATGGTTCGTCGTGCGAGGCACCGTTCGGCGAACCGAACCGAACTCTAGGGGGGGTGGCTCATCTCTAGCTACTAATAATCAACAATCTCAGCACTGCTACATCCCTTGTGTCTGTTATACTAGGAATAGGTATTACAACTTGCAAAAAGAGGTCCCAAAATTGTAAAAACAACGGGTTAAGGTGTAATGTGGTGCCTGTCAGCTCCATTCATACCAGCTCAGTTGCATCTTTGTGTTGGCTTCATAGCGTACATAAACTCCATAGTACCCTACTGCTAAAAAAAAAAAAAAAAAGTGTAAGTTTAAAAAAATAAAATTGCTGTCAGAGCCTGTAGTTCTGTCTGAAGCCAAATACCATAGATAGAACAGATAGTGGCCTGCTGCAACACAGTGTCTTAGTGTTACCAAATTTTTATTAATACTCTGTCAGTGGCACTATTTCTGCCTGAAGGCCAGTACCTTCCTATAAGCAAACTAGCATAATTTTGGGGGCTTCATATCTTACAGAACTTAGAGAGTGGCCTGCTCTTACTAAAACACAGTGAGTGCCAAAAACCAATACTAAAATAAAAAGTGTTGTCAAACCCGGTTTTCTTTTGGGCTGAAAGTCATTCACAACATCTTTGTCGACTCTTCCAAGTGGTAGTTTGTCCAATAAAGGTACCTTGCAGATTTTAGACTTACAGAAACAGCTATCGTGAGAAACTATTAACACAAGTTTAACAACCCGGCATCAGTGTTGTTCCACTGACTGTAGAAAAGGTCATGTTACAGTATTCACCTTCAAATAATCAAACAAAAAAAATGGGAAAAAGAGTGGGTAAAGGCCGTGGTAGTGACAGTGGTAGTAGCCAAAGCAGTGTGATCGAGCCAAAGAAAAAGGTTCCTGCTTTATCTACCTCTGCCTTCCTTTCCCAATTTTCTTGTCCACGTGGGAAAGCACTCTTGTGCCCTGAACAGAGAGAACAGGTAAAGAGTTGGCTAGCAGAAAATGCCTCCAGTTACTTGTCGAGTAGCAAATCCCAAGGGTCCACACAGACAGACTTGAGTAGCCTAGAGGCTGGCCCATTGAATCCTCAGCCTGGTCCTCCAACACAACATCAGTATTCTAAGGAAACATATGACACCAAAGCAGGTTACTCGGAAGAACAGTTTACGGGACCCTTTGACCTTTCTTGCCTTTTACCGCACAACACCACCAACGCCGCTAAGGCCGTGGTGTGCAGTGATGCACAGATCTTTGAGCACCCAAGTCCAGAAGAAAGCCATGTTGTTGGCCGTGACATGCTGGGCAATCAGGTGGAAGTGTTGAAGGATGATGAGACACAGTTGCCCTCAGGTCAGCCTGAAACCTCCATTCCCGAAGATGTTGACCTTCATGAATTTGAAGCCGACCAGGTTGATGAGGTGACTGATCCAACATGGACAGGTGGCATGGATTGCGAGATCAGCAGTGCAGAGGAGCATGTGCCAATAGAATGCAAAAAGGCTGTAAGACATAGGGTTTCGAGCACTGCCAGAGGTCAATCAACTGTGCACATGACACCACCACCTGTGGCATCTCAGAGTCCAAGGGTCCGTGCACCAACTGTGCCATCTCAGAGTCCAAGGGTCCGTGGTGCGATTGTGATTCGGACCAAGCGGTTGCCACTTGTCAAATCTGTCAGACCAAGCTTGGCAGAGGCAAAAATACTTCCGGCTTGGGCACCTCCAGCATGAGAAACCATATGTTAGCCAAGCACACCACTAGGTGGTTGACATCTCTATGTGAAAAGCACGATTTCCAGACTCAAAACTCTGCCACTTCCCCTGGGCTGCCTGCTTCCCAAACTGGTGTGCAAGAAGGTGGCGCTGATGCCTCCTTCTCCCAACCTGATGTTGGCCAAACTCAATCATCAATGACCACATCCAATTCGGTGTCTCAGCGTTCCGTTCAGTTGTCCATACCACAGACCTTCAAAAAGAAGCGAAAATACCCCGTTACGCACCCAAGGGCAGAAACCATAACTGCACAAATTGCACTGATAGCCCTTGAGATGTTGCCGTATCGGCTTGTGGGAACAGAGGCTTTCCGCGTGTTAGAAACTGAATTTATTAAACTCCTTGGCATGTTATGCCCTGTTGCAAATCCTACCAATTTTTTTAAAAAAATAGCTGTTGGGAGCTGTTGGAAGTACCTTGTGATGCTGTGCTCCATGGTGTCTGAACCATTTCCCCTTGGAGAAACTGAATTTTTTTAAATCCTCGGTGTTAGCTAGTGGAATAAGCCTGAGTTTCAGAGTAAAAAACTGCTACTTCCACGGTGCTGCATGCTTCACATGATGATGTGATGATGCCTCCAGCTCCCAACCTGCTTTTGGTCAGATGCAATCATCATCAACAACATCACCTTTGATGTCCCAGCGTGGCGTTCATTTGTCCATAAAACATACATTTCTGAATCATTTGATTAGAATTTGAATAGAGGGTCACTGGATCCGGTGGTGTTGGTGGAGGAGGAGGGCAAGGCCAACATCAAAATGGCCACATTGGCAATAGCACTGTAAAGTGTTATGGAGTACGTATTCCAACTTTCACACTAATGTTATAGGGAATGCAGAAAACTACAAATGACTGCCATCCCTCCCCAATGTATGTTACAAGGCCCACCTGAGAGCCCTAAGAAGTCTGAGATTTGAGGACAGCCAGTGGCCCTTCCAACATTTGAGCAGAGGGCCACTGGAGCCGGTGGTGCTGGTGGAGGAGGAGGGGGCAAGGTCAACATCCCAACGGGCACATTGTAGCTGACCTTTTAAAGTACTGTCAAATATGTCCCAAAAAAGGAGGTGTGAGATAGACACCAATATAATGTATGTTACAGCTCTTTCTAATCAAAAAAGAAGGAAAAATGTAAAAAACGAAACATGTGAACATATGGGTTTTTTTGGGAGGTCGGGGCTTGATTTGACGTTTTATTACAGTGATTAGGCACTAAAAACTGTTTCTTAGCAATTTCCCCTCTTTTACTTCGGTTTGAGAGCTGTTCTGGTGACTACGTAAACACCGCGTGCTGCTCTGAGCACGTTATTCAAAGACGCCAGAATTGCAGTGAGGCACCTTCTACGGGCTGTGCCAATACTGTTTCAGCCTTTTCATCAGTCACCACAGGTCACCGACAGGTCAGACATAAAATTATTCTGGTTTCCCAGACTTACATTGGGTGTCGAATATTCGCGAATACTCGAATAGCGGATATTTGTCGAATCGAATAATAGGGTATTCAATCATCCCTAAATACTAACCCATAATGGCTTTTTTTATATAGTACATGTTCAGTGCATTCATTTGATTTTCCTTTTGTTCCTTAGGCAGACAATTGTCCGCCAAGACTGGTGAAACGAAAACCAATAAATCAATTTGTTTCATTTACTTTTTGTAGGTATACAATATTGTATCTTCTTTTACTATATACTTGTGTTTTTCCAATTATGTGAAGTTTTTTCTGCAATATTCTTGTTTGTTAAAATAATGTTTTTTATGTGCACATTAGGATTGTGATATATTCTTTATATTTTGCCGATCCAGACTACCTTGAAAAAGACCAATGCTTTGGCCGAAATGTTGGTAGTAAAAACAATATTTTTCTGTTAATTTTTCTTCTATCACAATAAAATTTCACCAACAGATTTCACCATTTTTCATTTTTTTCTTGTATGAGTGCCGAAGTTATCTTCCTCTTCTTGGTTATTATATTTACTTCAGAGCACCACTAATATCACGGTAGTGCCAGGTTTATTCTTTTTTATGAATTCTTCCTCTTCAGTCTGGGCCAGGATCCAACTCAATAAGATTTTGTGCATCGGTGCAGTTGCTTTCCTCCTCTTCAAAGTTAGAGTAAAACTTCGGCACTCAAAGTGAAAACGAGAAAAGGTTTTTCTTTCCAGGGATGCCTTTTTATTTTTGTCTGATCAAAAAGAAAAAAAAATGTAGGACATGTTGTTCAATCAACATTTCGGCTAGTAGCCTTTTTCCAAGATTAACATGTCTGTACGTGAACATAACAATACAGAGTATTAGAATAATGTTACTTCACAATATTTTACAATACTCAGATATATAAACAATGAATAAAAATATACAAGGTGTCAATACTCAAACAGCTGTCCTTGGGTTTGATGTATATATGCAAAATACGAAAGAGAATGTGGAATACTATATACACATATACAGTACAGACCAAAAGTTTGGACACATCTTTTAATTCAAAGAGTTTTCTTTATTTTCATGACTCTGAAAATTGTAGATTCACATTGAAGGCATCAAAACTATGAATTAACACATGTGGAATGAAATACTGAACAAAAAAGTGTGAAACAACTGAAAATATATGTCTTATATTCTAGGGTCTTCAAAGTAGACACTTTTTGCTTTGATTACTGCTTTGCACACTCTTGGCATTCTCTTGATGAGCTTCAAGAGGTAGTCACTGGAAATGGTCTTCCAACAGTCTTGAAGGAGTTACCAGGGATGCTTAGCACTTGTTGGCCATTTTGCTTTCACTCTGCGGTACAGTATATATAATGCACACAATATATAGTTGTATAAAAATAAATAAATAATTAAAAAAAAATAACCTAGCGCTCCGCGGTATTTTTTATTTTTAGCGCACATAAAGCAGATGGCTAGGGGCTGCCACCCCCATCTGCCTGGCTTTACCTTGGCTGGCAATCAAAATACAGGGAAACCCATTTTTTTTTTTGTTATATAAAAAAAATGTGTGGGCTCCCACTGCATTTTCTATTGCTAGCCAAGGGTAATCCAAGCAGCTACTGGCTGCTGTCCCACACTCCTTGGTGTTACCTTCATTGGCAATGGAAAATCCAGAAAAGCCCCCTTTTATTTATTAAAAAGTTTTTTGCCAAAAATAAATAAATAAAAAAAAAAAAGACGTGGGCTTCGCCATATTTTTGTACATCTAGGCAGCGGGGGATTGGAATCCGCAGTGCATGGTGGACCAAGCTGTCTGCCCCCCCTCCCCGCTGCGAATTGCAGTCCGCAGCCACCCCAGAAAATGGCGCTTTCATAGAGGTGCCATCATCTGGCGCTGTATCCAATGGCGATATTTACAAAATGATCGGATGAGTCACCCCGATCCAGACCATTGGGGGGGGAATCACCCATCAATAGTAATAACGTATTCTCACACCTAATAGGGGATTTATGTTTGCTTATTAGGTCTCGGATATGCTGTGTGTTTTCACCTACCCGATGTGTAGTCTGGCTGTGTGCAGGGAGCAGGGAGCAGACACTGGCAGCGTGAGAGTGGCGGACGCTGGTAACGAAGGTAAATATCAGGTAACCAAGGAAAGGGCTTCTTGGTTACCCGATGTTTACCGTGGTAACCAGCGTCCGCAGAAGCAGTCTCCCTGCTCACTGCACATTCAGTTGTTGCTCTCTCGCTGTCACACACAACAATGTGTGCTTCACAGCGGGAGAGCAACAACTAAAAAATGGTCCAGGACATTCAGCAACAACCAGCGATCTCACAGCAGGGACCAGGTTGTTGCTGGATGTCACACACCGCAACATCGCTAGCAACATCGCTGTTACGTCACAAAAGTCGTGCCTCAGCAGCGATGTTGCTAGCGATGCTGCTTAGTGTGACTTGGCCTTTAGTAATCAAGTTTATAAGGGCCCGGGATATGTCCCTGTCAATTGGGCAGTATGTAGAGCGATCACTAAGCTGTTGGCGTATCTCTGAAACATAATAGGATTTGTCAAGGACAACAATAGCACCCCCTTTGTCCGCGGGTTTGATCACAATCTGCTTATTGTTACCTAGATTTCTTATGGCCCTTGTTTCCTCAGGTGATAGATTATGTTTAATGTGTAGAGACCCTTTCCTAATGTCACTAGTGATATTGTCAATATTGGTTTTAACCAAGGAAATATAAGTCTCTATGGGATGGTACTGGCGTGGTGGGTTGAAAGTACTTTTAGGGGTACTTTACACACTGCGACATCACTGCTGATATATCATTGGGATCACGTCGTTCGTGACGCATATCCGGCGCCGGTAGCGACATCACAGCGCGTAAAACAAATGAGAGACGATCAATGAGTGCAAAAACGTGCAAAATCAATGCTCGTTGACACGTCTCTCATTTCCATAATATTGGTGCTGCGGCAGGTACGATTTTGTTTGTCGTTCCAGCGGCACCACACATTGCTATGTGTGACACCGCAGGAACGACGAACATCTCTTTACCTGCGTCCACCGGAAAAGGAGGAAGGAAGGAGGTGGGCGGCATGTTCCGGCCACTCATTTGCTCCCCTCCTTTTCTATTGGGTGGCGGTTCAGTGACGCTGTTGTGACGCTGAACGAACCGCCCCCTTAGAAAGGAGGCGGTTCGCCAGTCACAGCGACGTCGCAGAGCAGGTATGTGCGTGTGACGCTGCCGTAGCGATAATGTTCGCTACGGCAGCGATCACCACATATCGTGCCACAGACGGGGGCGGGTGCTAGCGATGTCGCAGCGTGTAAAGCCCGATTAGTCCTAAGCTCCAAAGATCTAAGTTGGAAGGAGGTGTTAGATGTGGGGGGGTACAGAGGGATTTTCATCAGGCTTCTTGAAATGAAGACATAGCCTCAGATTTCTATAGAACCTGTTCAGTTCTTGTTCTAATTGGTGGGTATTGAATGATGGTGTGGGACAGAAGGAGAGCCCCTTTTGTAAGATCTGTATCTCTGTCTGTCGGGGATAGATAGTGTGAAGAGATATTAAAGACCAGTGGGGGCCTACCTGTGACCATCTCTGTATTCGATCCGTAGTCTCTGTTTTCTCTTGCTCCTCTGTCATCCTCGGGGGATGTGTTTCTGACCTTGTCCTAAAAAATTAGGAGTACGGTGAAAGCCTTGTTCATTGTCGGAACTTGTAGCAGAAGAGTATTGATGGTAATTGGTGGATCACCTGAAAAAATCTGTAGCTCGCCATCAGTATACTTGATTACGTTGATAGTCCACCTGATCCTTGACAAACTTGGCCTTTTTACGGAGCTTGATGGTTTTCCTATACTCAGTTAACGTGTCCTTGGTTCTAGTGTGGATATTGTTCCACTCTTCGGTTGGTATGGTGTAAAGGCCGCTTTACACGCAACAACATCGCTAACGAGATATCGCTGGGGTCACTGAATTCGTGACGCACATCCGGCCTAGTTAGCGACGTCATTGCGTGCGACACCTACGAGCGACCACTAATGATCAAAAATACTCATTTAATCGTTGATCGTTGACACGTCGTTCATTTTCCAAATATCGTTGCTAGTGCTGGATTCAGGTTGTTCGTCGTTCCTTAGGCAGCACACATCGCTACGTGTGACACCCCGGGAACGACGAACAACAATGTACCTGCGTCTTGCCAGCAACAAGGTCGGCAGGTCGCTAGTGCGGCTGGTCTCCGCCCCTCCGCTTCTATTGGCGGGCCACTGTGTGACGTCGCTGTGACGGCGCACAAACCTCCCCCTTAAAAAAGGGGTTGTTTGCCGCCCACAGCGACATCGCTAGGAAGGTAAGTATGTGTGATGCGTCCTAGCGATATTGTGCGCCACGGGCAGCGATTTGCCTGTGACGCACAAACGACGGGGACGGGTGCTTTCACGAGCGCCACGCTAGCGATGTCACTGCGTGTAAAGCAGCCTTTACTCAATTGTTCCTCTATTGCAGTGATTTTCTTGTTGACTTCAGATATTTCTTTCTGTAAAAAAAAAAAAATCAGTGGTAAGGAGAATAATGTCCATAGAACACTTGTTAATGATACTTTCGTATCTAGAGCAATAGTCAGTATTATTACTAAAGAGTGTAGGTCGTAATTGAACCCTGAGACCTCGAGCTATTCTTTGAACCCTGTTATATTCAGCCAATGTAGCACAATGTAATTCTAATGCTGTGGCTTTCTTTAATTTTTTTTCATAGTCCCTGGACTTCGTTTCTTCCGTCAGAATTTTTAGAAAAGTGTTAGTAGAAGGTGCCTTGGATAGAATTGCTGTTGTTTCCTTCTCATTGTATGAAAAAGTCTAAAAAGACATAAGGAAAAAAAATACTGAGTATAGACATGTGCCCAGACAAAAATAAGCAATGTCCAAGAGAGTAGGTCTGGCTCCCTGTGTAAATACAGTGCCTACAAGTAGTATTCAACCCCCTGCAGATTTAGCAGGTTTACACATTCGGAATTAACTTGGCATTGTGACAGTTGGACTGTAGATCAGCCTGGAAGTGTGAAATGCACTGCAGCAAAAAAGAATGTTATTTCTTTTTTTATTTTTTTTAAATTGTGAAAAGTTTATTCAGAGGGTCATTTATTATTCAACCCCTCAAACCACCAGAATTCTGTTTGGTTCCCCTAAAGTACTAAGAAGTATTTCAGGCACAAAGAACAATGAGCTTCACATGTTTGGATTAATTATCTCTTTTTCCAGCCTTTTCTGACTAATTAAGACCCTCCCCAAACTTGTGAACAGCACTCAAACTTGGTCAACATGGGAAAGACAAAAGGAGCATTCCAAGGCCATCAGAGACAAGATCGTGGAGGGTCACAAGGATGGCAAGGGGTACAAAACCCTTTCCAAGGAGTTGGGCCTACCTGTCTCCACTGTTGGGAGCATCATCCGGAAGTGGAAGGCTTATGGAATTACTGTTAGGCTTCCACGGCCTGGACAGCCTTTGAAAGTTTCCACCCGTGCCGAGGCCAGGCTTGTCCGAAGAGTCAAGGCTAACCCAAGGACAACAAGAAAGGAGCTACGGGAAGATCTCATGGCAGTGGGGACATTGGTTTCAGTCAATACCATAAGTTATGTACTCCACCGCAATGGTCTCCGTTCCAGACGAGCCCGTAAGGTACCTTTACTTTCAAAGCGTCATGTCAAGGCTCGTCTACAGTTTGCTCATGATCACTTGGAGGACTCTGAGACAGACTGGTTCAAGGTTCTCTGCTCTGATGAGACCAAGATCGAGATCTTTGGTGCCAACCACACACGTGACGTTTGGAGACTGGATGGCACTGCATACGACCCCAAGAATACCATCCCTATAGTCAAGCATGGTGGTGGCAGCATCATGCTGTGGGGCTGTTTCTCAGTCAAGGGGCCTGGCCATCTGGTCCGCATCCATGGGAAGATGGATAGCACGGCCTACCTGGAGATTTTGGCCAAGAACCTCCGCTCCTCCATCAAGGATCTTAAGATGGGTCGTCATTTCATCTTCCAACAAGACAACGACCCAAAGCACACAGCCAAGAAAACCAAGGCCTGGTTCAAGAGGGAAAAAATCAAGGTGTTGCAGTGGCCTAGTCAGTCTCCTGACCTTAACCGAATTGAAAACTTGTGGAAGGAGCTCAAGATTAAAGTCCACATGAGACACCCAAAGAACCTAGATAACTTGGAGAAGATCTGCATGGAGGAGTGGGCCAAGATAACTCCAGAGACCTGTGCCGGCCTGATCAGGTCTTATAAAAGACGATTATTAGCTGTAATTGCAAACAAGGGTTATTCCACAAAATATTAAACCTAGGGGTTGAATAATAATTGACCCACACTTTTATGTTGAAAATGTATTAAAATTTAACTGAGCAACATAACTTGTTGGTTTGTAAGATTTATGCATCTGTTAATAAATCCTGCTCTTGTTTGAAGTTTGCAGGCTCTGACCTATTTGCATCTGATCAAACCTGCTAAATCTGCAGGGGGTTGAATACTACTTGTAGGCACTGTATGTAAAATGGTGTTCAGAAGTCAAGAAATGGGGTACACAAAGTTAGAGTAAAACTTTGGCACTCAAAGTGAAAACGAGAAAAGGTTTTTCTTTCTAAAGATGCTTTTTTATTTTTGTGTGATCAAAAAGAAAAAAAATGTAAATGTTATTTAGTTAAAATGTTATTTATCCATGTTATTTATTAATTACCAACACTGAGATCAGATTATATATGCACATATCTGCTACGTATTATATTGCCTGCAATTTCATTGGTTTCACTGCTGCATATACTCATGTCTTTCTCTTTGGAGGAGTCAAGCCATCTGGAAACAATCTCCCTGGCAGCGATCACTGCATCTTCTACTCCCTCTGATGACCTCATAGTCTCACCGTTTCATACACTAGCATTTAGCGCGTCAGCACATGCGCAGTTGCGCAACTGCAACTGCGCATGTGTGACGCCCTGGCCTATCAGGTCATCACAGGGTATTGTGCAATCTGTCCTTCTGTGCAATATCCACCTCCTCCTTGGTTACGGGTCCCCAACTTATGGTGTTGCCAAAACCAGCTAATCAAAATCCTAGGAACACTCTGCACCACACCCACCAGACACACCAGTGGACGGCCTGAGTGGAATAGGGTCGCCCACTTGGGAGGTTGGTAAGGGTAGGTCAGGAGTGTCAGGAGTAGGTCAGTGAAGTGTAGGAAGCAAAGGAGAGAGGAGGTCAGGTGCCGGACTCCTTGGAAGTAACTAGGTGGCAGACGGTAGTCTGGGCCTAGTAGGAGCTGGACCCCCGGTCACAGGGGATCGTGACAAGGGGCACGGAGCAGTCAAGGAGGACAGCCAGCGGCCTTGTACCATCACCGGGCTGGGACCAGGGCACGACGGGGTACATGGACCTTAGGTCAGGGAGTAGCTTCAGGCAACCTGACAATTTACCCGATGAGGATGGAGCCTTCAAGATCCTCTCTCCATTCGCTCTAAAATCGGGGTACTAGTGCAACAAGGGGGATAGGACTTTCCACAAAAACGGTCCAGAAAATCCCAAGTGTGAACCCTGAGAGCAAGCTCCCACAGTTAGCCATGCTGGGGAGTGGGACCTGACTAGTTTTACACTACAGGGGCCAACTAGCAAGAGAACTTAGTGCCAAGTGAAAGATTACAGATCATCAGGAAACACCAGTGGGAACGGAACCCAAACTAGCTCTCCTCAGCGGCAGCGGTGTCCAGAACTTTCGTTTACCAAGTTGTCGGTGTCAGCTTTATGGACTGAGTGAGTATGCAAGTGACCCTTCACTCCCCATGGCACTCCCCGAACACCATCACCGAGTCCCGGGGTATTCCCCCTACCCATGGAGGGTTCTAACACCTGGCTGCCCCACTCAATTGCCCCGGGTACTCCCAGCTGCAGTGGTGGTACTCCACCTTACCAAACACCATGGGTGGCATCACGAACTTCAAATATACCATCCCCTGAAAATACCCCCTTTATTTGAGTGGCCGCACGACCCCCAGGTCCGGACGCCCCTTGAGCTACCGCGGATCTGGATCCGAGCAGCCTGGCTGCTGATGTGGGGGCGGCACACATGCGCCGGCGTGCTTCCACTTGTGTTCCACAACCCGGAAGTAACATGGCCACCATCATTCACATATCACTACCGCTCACTATAATAGCGGCATCTGCACCTCTCCAGCAGTGCTGCCACCACTGCTTTTCCGGACATTATTAAGTAACATTATTCTAATACTCTGTATGGTTATGTTCATATACCGACATGTTAATCTTGGAAAAGGCTACTAGCCAAAACGTTGATTGAACAACATGTCCTACATTTTTTCCTTTTTGATCGTGCAAAAATAAAAAAGCATCTTTGGAAAGAAAAACCTTTTCCCATTTTCACTTTGAGTGCCGAAGTTTTACTCTAACTTTGAAGAGGAGGAAAGCAACTGCACCGATGCACAAAATCTTAGCGAGTTGGATCCTGGCAAAGACAAAGTAGGGTTCCAGAAAGAAGAGGAGTAAGACAACATAGATTCTGATGATGAAGTTTTAGCTCAAACTTTGTGTGAAGCCAGAGTGACGCAGCTGTGTAGCTCAGCAGATAAGTAGGAGGAAGCTGAGGAGGTTACATTGGCAATTCTCAAATGGAGTCTTCATTCATACGTGTATGCAAAGGCCGCAACACTGTCAAGCTTAGGTGTAAATGAGTCACTCCAAGTCTGATTATGTCTTTACAGTGTACATGAAAAAGATACCCTTTCTTTCCATCTCACACAAAGATATTTTTGTCTGTAGTGCCAGTCTTCTGGGAGCAAGAAGCCTACACCAATCACTGTTGCATGTCTTCCTTTTTCAAATTCTAATGCCGCACCACAGCATGTGTGTTGCATGGACCGTACCTCCTCGCTCTTTTAAAACCCTATGGGGAGGGGTCCAATTGATGCTATTGTACTGCTGACTGCCAGAAAGGTTTTTAATTCTCAACTCTCTAAGCAGGGCCGTATTTTGCTTTCCTGCTGCCCTAGGCAATATAAGTGATCGCGCCCCTTACTGACAACGTAAAACTATGAGTCTGTGCATCAGACATCTGTGTAAGGCCGATCTACTCAGTAACACACTTGTAGACTTGCTAAACGCTAAAAAAAATGAAGATCTGCACTTGCTGAGTAGCACAATACAATTTCAATTTTAAAAAATATGGCAGTGTTTCCCAACCTGTCCTCCGCCTGAAAAACTCAAAGGATGTGTAAAGGCCATGGTGTGCACATACCCTTTAGATATAGTAGTTAAGGTGCTCATACACAGACTACAATTGGCCGAACCCAGAGATAGACAGTATTGTCCGACAGTCTGCTTGTCAGGGAGATGAGGACCCAGCAGGTCGTATTTTGGAGATCAGACACCACCAGAGATGTCTGGTAGCGTCTGTCTCATAGAAAACATGAGCACTCACCAAAGTGAGTGCTCCTCTGTATGGGAGAGTCAGGTAGATAGCTGCCAGATGAATGATGAGACAGCTGTCTATAGTGTATGGGAGAATCAGGGAGACAGCTGCCAGCCGAATGATGGGGCTGCTGTCTAGAGTGTATGGGAGAGTCAGGAAATAGCTGCCAACTGAGTGATGGGACACCTGTCTATAGTGTATGGGGGCTTTATTCAAATACTCGTTTGGCTGACGTATGGACTCAAACAGCTATATATTTAGTCTGGCACACTGACCCTATAATGATCTACTATCAAGTCTAATTAAATATTGCTACATCTACATGACTACATCCCCAGATCCAACCGCAAATCATGATAACATTACCAGAGCCACCATCTGTACACAGCTACATCATCATAACCAACTGAAGTCACTACTAGAGATGAGCGATGTTCGAGGTTCACCAATTTCATGTTCGAGTGATTTTGGGGGCTGTTCGAGACTTTCGACGAACTCAAGCTTTTTGCTAAAAGCTCAAAGTTCGACTTACGTTCAAGAACGGTTTGATCAACAAAAAGCCTAGCTAGTTACTAGCTGGCTTTTCACTCTAATAGTGTGAGTCACTGTGAATCACGCTATTATCAAAATTCAGCGTATAGTGTGCGGGGGGACGGGGTTTAGATCAGTGCTGCTGCTGAGTACTGAGAGAATGCCGATCGCCATTTTTTTTCCCTAACTGCGTGTACAGTGGGGCGGGCCAGGCTGTCAGCAAATCACAGAGACACACACTGCAAAGTGGATTTTTGCCAGACAAGCAAAGGCATGTGTCATAGGCTGTGCATGTGTCACATGTCCTTGCCTTATAAGACACGGCCATTTTCCCCGTCGCCACCATTATGTCTCTGCTGTGTGAGGGTGACAGTCACCGCTCCCGCTGCTGCTGCTGTGTGCGCTATAGAGATACAGTGCAATCTACACAGCTGTGAGGACATAGGGATATATTCTGAGTTATAAGCCATATTCCTATAGTCGCCATCTTGTCAAGGTACTCAGGCCTAAGGAAGCTTCAATCAGTATGCTAATTAACTTGAGGAAATTGTCTGTGTGACCAAAAGGCAATTTCTTATGATATGGAAATTAGGTGAGCTATTTAGGCCTGAGAACAAAAAGGGAAAGGAAGACCCCCCTCTGTCACTGAAGAAGAAGTTTCTAATTAATTAAGGGGCCTCCTGTACACCTGAGACAGACAGGCACCAGGAATACATGTGTAATATCTCGTGCTTCCTGTAAATATGTCAAGCAGAAATATATGGCATCCCAGCATGCTGACAATTCCAGCACATGTTTTATATAGGTGTGGGACCTCGGTAGGTATCCCAAACTTGATATGGGCCAGTGAGGTACCAGCAGACTACTCATGTGTCCTATTATTGTGAAGGTAATATCATAACTGTAAAAATGAGAGCATTGGCATCCGCCTACGACATTCCCAGGCAAAGTTATGGCCAATAATCACTTTGGGATATTATTTTAGACTCTTAAGCCAGGGGTGAGATCACCAAAAGAGGAGGAGACATGGATTGTAGCCAGTTTGATAAAGGCAATGCGGCCATGTTCTGGTTTGTCTTTACTCGGGGGTGTGGTGTACTGTACACCTGTGAGAAAGTCCATGAAACCCTGGTCGAACGGCGCCCCCCCTGTAGCCAGACGCACAAGGTAACTGCATGATCTGTATGCCTGATTGTGATCCACAACTTACCTGTAAATGTAATCTGACCTATTGATATATTGTAGTTTCTAGTGTGCCTTAGGCCGATTAAAATATATAATTTAATCTTGGGCTCTTTTGTTATCCGAGTCCTGAATCCCACGTCTGTGTGCTCGGCATAATAGTTATCGTAATTGATTGGTGGCAGAGAGTTTATGCCAAGGATCATTGTGGGCCAACCAGTGAGATTTGGAGAGGTTTAGATATATTCCGTCCGCAGAGGTCGGGGGAATATATACCTTACTCTCACCGGGAATCCTTCAATCATCGGCATAGTAGAATAGCGGCCTCCTTGCTTATCGTTAGGCAATTCCATAATTGGCCTGACTAAGAGGGGCGCTAGAGAGCACGTCACGTGCTCGGTCTGTCAGGTGGTGAAAAGGAGGGGTGTAACTTCCACTTCCTACCCCCCAATCGTGACATATTGGTGGCCAGCGGTGGGATCGAGATAATAGTGTGTGAGTGTGAGACCCATACTCCCAGACACTAAAGACTGCCAGTAGCAGCTGTGGCTGCTGGGGTCTTAAGTCCAGCTCAACACTAGAGTGTCAGAGTGCAGATACTAATGATAAGGATAACTGTGGAGAAAAAGGCGCAAAATAGGGTCTTACCCGGTATGACACGTGGGGGCAAGTGTGGGTTAGTACACTCACCTGAAAGGGTTGTGCAAGTCACAACCCCTATGAAGTCACGTAGTAACTCTGGAAGGCAGCGGTCCCGCAGTATAGATGTATTCCAAAGAGGTAGAGCAGAAAGCAGGTTTCGAACAAATAAAAAAAATGAATGAAAAAATAAAGAAAGAAAGAATTTACTGACAAACATCTGGATTCTTTGTGGTTTGGCGCGGATTTTGAAACCTGCTTTCTGCTCTACCTTTTTAGAGTGCAGATACTGTAAGGTGTGTGGGTGCATCAGGTGTCAGTTCTGTGTCAGTGACCAAAGTCTGCAAGAATAGCTGATGGCACCAGGAGCAGAGCTATGCAACTGGCCAATGCTAAGGCAGGAGCCGAAGAGGGGGAGGACGGTGTTGTGCGCAGCGATGAGGAGGTTGTCCACGAGTCCTCCAGGAGCCCGACGCCAGAGAGCCGCTCTGCAGAGGACATTGCACAACCTGGCAATGATGGACAAGACGAGGAGGAGCTCACCCAAAGGTCCTCAGGGAGCCAGATGCCAGTCCTCCACCCTTCAGCGGGTCCGCTCATCACCTGGCTCTGCAGCGTGCCGCAGATCACCACTTGCCAATCCTCTCAGCCTGAGAGGTTCAGAGGCCCTCCTTCAAGCTGCTGTGGCCCGTCTTACAGCTGGTGACCAGAACACCTACCAGATACTCATAGCAGAGCATGGGCGTCTGGCAGCGCGGGAGGCTGCTGAGAGACAGGCAGGGTGTGAGGCTGCGGAGCGACAGGCAGAGCATGTCCACCAGTTGCAGCTAGCTCAGCTCCAGCCCTCATCATCCACCCATGACCATCGAGACACCAAGCTTCCAAAGGTCCATGTTGAGGACTTCCCAGTGCTGGAGAAGGAGGGAGACTTGGACTCTTTTCTGACGGCCTTTGAACGGACTTGCCTGCAGCACCATCTGGACAAGGACCAGTGGGCCAAGTACTTGACCCCCCGTTTAAAGGGTAAGGCCCTTGAAATCCTTGGGGACTTGCCTGCTGATCTAACAGTACAACCTTACTCTGGAGTCCTACCGCAAGAAGTTCCGGAGCCTGCAGAAGGGACCGAAGGACACCTGGGCTGACCACAGGCGGGCCCTTGCCAGAGCTGCCGACCACTGGACCCAAGGCCTGCAGCTTACCACCGGACCGGAGATCCTGGATTTGTTCATCACGGAGCAACTCTTGTGGAACTGCCCCAAGGATCTCCGCCAGTTCATCCGAGACCAGAAGCCAAAGAGGTCCACTGCTACAGCTGCCCTGGCGGATGACTACACCAACAATCGGGCCCCGGAGGCCAAGAGAGCAGCCGCCAGCAGCACCTGGAGAGGGGGTAAGATGAATCCTGCGACTGCCCCACCTGCCCCTAGACTGCAGGGGGTGTCCCCCTCAACTCCCCTCCAGGCCAGTGGCAGAACCAAGACGGTGCCACCAAACTGGACACTTCAAGGCCATGTGCCCCCAGAGCCCCAAGGCCCCGTCCCCAAGACCGCCCATGGTGATGTGTGTGGGTAGGGGTGGTGTTAGATCTCTGGACAACTTCCAACCTGTCACAGTCGGCCGGTCTACGATCCTGGGGCTGCGAGACACCGCCGCTGAGAAGACTCTGGTATGGCCTGAGATGGTGTCCCCCCAAGACTTGGTAGCCGGAAAAACTCTCGCTGTCTCCGGGATTGGAGGCATTGAACCGGCGCTGTCCGTCGCCAAGGTTTATTTGGATTGGGGCACAGGACGAGGAGTGAGGGAGGTGGGAATAACTGATAGGATTCCCGCCAAAGTGTTACTTGGGACAGATTTTGGGCGGATAACCTCCCAGTTTGAGGCCCCCGAATCCCCAAGGGCTGATCTGTCAGCCAGTACTGACATAACACATCAGCATCGCCAGGGAGTATCTATACATGATGTAAGGGATGAGGGAGTGAGCTCTGGGTCTTCTGCTTACACTGACACCACACACAGCTGCAGCTGTGACAGGGGAGGGGGTTGGAGAAGGGTGTGACAATGCCTTTACAAGTGATCAGCCAGTGAGATGGGATCTGTTGCCCTCTGCAGGGATAAGCAGAGAGCAGGATACTGCAGGGAGAGAGCCAGTGTGTGAGGTAGGGGCTACCACAGCAAATGCGGGGTCCCCAGAGATTTCACAGCGGAGTTCTGTTGCAGCAGGGGGGGAGGGGGGGGGGGAGACAGGCAGGCGAGATTGGGGCTGGCCCAGGAGCGGAAGTGCTCCCAGGTAAGATCTCGCTGCAGGTTTCTCCCACAACCGGGGTGTCAGGAAGCCAGGTAGGTCTACCTGAACCGGCGACTTGGTCAGGAACGGAGGAGAAGCAGGCACGCCCCATGGTAACAATGGCCGTGGCTGCTGTCACCCGCAGTGGGAGTGCTGAAACCAAAGGGGCCTCCCGGAGGTCGGATAGCTCTTCCCCTTCTGACCAAGTGGCAGCAGAGTCAGGCGGAGGCCAGGACACAGGTCCCGGAGTACTGACCAAAGATGTGACAGTCTCGTCCATTCTGGCCACATCTACTCAGGGGTTTCAGGCAGCGTTAGAAGCTGATGACAGCCTGAAAGCTCTTAAGGAGCAGGCGGCACAGCCTCCCTCAGACTCGGACCCAGAACAAGTGGTCTGGGACCAAGGACGGCTGTACCGAGTCACGGTCCAGCAGGGTTCACCAGAGGCGTGGCCCAGGGACCGACGGTGGTACCCTATCCAGTTGTTGCGGATTGCACATGAGATTCCGATGGCCGGACACCTAGGGATCGCTAAGACCAAGGCCAGGTTAACCCAGCATTTCTACTGGCCAAAGATTGGGGCAGATGTGGTTGCCTACTGCCGTTCGTGTGACACCTGTTAGAGAGTGAGGAAGGCGGGGCCACGCCCCAAAGCCCTACTGGTATCTTTGCCCATCATTGATGAGCCTTTCAGGAGGGTGGCTGTGGATTTGGTCGGCCCGCTGGCCATCCCCAGCAGCTCCAGGAAACGCGTCATACTGACGGTAGTAGATTATGCCACCCGGTACCCTGAAGTGGTAGCCTTGTCGTCCATTCGGGCTGACAAGGTGGCCACCGCATTGCTGGAGATTTTCTCCCGAGTGGGTTTTCCCCAAGAAATGCTCACTGACCGGGGGACCCAATTCATATCACAGCTGATGGAGTCCCTCTGTAAGCAAATCCAGGTGCAACATCTGGTGACCAGCCCGTACCATCCACAGACTAGTGGCCTGTGCGAGCGGTTCAATGGCACCTTAAGGCAGATGCTTAAGATGTTGGTCGCCTCCCATGGGCATGACTGGGAGCGATATCTCCCCCACCTATTATTTGCTTATCGGGAGATTCCACAGGCCTCAACGGAATTCTCATGTTTTGAGCTCCTGTACGGGCAATGTGTGCGGGGCCCCCTGGCTCTGGTGAAACATTTGGGAAGGGGATTTGGCTACCCCTGGAGTATCTGTCATTGAGTATGTCGTGCGTTTCCGGTACAAAATTCAGGCCTTGACGCAGCTGGTGCACGACAATATGGCTCAAGCCCAGGCTGATCAGAAGCGTTTGTACGACCAGAATGCTTGTAAGAGGACCTACCAAGTGGGTCAAAATGTGTGGGTGCTGGTCCCCGTACCACAGGATAAGCTTCAGGCAGCCTGGGAAGGCCCATACCTCATGTACCAGCAGCTCAACCCTGTAACGTACCTGGTCACCCTGGACCCTGCCCGTGGAAGGCGGAAGGCCTTCCATGTGAACATGATGAAGGCACATCATGAGCGGAAGGCATGTGCACTCCCCTTGTGCAATCTGCCCGAAGAGGGAGAGGCACAAACCCTCTTGGATATGCTTGCCCAGGTCAGGGCGGTTGGATCCCTCGAGGATGTGGAGGTTGGCCACCAAATTTTTGGAGGACCAACGGTCCCAGCTGTGGGCCACCCTACACCCCTTCCGGGAGTTGTTTACCGACCAGCCCGGAAGGACTGAGTTGGCCGTCCATCACGTGAACACTGGGGATCAGCCCCCAATCTGGCGTTTAGCATATCGGGTCTCCCTGGAGGTGCAGCAACACGTGCGCCAGGAGATTGACGAGATGCTGAAGCTGGGGGTGATCCAGGCATCCAACAGCGCTTGGGCCTCGCCTGTAGTCCTTGTCCCTAAGAAGGACCGAACCACTCAGTTTTGCGTGGACTACAGGGGGCTCAATGCGGTCACGGTCGCCGATGCGTACCCAAAGCCATGCATCGATGACCGGCTCGATCAGTTGGCCGGGGCTCAGTACCTGACCATCATGGATCTGAGCCGGGGATATTGGCAGATCCCCCTGACTCGTGAGGCCAGGGAAAGCTCTGCCTTTATTACCCCATTTGGACTGTACGAATCCACGGTGATGACCATCCGCTGGAAAGTGGCAGGGGCATTCTTCATTCCAAAGGGCAACACCCTGCTCAAGGGACTTGAAGGGTACGTGGCTTCGTACCTGGATGACATCGCCATCTTCAGTCCCACCTGGGAGGATCACCTAAAGCATCTAGCACAGGTGCTCAGGAAAATCACCAGGCAGGTTTGACCATCAAGCCGGGGAAGTATCAGCTGGCCATGAGCAAGGTCCTCTACCTGAGTCACTGGGTAGGCGGGGAAGCTCTGAAGCCAGAGCCTGTTAAAGTGGAGGCCATCACGTCCTGGCCCACCCCCAGGACCAAGAAGCAGGTGATGTCCTTTTTGGGGACCGCCGGGTACTATAGGAGGTTTGTTCCACACTATAGTAGCCTGGCGAAGCCCCTGACGGACCTCACCAAGAAGAAGCTGCCCTCCGCAATCCGTTGGACAGTGGACTGTGAGACAGCCTTCCGGGCCCTCAAGACTGCCCTGTCCAGCTCACCAGTACTACAGGCAGCCGACTTCACGCGGCCGTTTGTAGTACCTCGGCCTCGGTGCGGTGCTCAGCCAGTGGACTCTGCGAGCCAAGAGCACCCAGTCTTCTATCTGAGCAGGAAGCTGTTGCCAAGGGAAGTGGCCTACTCCACGATGGAAAAGGAATGCCTAGCCATAGTGTGGGCTCTGCAGCGTCTGCAACCCTACCTATACGGGCGCCGCTTCATCGTGGAGACGGACCACAAACCCCTCAGCTGGTTATACACAAGTCTCCGGGACAAATGGGAGGTTGTTACGATGGAGCCTTGCACTCCAGCAATACAACTTCACCATTCGCCACGGTAATGCCGACGGGCTGTCCCGACAAGGCGAGGTCGCGGACAGGCGTGCGGGGGAACACAGGAATGTGCTGCCCCCTAGCGCCCTCTAAAGGAGGGAGGTGTGAGGACATAGGGATATATTCTGAGCTATAAGCCATATTCCTATAGCTGTCATCTTGTCAAGGTACTTAGCCCTAAGGAAGCTTCAATCAGTATGCTAATTAACTTGAGGAAATTGTCTGTGTGACCAAAAGGCAATCTCATATGATATGGAAATTAGGTGAGCTATTTAGGCCTGAGAACACAAAGGGAAAGGAAGACCCCCTTCTGTGTCACTGAAGAAGAAGTTCCTAATTAATTAAGGGGCCTCCTGTACACCTAAGACAGACAGGCATCAGGAATACATGAGTAATATCTCGTGAGCCATGCTGCCTATAAATATGTCAAGCAGAAATATGGCATCCCGGCATGCTGACAATTCCAGCACATATTTTATATAGGTGTGGGACCTCGGTAGGTATCCCAAACTTGATATGGGCCAGTGAGGTATCAGCAGACTACCCATATGTCCTATCATTGTGAAGGTAATATCATAACTGTAAAAATGAGAGCATTGGCATCCGCCTACGACATTCCCAGGCAAAGTTATGGCCAATAATCACTTTGGGATATTATTTTAGACTCAAGCCAGGGGTGGGGCAGTACTCCCCTGTGAGGTCACCAAAAGAGGAGGAGACATGGATTGTAGCCAGTTTGATAAAGGCAATGCGGCCATGTTCTGGTTTGTCTTTACTCGGGGGTCTGGTGTACTGTAACTCCTTCATGATTATACAACTTTGAATTAGAAAAAACAAAAAGCCAGCACCAAATGTGCACTACAGCACTAAACATTCCAAACTGTACTTATTATAAAAAATGTTTTGAGATTTTTGGCAAAAAATTGCAATTTCTTGAGCTGCTTCGCCACGTCACGGCAAATCTCATTTGAAGCAGTCCTACACTAAAATATTTTTATAAAATGTGCCATACGGCCTCACATATGAATAGTAGAACTGCTCTTAGCAGCACTCACCTGGTCTATTTCAATCCCGTACCCATGACTGAGTCATGGCTGTGGGCGGGACAGGTCCAAGCAAATGCTGCATGAAGTAAATAGCCTGTGGACAAAGCCTGATGACTTAATGTGAACAGTCACCAACCGCCAAAATCCAGACAGATGGAATACATCCCAAATTGGGGTGCATAGCAAGGTGGAGGTCAACCACCGACCAATTCAATGAAGAAAAAACAAAAAGCCAGCACCAAATGTGCACTACAGCACTAAACATTCCAAACTGTACTTATTATAAAAAATGTTTTGAGATTTTTGGCAAAAAATTGCAATTTCTTGAGCTGCTTCGCCACGTCACGGCAAATCTCATTTGAAGCAGTCCTACACTAAAATATTTTTATAAAATGTGCCATACGGCCTCACATATGACTAGTAGAACTGCTCTTAGCAGCACTCACCTGGTCTATTTCAATCCCGTACCCATGACTGAGTCATGGCTGTGGGCGGGACAGGTCCAAGCAAATGCTGCATGAAGTAAATAGCCTGTGGACAAAGCCTGATGACTTAATGTGAACAGTCACCAACCGCCAAAATCCAGACAGATGGAATACATCCCAAATTGGGGTGCATAGCAAGGTGGAGGTCAACCACCGACCAATTCAATGAAGAAAAAACAAAAAGCCAGCACCAAATGTGCACTACAGCACTAAACATTCCAAACTGTACTTATTATAAAAAATGTTTTGAGATTTTTGGCAAAAAATTGCAATTTCTTGAGCTGCTTCGCCACGTCACGGCAAATCTCATTTGAAGCAGTCCTACACTAAAATATTTTTATAAAATGTGCCATACGGCCTCACATATGAATAGTAGAACTGCTCTTAGCAGCACTCACCTGGTCTATTTCAATCCCGTACCCATGACTGAGTCATGGCTGTGGGCGGGACAGGTCCAAGCAAATGCTGCATGAAGTAAATAGCCTGTGGACAAAGCCTGATGACTTAATGTGAACAGTCACCAACCGCCAAAATCCAGACAGATGGAATACATCCCAAATTGGGGTGCATAGCAAGGTGGAGGTCAACCACCGACCAATTCAATGAAGAAAAAACAAAAAGCCAGCACCAAATGTGCACTACAGCACTAAACATTCCAAACTGTACTTATTATAAAAAACTTTGAATTAGACTATAGGTCTGTGCGATGGCTACATAGACAGACAGATAATTATACAACTACATCTACATTTTGATTATTTATATACACAGATATTCTTATTACGTTTGAACAAACAAGCTATAGCTCAGTGCCACTTCCACAGTCCCCCCCTTAATAAAATATCTGTGAATATTATTCTAATTTTAAATTTTGAAATCTTCCTAATTTTACTTTGCTCTACAATATATTGTATATGTGCTAGTGACACCTTTGGACCCCTCCCAACTTCTTTGCCTCAGTTCCCACAGTGCAGTTCATGAGTACCATAGTACTCCCTTACATCAGTCTTCTTTGTATGGGCTTGGGGCGTAGATTTTTGACAGTTACCATAGAACTAATCTGTGTCTGCACTGGTGATGTATACAGAACTGAGGGGAAGGTGGCCATGGCCATAGCCTCATCCGTCCCTTTGTTACAAATCTTCTTACAGCAAGGCAAAATGCAGTAAACAATTATAATAGTGAATAGCAGTACTAAAAAAATTGTTTAAAAGAACAGAGAGTCCTCAGTGGTTGATACCTTTTAATGGCTAACTGAAAAGATGGTAATAATTGCGAGCTTTCGAGACTACTCAGGTCTCTTCATCAGGCATGGTATAACACAAAATCTGAAGAGTCACATATTTATACACAACAGGACTTAGAATAGTGCAGTAAAAAAAAAAAAAAACTGCACTATTCTAAGTCCTGTTGTGTATAAATATGTGACTCTTCAGATTTTGTGTTATACCATGCCTGATGAAGAGACCTGAGTAGTCTCGAAAGCTTGCAATTATTACCATCTTTTCAGTTAGCCATTAAAAGGTATCAACCACTGAGGACTCTCTGTTCTTTTAAACAATTTTTTTATCTCTACTGGCTAACACGGTACAAAGATATATTTTACTTGTAGCAGTACTAGTAATATCATTATACCTAACTGAATGAAAATACCCTTCAGGGAAGTTATCCATGAGAACCAGTTACTCCATGGGTCGGTCACCCCAGAATTTTCCTTCAACTCTTTGGAAAAGGAATTTAGTTGCCTTGCTGTGTCACTTTACCATTTGGACTTGTTTTGTCTGGGACATAAGTACAACAGGCCTCTCCTATCATTGCACAGACACCTCCTTTTTCTGCTAACAGCATATCCAGAGCCATACGGTTCAGGTCGGCCAGAGTAGTCTGACCCAACTGAGTAGCTAACCCAGTCAAAGCATCCCTGGAATAATTAACAAATCTCTGTCGATTATAATAGAGATAATTAATCCATGCAATATTCTTGTTCACAGAGATAATGGGGAGTAAGGACTCAAATCCCACTGCTACTTCATCTCTGGCCTTATATTTATCTGGGACCCCCCCTTGGGACTCCAATTACATCTATATATACATAGGGGTCCTCCATCAGATCGTTGTTTGACACCGCTCTACGGGCTCTGGCTTTACCCTTGGACACTTGTTCTATCTGCTCGAGAGTAACTCCATGATTTACAGGGGCTATTAGGATTGGCATTATCACCTTCATTAGGGCACACTGTTCCGACCAAGGAAAATTAAGTCTGGTTCTTATGTTGAGATCAGCACACAACCAAAAAACATCTGCTACAGATTGAGTATGATTGTGAGCAAGCATGGTCACATTAGCATCATCAGCTTCAGTTATATTTTGGGAAGAATATCCCGGCAGAAAGTACCCATATTTTCTCTGGGCTTGGTGATTCTCTATGGTTATACAAGTATAATTACCAGGGTAGACAGTAATTCCCTGTCCGGGCTGGGGAGCTGTATTTACAAAGGGATATTTAGCCTTCCATTTCTGGCATTTATCTCCCCCCTCAGTGGTATTAGAATACAGACTGAGGAAACAATTAAGTATTTTATTTTCAATATTTAAGGCCACTGAGCCAAGATGTGGGCGGGCAGAAGCACACACATAGCAATCAGATATATTACTGGACTTTGCAGTATATTTAGTCCACTGAAGCCACATATTCGTATCTGTAAATCCTATTTCTACAATAAAGGACTCAGTGGTGGATAATTGAACAGCTGTTCCCGCCGGGATTGTTTTTCCCAAAATTTTCCCAGGGATCAAAGGGTTAGTTTGGGGTCCTTGAGGATGGTCATTATTGTCTCTCAACATTACATGTCCCAAGTATAAGGTTGAAGACCCCCGCGATTGCCACACCCCTAGAGCATATATCCCCAGATCGCAGGATTGAGAATTTTCAAGATTCAAAACAAGTGAAGAACAGCTGTTTCCCCGATTTCCTGTATCACAGATATTGCCTTTCAAACACAATTTGGGATTAGATAGAGTCAGGCGAGTTTTTAAGGTCCGGCCATCCGGCAGAGGGCTTTTACAGTGGAGAATATCACCTGGATTATATTTCCAGTCTCTTCCCGTAGTCCAACCTACATTACTCCATGACCTACAGTTCATATTACCCACTGTTTTACATAGGTAAAAATTAAATATAGACCCTGACTTCCAGTACATCCCTCCACATTCTACCACTTGGCAGAAATCAAAGAAAAAGGTGTTTACTGATAAATTGTGATTGACCCAAAGTTCATAGGGCTTCTTTCCAGGATTCCTGACTTCCAGTGTTACAATTATCAAGACATAATTCAAAAGGAGAATAAAGCTTAGAAATCTCATCTTATCTCTCAACTGGAACAAGTTTGCAGTGAGATGCGTGAATCCAAGTAGCCCTTCCTTCAAGCTTTACAGATGTGGGGGTCACCAACAGCACTTGGTACGGGCCGTCATACAATGGTTCCAGGCAATGTCTCTTAATGCGTATTTTGACCAACTCTGAATCTCCTGGTTTCAGACGGTGGCAGGCCTCATCGCCTGTAGAATCTGGGAAAGAGGAAGACACTATTGCATATGTATTAGTTAATTCTTTAGCAAGATTAATCACAAACTGCACAACTTTATCATTTGATTTTGACAATTCCTGGGGGCTAAACCCTGCAATAGGAGGAATTGACCCAAACAAAATCTCATAAGGAGACAACTTGTGTTTTGCTAACGGAGTGGTTCTTACATGATACAAAGCAATTGGGAGAAGATCTGACCAGCCTTCAGCCGACTCCTGCATCATTTTAGTCAATTTTCTCTTAAGGGTTCCATTCATCCTTTCCACCTTTGCATTGGATTGAGGATGATACGGGGTATGTAGGGCAACTTGTGATCCAACCACAGTCAATTGTTCTTGATAGACAGTTGCTGCAAAGGCAGGTCCTTGGTCACTTTCAATTACTTCAGGTACTCCATATCTGCATACAACTTCACTGATTAGTCTCTTTACTATTGTTTTAGCCGTCATATTGGTCACTGGAAAGGCTTCCGGCCAACTGGAGAAAACGTCCACTGCTACTAGGCAGTATTCATATCTTCCACATTTGGGCAGTTGAATGTGATCAACTTGGATCCTCTGGAACGGGTACAGGGGCTTTGCTAGATGTTTAGATGGAACTTCTTCTGTCCTCCCGGTGTTACAAGTTTGACAAACATGGCAGCTCTTGTTGTAGGCAACAAGCATGGGAGATATGCCTGGAGCATGAAAGAACTTGCGTATCACCTCCAGGCTCTGGTTTTTCCCCCTGTGGGTGGGACCATGTCCCCAGGCAGCTATGGCGACTTACATCCTTCTAGGAAGGCATGGTAGACTGTTGACCATCCAGATGTCACCTTCTAGCTTGGCTCCTTCTTTCTTCCATGCCTGCAGTTCTTCTCTTGTGACTAGTTTTTGTTCTGCCTTGAGCCGATCCATTGGTGTTCTACCAATATTTATACAGTCTCTGGGATCCTCTGGTACAGCTAAAGAGAGATCTTGTAGAATCTTTTTCCTCAGTGCTCTGGTCGTGACCATAGCCATATAGTATTCAGATTCTTCCACTTTCATCAAAGCAGCTTCTTTAGCTTTCTTGTCAGCATAGGCATTTCCTTTGGCAATTTCTGTGGTCTGGGGTCCATGGGCTTGGACCTTCAAGATAGCAACATCAGTCTGCGGACACATTCTGCATTTTTGACTGGACTTCCTGCTGCAGCGATGAACCCTCTGTTTGCCCATATGACTCCGAAATCGTGAGCAATGCTGTAAGCATATCGAGAGTTTGTGTATACATCCGCTGTAGCGTCCTCGGCGTAGGTACAGGCTTCAGCCAATGCCACAAGTTTTGCTTTTTGGGCGGACATCCAGGCAGGGAGTGCTGCAGCTTTGATCACTGACATAGACGTGGTTACAGCATAGCCTGTATGAAAGGTACCCTTTTCATCAGCAAATCGTGACCCGTCTGTAAACAGGGTGTAGTCCGGACTTTCAAGCGGGTGTTCAGAGACATTATCCGGCGTGAGTTTCCTTCTCCATTTCCTGGAAGCAGTCATGATATGCGACTACATTCTCTTCACTATAACCCACTTGAAAGTGGAAGAAGCGTGGCTGGGTTAAGGGTAGTACATCTGTGAAGAGTCACATTGTCAGGCATCAGGAGTGAACAGTGGAGACGCAGGTGACGTTGGTGAGAGAGGTGCTTAGGTTGAGCTAGCTTAAGTATGGCTGCTATGTCATGGGGTGCAAAGACTTTGGTTTCATGACCCAGGACAATGTCAGCAGTCTTGTCAAGAAGTAACTGTGTAGCGTGTACAGCCCTAAGACAGGTGGGAGATGTGCGGGCCACAGGATCCAGTCTTGCTGAATAATAGCCAACAGGGCGTTGCCTTGTACCATGCCTCTGGGTAAGAACTCCAGCCGCGTGTCCAGCATTCTCTGATACATAGAGATAAAATGGCTTAGTGTAGTCTGGGATGCCCAACACAGGAGCTGAGGAAATCTGATCTTTAAGCATTTTAAAAGACAGTCTCATGTACTTGAACTGATCTGGATTGTCACATTGATAAAAGGAAGTCCCATGTTTAAGTCCATCATAAAGAGGTTGCATAGTCCTTGAAGCATCAGGTATCCATTGTCTGCTGTAAGTAATTACAGTGCCTACAAGTAGTATTCAACCCCCTGCAGATTTAGCAGGTTTACACATTCGGAATTAACTTGGCATTGTGACATTTGGACTGTAGATCAGCCTGGAAGTGTTAAATGCACTGCAGCAAAAAAGAATGTTATTTCTTTTTTTATTTTTTTTTTTAAATTGTGAAAAGTTTATTTAGAGGGTCATTTATTATTCACCCGCTCAAACCACAAGAATTCTGTTTGGTTCCCCTAAAGTATTAAGAAGTATTTCAGGCACAAAGAACAATGAGCTTCACATGTTTGGATTAATTATCTCTTATTCCAGCCTTTTCTGACTATTTAAGACCCTCCCCAAACTTGTGAACAGCACTCATACTTGGTCAACATGGGAAAGACAAAGGAGCATTCCAAGGCCATCAGAGACAAGATCGTGGAGGGTCACAAGGCTGGCAAGGGGTACAAAACCCTTTCCAAGGAGTTGGGCCTACCTGTCTCCACTGTTGGGAGCATCATCCGGAAGTGGAAGGCTTATGGAACTACTGTTAGCCTTCCACGGCCTGGACAGCCTTTGAAAGTTTCCACCCGTGCCGAGGCCAGGCTTGTCCGAAGAGTCAAGGCTAACCCAAGGACAACAAGGAAGGAGCTCCGGGAAGATCTCATTGCAGTGGGGACATTGGTTTCAGTCAATACCATAAGTAACGTACTCCACCGCAATGGTCTCCGTTCCAGACGAGCCTGTAAGGTACCTTTACTTTCAAAGCGTCATGTCAAGGCTCGTCTACAGTTTGCTCATGATCACTTGGAGGACTCTGAGACAGACTGGTTCAAGGTTTTCTGGTCTGATGAGACCAAGATCGAGATCTTTGGTGCCAACCACACACGTGACGTTTGGAGACTGGATGGCACTGCATACGACCAAGAATATCATCCCTACAGTCAAGCATGGTGGTGGCAGCATCATGCTGTGGGGCTGTTTCTCAGCCAAGGGGCCTGGCCATCTGGTCGGCATCCATGGGAAGATGGATAGCACGGCCTACCTGGAGATTTTGGCCAAGAACCTCCGCTCCTCCATCAAGGATCTTAAGATGGGTCGTCATTTCATCTTCCAACAAGACAACGACCCAAAGCACACAGCCAAGAAAACCAAGGCCTGATTCAAGAGGGAAAAAAATCAAGGTGTTGCAGTGGCCTAGTCAGTCTCCTGACCTTAACCCAATTGAAAACTTGTGGAAGGAGCTCAAGATTAAAGTCCACATGAAACACCCAAAGAACCTAGATAACTTGGAGAAGATCTGCATGGAGGAGTGGGCCAAGATAACTCCAGAGACCTGTGCCGGCCTGATCAGGTCTTATAAAAGACGATTACTAGCTGTAATTGCAAACAAGGGTTATTCCACAAAATATTAAACCTAGGGGTTGAATAATAATTGACCCACACTTTTATGTTGAAAATTTATTAAAATTTAGCTGAGCAACATAACTTGTTGGTTTGTAAGATTTATGCATCTGTTAATAAATCCTGCTCTTGTTTGAAGTTTGCAGGCTCTAACTTATTTGCATCTTATCAAACCTGCTAAATCTGCAGGGGGTTGAATACTACTTGTAGGCACTGTAGTCCCAGAAACTTCTGAAGATCTGTGAACGTCTTGGGAAATGGCATCTGTTGTATAGCAGTCTTCCGGTCTTCTGTGAGATGTCTGGAACCCTTAGAGATACAATGGCCAAGAAAGATGACCTGTGACCGGCAGAATTGTAGTTTAGAGCGGGAAACTCTACAATCCAATTCTGATAGATGCTTGAGAAGTGACACAGAGAAGGCACGGCACTGATCCTCAGTTACAGCACACAGTAGTAAATCATCCACATACTGCAAAAGGGTCACATCAGAATTTGCAACAATCCAAGGTAAAAGGCACATCGTAAGACAACGTGTAAACTGATTGGGGCTATTCTGAGCACCTTGTGGCATAACCGTCCAAGTATATTGGGCACCCCTAAAAGTGAACGCAAATAAAATACTGACAGTTTGGGTGCAGAGGTACACTGAAAAATGCATTTGTCAAATCGACAACAGTAAACCACCCTGTCTCATTGGGAATATTAGACAACAGAGTATGTGGGTTGGGTACAACAGGTGTCTCTAACTGTGTGGTAGCATTAACAGCTCTGAGATCTTGAACTATGTGGTATCTTGGGGTATCTGCTGGGGCTGATTTCTTTTTGACCGGATAAAGGGGTGAATTGCAAGGGGAAACACAGCGTATTAGTGCTCCACTTTGTAACAAACTGTCAATTTGGTCCTGGAGACCTACTTCTTGGGCTGATTTCAAGGGATACTGTGATACTCTGGGAAGAGGCACACCTGGCTTCATGTAGATCCTTACTGGATCTACAGGGAGTTTACCCACATCATCTGGCCCTTTTGACCATAATTTATCAGGGACTGTTAAAAGCTCTGGATGGTTTACATCAGATTCATCAGCGCACAGCATAGAGAGCATCACAGTGGGGAGTGCCCGTAGGAGGCAAGTCTCTTCACACCCTTCTAGGGAATTTGGTTTTGTCAGGGTGAGAGTGATACCTCCATCTCCATCATAATTTATTTCGGCCTTTAATTTATTCAACAAATCAGATCCTAATAAATTGACTGGACAGGTTTTTGACAACACAAACTGGTTGTAAATTTCTGGGAAAGGTCCTACCGGTAGAGGAATGGTCAGAGTATGCGTAGTGGGTAATCCATCTGCACCCACCAGGGTAAGGACGTCATCAGAAAAAGGCAGGGTATAATCTGGTGGTATATCAGATATTTTAACAATAAAATTGGCCGCCCCAGTGTCCACCATGAATTTAATAGGGGCCCCTGCGACATCTAAAATTACAGATGTAGAAAACCCCTGGTTTGAACTGACCATCACGGTAGAATCTGGTTGGCCACACCTTCATTGTGGATTTATGTGCTGCAGGTTTTGGTTATGGTTTTGAGGGTGCCCGGTCAGGCACTGGGATTGGGGGGTATGACAGTTTTTTGGATCTGACCGAGCTGGCCACAACGCCAACAGCTCAAATACTGGCTTTGTTGGCCACGTTGATTGCCAAAATGCTGATTGGATCTACTATTGGACCGGGACGGATTCACAATAGGGTTTGGTTGCTGTTGCATATGCTGTGGCTGAAAGAACTGTTGCTGCTGCTGCATAGGGCAGTATTCCTGCTGCCACTGTTGGTTTGGAGATACATATACAGGGTTTGGGCTTTGTTGGAGCATGGGCTGTGGTAAGGGCTGCACTGGTGTGTTAGTATACACCAATGCTGGGGTATTCTTTTCAGATTTTGTGGCTGGATGCTTTACCAGGTTTTTCTGAAAACTTTTAACAACCAGGATAGCATCTTTGGCAGGAAGATTTATGATCTCGGGTCGAGTGGACATCACCATGTCCTTAAGATCTGTTTGCAGACCTTCAATAAAGGAAGTGGTTAAGAGGGTGGCTTGTGATTTATTAGTTGCAGTGAACCTGAGATCTAGAAAGACTTGTTGGAGCCTGGCATAATATTTTTCAGCAGATTCCCCTTCCTCCTGCACAACGTCCTTCAGATTAGTTGCTTGTTCCACCAATTGATCTTGGGCCCATCTTTTTAAAGCGGCACAATACTGTTCTCCACTTTGGAAAGTGGTGTCATCAGTGCCTGGGGACATTGGGAGATGATGTTCCATTAAGGGCCAAAAACTGTCTCCTGCTTTTACTTTGGTGAGATTAACAAGGTCCTTCCGGGCAGCTGAATACAACTGGTGGACCTGTAGTATTTCCCTAATAAAATTGCATATGGTTAATTTCGGGATCTGGCAGGCGGTGGATTAATGCCGCTGACTGGGTGGGGTTGAAGGGGACATATTTGGGTGTGGGCTGTTCCTCGTCAGGTTCCGAGTCTACTGAATACTTCGAACGGCTTTCTGTGTCAGTCTTGACCGACACATGAGGTGCTGTTGGCAAGGGAACAGAGTCCTCCCGTTGAGCTGTTGCTACTGCATGATAGACAGCAAGTTCTCCATCCAACACTAATCTGACCTCCTCCAAATGCAAATTAGAACCTCTGATTGTAGACATGATGCTTTCAACAATCACCCTTGCAGCCCTCTCCACAGAAAATCCAAATAAACCAGCAGATATCAAGGGCAGTGAAACACTTCTACGGGTCAGCAAAGTAACATCCAAATCAGAGACATAAACAATCGAATGGTTTACACAGTCCCTGAGAACATTTTCAGAATCCCGGGGATGCATGGGATCAAACCGGGGGCCCACAGCATGAACAATATAGGCTACCGGAAGGGCACCTCCTCGAGTTACACCAATATGACCAGGTTCAACACAACCATGCTGTCTGACATATTCATCTGATTCTTTCTGGATTATCTGACCACCCTGCAATACCATTTGCCGGGCCACGCCCCCAGCATGATGTAATTTTTAATTAGTCGGATTCATATACACTCCTCTCTCCTGTGTCAACAAATCTCCCGTTCCTATCCTAAACAAAATCTGAGCCCCTCCTGGCGTAGCAAGGATCTGAACATATCGTGGATTAAACAACTCTGGACGGGTCCGTGATCGTTCGGAATAAGGCTCACTGGAACGTGGTGTCAGACTGGCCGGTGGAGGGAGAGACAGCATTGCAGGCACAGGAGGGGCCAGGGGTATAGGTGTGGATAACAGCTCCCGAGACTGTTCGGTTGTTCGTATGGGGGCGGTTTCTCAATTGGTACTTCTGGATAGACGGGGGCAGGAGTGGGCAGAGTCAATGTGGGGGTTGTGGAGGATAGTTCTACTAACTGAGGTGGATGCTGGAACAGAGAGAACTAATGCCGGTGTGGGCAGTACAGGAAGAGTTAAGGAATTCCGGCTAGTAGGTGGGATCGCAGCATCTATGAGCAGCTCTGAAACAGGGGGAATAGAATGGGGATCAGGTTGTGGGGCAGCAACAAAACAACCTGCCGGAGGACCCTCAGATCCTTCCTCAGACTTGGGTAACATATAGTAAAACACAACATCCCCTTGCTCATCTTCATCTTCAACCTCAATATATCCTTCCAACAGAAATGCCTGCAATATTCTGCCAAACAATTCTGCGTCATTCAACAATCTCCTGTCTTTTAACTTGCCCTTTTTTACTTTCAATGCTGTTGCCCATAGTGACGGTTGTAACCAACCTCTTTTGGTAATTCTAACATTTTAAAAATCTCCGGGGCATGATGTACAGCTTTCTTCCATTCTCTCTCTGCAACTAAACTAACACGGTTTGTGAACCTTCAGGCCTCTCAGCTTTCTGTCTCCTCCGTCTGAACATTTTTACTATCTTGGTGGTGTCTGGATTACACTGATTTATGACCATGCAGTGAGCAATAAGGTGGCTTTACACACTGCAACATCGCAAACGACATCGCTGTAACGCCACTGGTTTTGTTACGTAATAGCGACCTCCCCAGCAACATTGCAGTGTGTGAAACACATCAGCGACCTGGCCCCTGCTGTGAAGTTGCTGATCGCTACAAATCGTTCAGGGCCATTCTTTGGTCCTTTGTTTCCCGCTGTGCAGCATGATCGCTAGAAAGTTTCAGTGTGTAAAGGGGACTTTACAGTGATTTTGTTAGCGACTTCCCTTTCAAAAAGCTGCTTTACAATGTCCCCAATGACTAGCTAGGTCATTCTGCAGGTCCGGATCGCTGTTGCGTCGTTGGCCAGGTTTGCCTGTTTGACAGCTCACCAGCGACTCACCAGAGACTTTGTAGCGATCCCGGCCAGGTTGGGATCAGTGGTGGGATCGCTGAAAGTCTCAGTGTGTAAAGGGGCCTTTAGAGTCCGGCCGGCACCTAAGGCTACACCTCTATACTAGCTGGCAACTCCTCAGCTATACAGTAATAAGGGTATCCCGTGATATGGAGGAGGGGTACAAAATGTATTCCCTCCGGACTTGATCAGCTGCACCAAAATTAATGTCCTAATCCCTATCTTCAGCCACGGGAACCCCCCTGCATCTTTAATTACAGACCGGGTGAGTCTAACTAGCTATATCCAGCCACAACCGTCTTTCCTGCCCTAACAATCGTCCTCTGGATCCCGTGTGATACTCGATCCACACCTCAGGGCTGGGATCGTGCTCTGAGCGCCAGGGGGCACTACCCCTGAGTCACAATCAGGTACCTTTCAACACCGATTTGGACACATTTGGTCACTCCCTCCTCTCCAAACCAACCACAACAGCAGTGAAAAACACAGTATGTAACACTTACCGAGTTTGAGTTGGAGATGATCAGTCTAATTGGAGCGGAGGGAGATCTCAGTTCGCGACGTCCAAAGCATCGGTATTTTCAGGTCGGTAATGCGTCCTTGAAGGAGCCCCACGTTGGGCACCAAACTGTCAAGGTAGAGATTTTTGATGAAGACTGCTAATGGAGTCCTCATTTGGGATATCCAGAGATGGTGCTGTATTAGCCGTATATCAGTGCCAATATATATATCAATGTATATAAGACAAAGAACACAGACATGCTCTCTTGTCAGCCAGCATCACCAACTGAACTAGTTTAATTCGATAGATCCAATTATACAGTAAGTAAGCATAAATAACCTTGAAGCTAATGAAGGAGTGCTTTCACTCCTATTTTTCCCATCCCATTGCCTGCCCTTCCGTACATTCCTTCTATGTGAACATTACTGATAAGACTTTGCAGCTTCACATTCTGGGTTCATCATCTTTGGTTAACTCCTTCATGATTATACAACTTTGAATTATACTATAGGTCTGTGCGATGTTTACATAGACAGACAGATAATTATTAGTGATGAGCGAGTACTAAAATGCTCGGGAGCTCGAGGCTCGGGCCGAGCATCTCAAAATACTCGTGTACTCGGCCCGAGCACCGAGCCCAATGTTATCCTATGGGAGACCCGAGGATTATTCTGAAATGACCCCCGGCAGCATGTAGAAACCATAAAACTGTAAATTAAAAAAAAAACGTGCGTGTGTGTGTAAGCGTGCATATATATATATACACGCGGAGTGGAGTGCGGGAGGGGCCGTAGCCGAGCGGGGAAGTGTCGGGCTAAAGGCACGGTCACGCTGTGCGGGCTGGCCAATCACTGCAATTCCACAACAGGGCTGTGGCATTGCAGTGGTTTGCCAGCCAATCCCTGCATAAGGGATGGCTGTAAAAAGAGCGCCAACATGAAGACCACGAGTACAGCACGAGTATCGCGAGATTACTCGTTCCCCGCCGAGTAGCCCGAGTACATTGATACTCGTGCGAGTACCGAGTAGTAACAAGCATACTCGCTCATCACTAATAATTATACAACTACATCTACATTTTGATTATTTATCTACACAGATATTTTTATTACGTTTGAACAAACAAGCTATAGCTCAGTGCCACTTCCACACTACCTTAGTGTCCCTTTGCTGCCAATCACGGAACAGCACCTGTGCATGCTACACACCTGTCCATTTTTGCTATGCAATTCTAATTGCAAACTGTGCTGCCACTGTTCGGGGCATACTAAAATTGTCTGGGATAGTCAGTGTTGGTTCTTCAGCGGTCAATAAACCTAGGCCACCTCTGCAATGTACACCACCTCTCCATTTTTGCTACCACATTTTAAGTGTCCAATCTTGTTGCTAACAAAATGAGTGGCAAAAGGATAGATGCTGGTGGAAAGGGGAACAGGCATGTTGGAAAAGGAAAAAAAAAAAAAGGTTTGTGTCCATGGGGTAGGTGGGAAAGCTACATTAACATCTGCTGAAGAAAGGCCATCTTCCAGCAAAAGTAAGATGTGTACTACTTTCTGTAGACAATCGGATGTGCTCCCTTTTTTACGGAACCGAACAACTGTAACAAAAGGTAGATGATGCACAAAAAAAAAAGAACATGCTTGAATGGATTGCAAGTGCTCCAACAAGTGTCCTCTACTCCACCTCCACTTCAACATCCAAAAAACAACAGTCCTCTGAATTGTCACCCCAATCACACTTGCTTTCTCCCAGCTCTCAAGTCTCCACCCGCCCTGCAGAGTATGGGTAACCGAGATGGCTGAGTCTGCAGAGCTGTTCAGTCACACTATAGGCTGGGAATCAGAGGTGTGCTCCCAAGCTACAGTGAGTACAGACCAGGAAATGATCTGCAGTGATGCCCAGAAGCTTTGTGAGTCCTATTCTCGCCCTGATGACCAAGTTTCTGAGCATAATATAGACCCTCATTCCCAAACTGTAACACCTGTTGGTGGAGACAATGAGGAACATACTGATGATGATGAGACGCAGATACCTGATTGGGATGACAACTTAACTATTCAGTCAGGGCAGGAAGAGGTTAGGTCTGAGGGCGAGGGGAGTGCAAATACAACACTTGATGATGAAGTACTAGATCCCACTTACTGTCAACCCACAGTCAGGCCCTCTAGGAGGTCACCAGAGGTGGTGGAGGAGGATGCGACTGACGACGAAGTTACCTTGCGCCTTCCTGGACAGAGTCGGAGCACTGGAAGCACGTCAACAACTGCATCCTCAGCCACAACTCTGCCTCTGAGCACTAGTCGGAGTGGCTCTGCAGGTCACATGGGCTCTAAGCCTTGCCTGGTCCTTTTTGAGATCGCAAAGGATCTCCAAAATCATGTGATCTGTAAGATTTGTCGCCAATCTGTGAGTAGAGGCCAAAACCTCACTAGTTTGACAACTTCTTCCATGAATCGTCACATGAGTATGAAGCATAAGTCCCAGTGGGAAGCTCACCGTGCTACAATGCGGCCTAGCGGAGCGGGCCAACCACTGTCTGCCCTTCCAAGTGCATCCGCGCGCTCTTCATCCTCTATGACTGAGGGGACAGCTGTCACACATGTTTTTCCACGCAGACCTTCCACCTCTAACTGCAACAGGCAGTTTGCTTGGTAGGTCGTCAGTTGGTTTGGAAGGGGAAACAAGTGCGTGTGTACAGCTTTCGCAGACATCGATAGCACCAACGTTGGATGAAAGCAACATCATGTCTCCGCCTGCACTTTCCTCACAAACCTGCAGTTTTCCAGGGACACCCTACTCCACACCGTCTCCACACAGCAGCCAGATCTCGGTCCCTCAGATGTCGACAAATAAAAGGCCATTTCCTCTGAGCCATGACAAAGCTAAGAGGTTGACTTTATCCCTCTGTAAGCTCTTGGCTACCGAAATGCTGCCTTTCTGCCTGGTGGACACAGAGGATTTTCAAGACCTTATGTCAGTCGCAGTGCTCCAATACCAGATGCCCAGTCGCCACTACATCTCTAAGAAAGGTGTGCCTGCGCTACACCAGCATGTCGCACACAACATCACTGCTTCCTTGAGAAACTGTGTGTGAACGGGTGCATTTCACCACGGATACTTAGACCAATAAGCATGGACAGGGGCGTTACATGTCACTGACTGGGCACTGGGTAACTATGGTGAGAGATGGAGAAGAGTTTGCTACACAAGTCTTGCCGTCCCCACGACTTGTGTGTCAATCGTCTGTATTTCGAAGTTCCTCCACTACTTCTGCCTTCTCAACCTTGTCTGGGTCCTCCACCTCCGCCCCAAGGCTGCCTGGTCATCCCACCCACTTTGTAACTCTGCACAAGGAATCCCGCACACCTTACTATGCTGGCAGCAGAACTCAACGGGATCAGGCGGTCTTTACCTTGAAATGTGTGGGAGATAAGAGTCACACAGCTGAGGAGTTGTGGTCAGCTCTTGCGAGCGAGTTTACTAAATGGTTGTCTCCACTCAACCTGCAGCCAGTGAAGGCCGTGTGCGACAATGCTGCAAACCTGGGTGCGGCCCTACACCGGGGCAAGGTGACACACGTGCCTTGTATGGCTCACGTGTCGAACCTTGTTGTCCAGCAATTTTTAACCCACTCTCCCGGCCTAGATGGGCATCTTCACAGGGCACGGTCACTCTCTGCTCACTTCTGCTGTTCAACCGCCGCAGCTGAGAAACTTGCATCACTCCAGAAGTCTTTCGGCCTGCCGGTTCATCGCCTGAAATGCGGTGTGCCGACACACTGGAATTCGACTCTCCACATGTTACAGCGACTGTGGCAGCACCGCCAAGCCCTGGTGCAATACGTTATGACGTATAGCCAGGGTCAACGAGATGCAGAGGTGGGGCAGATCACACTGCTGGAGTGGTCACAGATCAAGGACCTATGCACCCTTCTGCACAGTTTCAACATGGCGACGAATATGTTTAGCGCTGACAATGCCATTAGCATGACAATTCGTCATTTACATGCTGGAGCACACGATAAACACTATTCGGAGTCAGGGGGTGGGACAAGAGGAAGGGGAGGAAGTACAGGAGGATTCATTTGCGGAAGGGATACCAACATCTACAAGGTCCAGACATTCAGCATCACCAATGTGGCAGGCACGGGACGGTGGGGGAGAGGGATTAACAAGGGCGAGTGGTAGCAGACAAAATGTTGAGGAAGGTGCAGGAGACCAGGAAGAAATGGAGGACGTACTCTCGATGGGCATGGAAGACTCAGCAGATGAGGGAGACCTTGGTCAAATTTCGGTTAAACGAGGTTGGGGGGGGGTGGGTTGCCACACTATTAGATCCCCGGTACAAGTCCAAATTTGGCGAAATAATTACAGCCATAGAAAGGGACGCACGTATGCAGGAGTATCAGCAGAAGCTGTTACTTAATCTTAGCTCGGCTTTTCCACCAAACACCAGTGGTGCACGGAGTGAATCTTCCAGTTGTAACTTGCCAAGCATGGGACTGTCTCGTCATTATCAGTCAAACCGTACCAGCAACACCATATCTGGTGCTGGTACCAGCAATTTTATGGAATCGTTTCATAATTTTTTTTAGACCATCCAATGCAAGGCCACAAGAGACAAGAAGTCTGACACATAGTCAACGGCTGGAGAGGATGATACAGGAGTATCTCCAAATGAACATCGATGCCATGACTTTGCAACTGGAGCCTTGCTCATTTTGGGCTTTAAATCTTGAAAAATGGTCTGAGCTCACCACTTACGCCTTGGAAATCTTGTCGTGTCCCGCAGACAGCGTGGTCTCTGAACGTGTCCTCAGAGCTGCTGGGTGTGTGCTGACAGATAAGCGCAGGCATCTGTTCTGTGACAATGTGGACAGACTAACGTTCGTCAAGATGAACAAGTCATGGATCCGCAAGGACTTTACTACCCCTGTGTCATCCTGGGGAGAGTAAAGGCTGGCGTATTTTGGAGTGTGCTTCATGCAAATCAACCTTTCAAGTTTGCAACTGGGGGACAACTGATGCCACTGAAGTGGTGTGTGTGGCCCAATTTTTGGAAAAAAGGGAGACTCAGCTTTGAGTACCCTTGATGTGTTTTACATGATTTTAGAAGAGCATGACATGGCTATATCTGTGTCTCCTCCTCTTTTTCCTCGTCCAGCTGTTTTGTTTTCGCATGAGTATATGTCCTTATCACTTTCCCATGTGTTTGTGGTGTCTTGGGAGTTGTTTGTCACCTTTTTTGACACCATTGAAGTTGTTTTCTATGTGTTTTTATGTGTTTGTGTTTGCCTCCCATTGTTTTCAATAAGGTTCATGAGGTTGGTCGAACCGAACTCAAACGGGGCCTCCGTTTGACGAACTGAACTCAAGCCTTTAGAGGCTCGCTCATCTCTAGTTACTACATCTCCAGAACCAACCTCAAATGACAATAACGTCACCAGATATACCATCTGTACACCGCTACATCACCAGAACCAATATCAGATCACTACTACATCACCAGAACCAATCTGAATTCAAGATTACATCACCAGAACCAAAGGCAGCCCAACATATAATTGTAGTAGGAAGGACAAAGCTTGGGCTAAGAAAAGCACTCAACTCACAAATGTCTCAAATATCAAACATGTTTATTTAGACAAAAAATAAAACCATTTTAAAACCAATTTCCATCCATCATGAAAAATTGTATAAGTCATAAATATAGTGGGCCAAGTTATATCAAAGTCATCACAAACAGACAATGGAAAAACAATGATTAGCAGGTACTGTAAGTTGAACAAAACATCCATGCATTTAAATTCTCATAGCAAAAAATATAAAAAATACAAATTGTATAATAACCTGGAATTAGCCTGAGCTATTAAGATCCAATAAACGCCAACATGATAATGTCAAGCAAGATCACAAGAAAGTTCAACATACATCCTGCATTTGGTATCCAAGATGTTACAATCCTATGTGAGAAAAGCCCACATCACTATAGAAAATTCAATAAAGATATAAACAAGATTTCAGGAGATCCATTAGCCCCCACACAACGCGTGTCGCTTATAAAACAAGCTTCATCAGGGAAATAAAGCTTATTTTACAAGCAACACGCGTTGGGTGGGGGCTAATGGATCTGAAATCTTGTTTATATCCTTATTGAATTTTCTATAGTGATGAAGGCTTTTCTCACATAGGATTGTAAAGCTTGGATACCAACTGCAGGTTGTATGTTGAACTTTCTTGTGATCTTGCTTGATATTATCATAGTGGCGTTTATTGGATCTTAATAGCTCAGTCTAAGTCCAGGTTATTATTATTATACAATTTGTATTTTTTATATTTTTTGTTATGAGAATTTAAATGCATGGATGTTTTGTTCAACTTCCTTGCTAATCATTGTTTTCCATTGAATGTTTGTGATGACTTTGATATAACTTGGCCCACTTGGTGCCAGCAATTTTCAGCACGTCTGCATTGCACCCTCCTGCTCATTTTTACTAAGCTATTATAATAGCAAACACTGAGGAAACTTAGTGGCATTCAAAAAGTGGCAGTTGGACTTGATTAGTGTCCCACTGGTGCCAAGCAATTTCCAGCACCTCTGCATTGCACCCTCCTGCTCATTTTTACTAAGCCATTATAATAGCAAACACTGAATAAACTTAGTGGCATTCAAAAAGTGGCTGTTGGACTTGATTAGTGTCCCACTGGTGCCAAGCAATTTCCAGCACCTCTGCATTGCATCCTCAAGCTCATTTTTACTAAGCCATTGTAACAGCAAACACTGAGAAAACTTAGTGGCATCCAAAAAGTGGCAGTTGGACTTCATTAGTGTCCCACTGGTGTCAAGCAATTTCCAGCACCTCTGCATTGCACCCTAAGGCTCATTTTTACTAAGCCATTATAATAGCAAACACTGAGAAAACTTAGTGGCATTCAAAAAGTGGCAGTTGGACTTCATTAGTGTCCCACTGGTGCCAAGCAATTTTCAGCATGTCTGCATTGCACCCTCCTGCTCATTTTTACTAAGCTATTATAATAGCAAACACTGAGGAAACTTAGTGGCATCCAAAAAGTGGCAGTTAGACTTCATTAGTGTCCCACTGGCGCTAAGCAATTTCCAGCACCTCTGCATTGCTCCCTCAAGCTCATTTTTACTAAGCTATTAAAATAGCAAACACTGAGAAAACTTAGTGGCATTCAAAAAGTGGCAGTTGGACTTCATTAGTGTCCCACTGGTGCCAAGCAATTTTCAGCACGTCTGCATTGCACCCTTCTGCTCATTTTTACTAAGCTATTATAATAGCAAACACTGAGGAAACTTAGTGGCATTCAAAAAGTGGGAGTTGGACTTGATTAGTGTCCCACTGGTGCCAAGCAATTTCCAGCACCTCTGCATTGCACCCTCCTGCTCATTTTTACTAAGCCATTATAATAGCAAACACTGAGGAAACTTAGTGGCATTCAAAAAGTGGCTGTTGGACTTGATTAGTGTCCCACTGGTGCCAAGCAATTTCCAGCACCTCTGCATTGCACCCTCAAGCTCATTTTTACTAAGCCATTATAACAGCAAACACTGAGAAAACTTAGTGGCATCCAAAAAGTGGCAGTTGGACTTCATTAGTGTCCCACTGGTGTCAAGCAATTTCCAGCACCTCTGCATTGCACCCTCAAGCTCATTTTTACTAAGCTATTATAATAGCAAACACTGAGAAAACTTAGTGGCATTCAAAAAGTGGCAGTTGGACTTCACTAGTGTCCCACTGGTGCCAAGCAATTTCATGCACCTCTGCATTGCACCCTCCTGCTCATTTTTGCTAAGCCATTATAATAGCAAACACTGAGGAAACTTAGTGGCATCCGAAAAGTGGTTGTTGGACTTCATTAGTGTCCCACTGGTGCCAAGCAATTTCCAGCACCTCTGCATTGCATCCTCAAGCTCATTTTATAAGCTATTATAATAGCAAACACTGAGGAAAATTAGTGACATCCAAAAAGTGGCAGTTGGACTTCATTAGTGTCCCACTGGTGCCAAGCAATTTCCAGCACCTCTGCATTGCACCCTCAAGGTCATTTTTACTACGCCATTATAATAGCAAACACTGAGGAAACTTAGTGGCATCCAAAAAGTGGCTGTTGGACTTCATTAGTGTCCCACTGGTTCCAAGCAATTTCCAGCACCTCTGCATTGCACCCTCCAGCTCATTTTTACTAAGCCATTATAATAGCAAACACTGAGGAAACTTAGTGGCATCCAAAAAGTGGCTGTTGGACTTGATTAGTGTCCCACTGGTTCCAAGCAATTTCCAGCACCTCTGCATTGCTCCCTCAAGCTCATTTTTACTAAGTCATTATAACAGCAAACACTGAGAAACCTTAGTGGCATCCAAAAAGTGGCAGTTGGACTTCATTAGTGTCCCACTGGTGCTAAGGAATTTCCAGCACCTCTGCATTGCACCCTCATGCTTATTTTTACTAAGCTATTATAATAGCAAACACTAAGAAAGCTTAGTGGCATCCAAAAAGTGGCAGTTGGACTTCAGTAGTGTCCCACTGGTGCCATGCAATTTCCAGCATCTCTGCATTGCACCCTAAGGCTCATTTTTCTAAGCCATTATAATAGCAAACACTGAGGAAACTTAGTGGCATCCAAAAAGTGGCAGTTGGACTTCATTAGTGTCCCACTGGTGCCAAGCAATTTCCAACACCTCTGCATTGCATCCTCAAGCTCATTTTTACTAAGCTATTATAATAGAAAACACTGAGGAAACTTAGTGGCATCCAAAAAGTGGCAGTTGGACTTCATTTGTGTCCCACTGGGGCCAAGCAATTTCCAACACCTCTGCATTGCACCCTCAAGCTCATTTTTACTAAGCTTTTATAAAAGCAAACACTTAGGAAACTTAATGGCATCCAAAAAGTGGCAGTTGGACTTCATTAGTGTCCCACTGGTGCCAAGCAATTTCCAGCACCTCTGCATTGCACCCTCAAGCTCATTTTTACTAAGCCATTATAATAGCAAACACTGAGGAAACTTAGTGGCATCCAAAAAGTGGCAGTTGGACTTCATTAGTGTCCCACTGGCGCTAAGCAATTTCCAGCACCTCTGCATTGCACCCTCAAGCTCATTTTTACTAAGCTATTATAATAGCAAACACTGAGAAAACTTAGTGGCATTCAAAAAGTGGCAGTTGGACTTCACTAGTGTCCCACTGGTGCCAAGCAATTTCATGCACCTCTGCATTGCACCCTCCTGCTCATTTTTGCTAAGCCATTATAATAGCAAACACTGAGGAAACTTAGTGGCATCCGAAAAGTGGCTGTTGGACTTCATTAGTGTCCCACTGGTGCCAAGCAATTTCCAGCACCTCTGCATTGCATCCTCAAGCTCATTTTATAAGCTATTATAATAGCAAACACTGAGGAAAATTAGTGACATCCAAAAAGTGGCAGTTGGACTTCATTAGTGTCCCACTGGTGCCAAGCAATTTCCAGCACCTCTGCATTGCACCCTCAAGGTCATTTTTACTACGCCATTATAATAGCAAACACTGGGAAACTTAGTGGCATCCAAAAAGTGGCTGTTGGACTTCATTAGTGTCCCACTGGTTCCAAGCAATTTCCAGCACCTCTGCATTGCACCCTCCAGCTCATTTTTACTAAGCCATTATAATAGCAAACACTGAGGAAACTTAGTGGCATCCAAAAAGTGGCAGTTGGACTTCATTAGTGTCCCACTGGTGCCAAGGAATTTCCAGCACCTCTGCATTGCACCCTCATGCTTATTTTTACTAAGCTATTATAATAGCAAACACTAAGAAAGCTTAGTGGCATCCAAAAAGTGGCAGTTGGACTTCAGTAGTGTCCCACTGGTGCCATGCAATTTCCAGCATCTCTGCATTGCACCCTAAGGCTCATTTTTCTAAGCCATTATAATAGCAAACACTGAGGAAACTTAGTGGCATCCAAAAAGTGGCAGTTGGACTTCATTAGTGTCCCACTGGTGCCAAGCAATTTCCAACACCTCTGCATTGCATCCTCAAGCTCATTTTTACTAAGTTATTATAATAGAAAACACTGAGGAAACTTAGTGGCATCCAAAAAGTGGCAGTTGGACTTCATTAGTGTCCCACTGGTGCCAAGCAATTTCCAGCACCTCTGCATTGCACCCTCAAGCTCATTTTTACTAAGCCATTATAATAGCAAACACTGAGGAAACTTAGTGGCATTCAAAAAGTGGCAGTTGGACTTCATTAGTGTCCCACTGGTGCCAAGCAATTTCCAGCACCTCTACATTGCACCCTAAAGCTCATTTTTACTAAGTTATTATAATAGTAAACACTGAGGAAAATTAGTAACATCCAAAAAGTGGCAGTTGGACTTCATTAGTGTCCCACTGGTGCCAAGCAATTTCCAGCACCTCTGCATTGCACCCTCAAGCTCATTTTTACTAAGCTTTTATAATAGCAAACACTAAGGAAACTTAGTGGCATCCAAAAAGTGGCAGTTGGACTTCATTAGTGTCCCACTGGTGCCAAGCAATTTCCAGCACCTCTGCATTGCACCCTAAGGCTCAGTTTTACTAAGCCATTATAATCGCAAACACTGAGGAAACTTAGTGGCATTTAAAAAGTGGCAGTTGGACTTCATTAGTGTCCCACTGGTGCCAAGCAATTTCCAGCATCTCTGCATTGCACCCTAAGGCTCATTTTTCTAAGCCATTAAAATAGCAAACACTGAGAAAACTTAGTGGCATCCAAAAAGTGGCAGTTGGACTTCATTAGTGTCCCACTGGTGCCAAGGAATTTCCAGCACCTCTGCATTGCACCCTCATGCTTATTTTTACTAAGCTATTATAATAGCAAACACTAAGAAAGCTTAGTGGCATCCAAAAAGTGGCAGTTGGACTTCATTAGTGTCCCACTGGTGCCAAGCAATTTCCAGCACCTCTGCATTGCACCCTCAAGCTCATTTTTACTAAGCCATTATAATAGCAAACACTGAGGAAACTTAGTGGCATTCAAAAAGTGGCAGTTGGACTTCATTAATGTCCCACTGGTGCCAAGGAATTTCCAGCACCTCTGCATTGCACCCTCATGCTTATTTTTACTAAGCTTTTATAATAGCAAACACTGAGGAAACGTAATGGCATCCAAAAAGTGGCAGTTGGACTTCATTAGTGTCCCACTGGTGCCAAGGAATTTCCAGCACCTCTGCATTGCACCCTCAAGCTCATTTTTACTAAGCTTTTATAATAGCAAACACTGAGGAAACTTAATGGCATCCAAAAAGTGGCAGTTGGACTTCATTAGTGTCCCACTGGTGCCAAGGAATTTCCAGCACCTCTGCATTGCACCCTCAAGCTCATTTTTACTAAGCTATTATAATATCAAACACTGAGGAAACTTAGTGGCATTCAAAAAGTGGCAGTTGGACTTCATTAGTGTCCCACTGGTGCCAAGCAATTTCCAGCACCTCTACATTGCACCCTAAAGCTTATTTTTACTAAGCTATTATAATAGCAAACACTGAGGAAAATTAGTAACATCCAAAAAGTGGCAGTTGGACTTCATTAGTGTCCCACTGGTGCCAAGCAATTTACAGCACCTCTGCATTGCACCCTCAAGCTCATTTTTACTAAGCTTTTATAATAGCAAACACTAAGGAAACTTAGTGGCATCCAAAAAGTGGCAGTTGGACTTCATTAGTGTCCCACTGGTGCCAAGCAATTTCCAACATCTCTGCATTGCACCCTAAGGCTCATTTATCTAAGCCATTATAATAGCAAACACTGAGGAAACTTAGTGGCATCCAAAAAGTGGCTGTTGGACTTCATTAGTGTCCCACTGGTGCCAAGCAATTTCCAGCACCTCTGCATTTCATCCTCAAGCTCATTTTTACTAAGCTATTATAATAGCAAACACTGAGGAAACTTAGTGGCATCCAAAAAGTGGCTGTTGGACATCATTAGTGTCCCACTGGTGCCAAGCAATTTCCAGCACCTCTGCATTGCACCCTCAAGCTAATTTTTACTAAGCCATTATAATAGCAAACACTGAGGAAACTTAGTGGCATTCAAAAAGTGGCAGTTGGACTTCATTAGTGTCCCACTGGTGCCAAGCAATTTCCAGCACCTCTACATTGCACCCTAAAGCTCATTTTTACTAAGCTATTATAATAGCAAACACTGAGGAAACTTAGTGGCATCCAAAAAGTGGCAGTTGGACTTCATTAGTGTCCCACTGGGGCCAAGCAATTTCTAGCACCTCTGCATTGCACCCTAAGGCTCATTTTTACTAAGCCATTATAATAGCAAACACTGAGGAAACTTAGTGGCATTCAAAAAGTGGCTGTTGGACTTGATTAGTGTCCCACTGGTGCCAAGAAATTTCCAGCACCTCTGCATTGCATTTTCAAGCTAATTTTTACTAAACTATTATAATAGGAAACACTAAGGAAACTTAGTGGCATCAAAAAAGTGGCAGTTGGACTTCATTAGTGTCCCACTGGTGCCAAGCAATTTCCTGCACCTCTGCATTATACCCTCCTGCTCATTTTTACTAAGCCATTATTATAGCAAACACTGAGGAAACTTAGTGGCATCCAAAAAGTGGCTGTTGGACTTCATTAGTGCCCCACTGGTGCCAAGCAATTTCCAGCACCTCTGCATTGCACCCTCAAGCTTATATTTTTTAAGCTATTATAATAGCAAACACTGAGGAAACTTAGTGGCATCCAAAAAGTGGCTGTTGGACTTCATTAGTGTCCCACTGGTTCCAAGCAATTTCCAGCACCTCTGCATTGCACCCTCAAGCTCATTTTTACTAAGCTATTTTAATAGCAAACTGTGCTGCCAGTTTAAGGGCCATAGTTGCATTGTTAGGGATAGTCAGTGCTGTTTCTTCTGTTGTCAAAAAAGCTAGACCACCTCTGCAGTCTACACCACCTCTCAATTTTTACTACCACATTTTAAATGGACAATCTTGTCGCAATCAAAATGAGTGATAAAATGACAGATGCGGGTGGAAAGGGGAACAGGCGTGTTGGAAAAGGAAAAAAAAGTTTGTGTCCGTGGGGAAGGTGGCAAAGCTCCATTAACATCTGCTGAAGATTGGCCATCTCCCAGCAAAAGTAAGATGTCTACTACTTTCTGTGGACAATCCGATGTGCTCTCTTTTTTTATGGACACGAACAACTGGAACAAAGGTAGATGATGCCAAAAAAAGAACATGCTTGAATGGATATCAAGTGCTCCAACAAGTGCCCTCTCCTCCACCTCATCTACCGCATCCAAAAAAAACCCAGTCCTCGGAGTTATCAACACAATCACACTTGCTTTCTCCCAGCTCTCAAGTCTCCATCCGCCCTGCACAGTATGGTGGAACAGAGATGGCTGAGTCTGCAGAGCTGTTCAGTCACACTATAGCCTGGGAATCAGAGGTCTGCTCCCAAGCTGCAGTGAGTACAGACCAGGAAATGGTCTGCAGTGATGCCTAGAACCTTTGTGACTCAGATTCAGGCCATGATGACCATTTTTCTGATCATAATGTTGACCCTTATTCACAAGCTCTAACATCTGTTGTTATCGACAATGAGGAACATACTGATGACGATGAGACGCAGATACCAGATTGGGATGACAACTTAAATATTCGGTCAGGGCAGGAAGAAGCTCGGTCTGAGGGTGAGAGGAGTGCAAACACAATGCTTGATGAGGAAGTTCTAGATCCCACCTACTGTCAACCCACAGTCAGGCACTCGAGGAGGTCAACAGAGGCGGTGGAGGAGGATACAACTGACGATGAAGTTACCTTACGCCTTCCTGGACAGAGGAGGAGTACTGGTAGCACGTCTACAACTGCATCCTCAGCCACCACTCTGCCTCTGAGCACTAGTCGGGGTGGCTCAGGAGGTCGGTCGCATGTCTTCTAAGCCTTGCCTAGCCTGGTCCTTTTTTGACATTGCAAAGGATCGCCCAAATCATGTGATCTGTAAACTTTTTCGGGAATCTGTTAGTAGAGGCAAAAACGTCAGCAGTTTGACAACTTCTTTCATGAATCGTCACATGACTAAATATCATATTTCCCAGTGGGAAGCTCACCGTGCTGCAATTCGGCCTAGCGGAGCGGACCATCCATCGCCTGCCCCTTCCAGTGCATCCGCGCGCTCTTCATCTTCTAGGACTGTCACACCTGGTTTTCCACGCACAACTTCCCCCACTGTAACTGCAACAGGCAGTTTGCTTGGTTTCCTCTGAGCCATGACAAAGCTAAGAGGTTGACTTTATCCCTCTGTAAGCTCTTGGCTACCAAAATGCTGCCTTTCCGCCTGGTGGACACACAGGATTTTCGAGACCTTATGTCTGTCGCTGTGCCCCAGTACCAGATGCCCAGTCGCCACTACTTCTCTTAGAAATATGTGCCTGCGCTACACCAGCATGTCGCACACAACATCACCGCTTCCTTGGGAATCTCTGTGTGTGAACGGGTGTATTTCACCACCGATACTTGGACCAGTAAGCATGGACAGGGACGTTACATGTTGCTGACTGGGCACTGGGTAACTATGGTGATAGATGGTGAAGGGTCTGCTGCACAAGTCTTGCTGTCCCCACGACTTGGGCGTCAATCCTCTGTCTGTCCAAGTTCCTCCACTGCTTCTGCCTCCTCAACCTCGTCTGGGTCCTCCACCTCCGCCCAAAGCCTGCCTGGTCAGGCCACCAGCATTGTAACTGCGCAGAAGGAATCACGCTCACCTCATTACTATGCTGGCAGCAAGCGCAACGGCATCAGGCAGTCTTTATCTTGAAATGTCTTGGAAGTAAGAGTCACACAGCATCTGAGTTGTGGGCAGCTCTGGAGACTAAGTTGGTAAATGGTTGTCTCCACTCAACCTGCAGCCTGGTAAGGCCGTGTGCGACAATGCTGCAAACTTGGGTGCGGCCCTTTGCATGGGCAAGGTGACACATGTGCCTTGTATGGCTCACGTGTTGAACCTTGTTGTCCAGCAATTTTTAACACACTATCCCGGCCTAGATGGCCTTCTGCACAGGGCACGAAACCTGTCTGCTCACTTCCGACATTCAACCGCCGCAACTGAGCGACTTGCATCGCTCCAGAAGTCTTTCGGCCTGCCGGTTCATCGCCTGAAATGCGATGTGCCGACACGCTGGAATTCTACTCTCCACATGTTACAGCGACTGTGGCAGCACCGCCGAGCAGTAGTGCAATACGTCATGACGTATAGCCTGGGCCAACGAGATGCAGAGGTGGGGCAGATCACCCTCATGGAGAGGTCTCAGATCAAGGACCTATGCACCCTTCTGCACAGTTTCTACATGGCGACGAATATTTTTAGCGCTGACAATGCCATTATCAGCATGACAATTCCAGTCATTTACATGCTTGAGCACACGCTAAACACTATTCGGAGTCATGGGGTGGGAGAACAGGAAGGGGAGGAACTACAGGAGGATTCATATGTGCAAGGGACAACAACATCACCAAGGTCCAGACGTTCATCATCACCAAGGCGGCAGGCATGGGACCATGGGGGACAGGGATCAACAAGTGCGCATGGTAGCAGGCGAAATGTTGAGGATGGTGCAGGAGAACATGAAGAAATGGAGGACGAACTGTCCATGGACATGGAAGACTCAGCGGATGAGTGATACCTTGGTCAAATTTCAGTTGTAAGAGGTTGGGGGGAGATGTCAGAGGAAGAAAGACCGGTTAGCACCTCTATGTCACAAACACAGCGTGGGCTTGGTCCGCATGGCTGCGCAAGACACATGAGCGCCTTCTTGCTGCATTACCTCCAACATGACCCTCTTATTGTCAAAATTAGAAGTGATGATGACTACTGGCTTGCCACACTATTAGATCCCCGGTACAAGTCCAAATTTTGTGACATAATTCCAGCCATAGAAAGGGACGCACGTATTCAGGAGTATCAGGAAAAGCTGTTACTCGATCTTAGCTCGGCTTTTCCACCAAACAACCGTGGTGCAGGGAGTGAATCTCCCAGTTGTAACTTGACAAACATGCCACGGTCTCGTCATCTTCAACAGTCTACCCGTACCAGCAGCACCGTATCTGGTGCTGGTAACAGCAATTTTATTGAATCTTTTCATAATTTTTTTAGACCATCCTTTGCAAGGCCACCAGAGAGAACAAGTCTGACACATAGTCAACGACTGGAGAGGATGATACAGGAGTATCTCCAAATGAACATCGATGCCATGACTTCGCAAATGGAGCCTTGCTCATTTTGGGCTTCAAATCTTGAAAAATGGCCAGAGCTCTCCACTTACGCCTTGGAGATCTTGTCATGTCCAGCTGCCAGCGTTGTCTCTGAACGTGTCTTCAGTGCTGCTGGGTGTGTGCTCACAGATAAGCGCACATGTCTGTCCAGTGACAATGTGGATAGACTAACGTTCATCAAAATGAACAAGTCATGGATCCACAAGTAATTTACTACCCCTGTGTCATCTTGGGGAGAGTAAATGCTTGTGGATTTGGAATGTGCTTGATGCAAATCTACCTGTGAAGTGTACAACTGGGGCACAAGTGCTGCCACTGAAGGGGTGTCTGTGTGGCCCAATTTTTGGAAAATGGGAGACTCCGCTTGGAATAAGCCTTGCTGTGTTTTTTAAAAGGAGCCAAGATGAACAGATCTGGGATCAGGAAAGACTTTGCTACCTACCCCGGTGTCCTCCTGGGGATGGTTAAGGATGGCATATTTTTGAATGTGCTTGATGCAAATCTACCTGTGAAGTTTACAACAGGGGCACAAGTGCTGTCACTGATAGGGTGTCTGTGTGGCCCAATTTTTGGAGAAAAGGGAGACTCTGCTTGGAGTAACCCTTGCTGTGTTTTTTAAAAGGAGCCAAGATGAACAAGTCATGGTTCAGCAAAGACTTTGCTACCTACCTCGGGGTCATCCTGGGGACGGTTAAGGATGGCGTATTTCTGAATGTGCTTGATGCAAATCTACCTGTGAAGTGTACAACTGGGGCACAAGTGCTGCCACTGAAGGGGTGTCTGTGTAGCCCAATTTTTGGAAAAAAGGGAGACTCCGCTTTGAGTCACCTTGCGGTGTTTTACATGATTTTAGAAGGGCATGCCATGCCTATATTTGTGTCTAGTCCTCTTTTTCCTCGTAACGCTGTTTTGTTTTTGCATGAGAATTTGTTCTTGTCACTTTCCCATGTGTTTGTGTTGTGTTGTGAGTTGTTTGTCACCTTTTGGACACCTTTGAGGGTGTTTTCTAGGTGTTTTTATGTGTTTGTGATTGCCTCCCATTGTTTTCTATGGGTTTGGTTTGCCGAACCGGTTCGCCGAACCGAATTCGAACTAGACCTCCGTTCGACGAACCAAGCTCAAGCCAATCCGCGACCGGTTCGCTCATCTCTAATCGGGAGCTTATGTGTTCTTCTGGGGAGTAGTCTCTGCCCCACCTTCTGTGATAACCAAATGTTTGCTCTCGCGTGTTTTGTGGGGTAACCTGGTGATTGCTCTTTTTTGGCTAAACGGAGATACCACATATATGAGGCCATAGAGGAATGTCCCACCAGTTGTGCTTCCAATTTTACCCAGGCTTTTGGGGAGTTCCCATCCCACCAGTATCTCGGTTGATCTAGCATAGTAGCTCGGTAGTATGCACGTACACACGGGCATCCTAGCCCCCCTGACCTTATTGGCATGAACAGGAATTTTGCCAATACTCTCGCTTTTTGTCGGTTCCATATGAAACTCATTAGAGCTGACTGGAGCTTATTGAGGGTGTGCATTGGTATTTGAATTGGTAGGTTGCGAAAGTAATATAGGATTTGGGGTAATAACATCATTTTTACTACTGATATCCAGCCTAACCAGGATATCATTGCCTGGGGGTAAGCTTGTATTTCCTTATTTATATTTTGCAATAGATTTGCATAGTTTATTTTTCCCAGGTTTTTGATCAGATAAGTTAATTGAATCCCTAGGTATGGGATTTTGTCTGCCTTCCAAGTCAGTGGCTACTGTTCCATTAGTTTCTGTTTTGTGGCCTGTAGGATACCCATATCAAGGATTAAGCATTTACTCAGATTAATTTTATTGTAGCTAACTTGCCCAAATTGGGTAATTATTCTAAATATATGAGGTAGGGAGACCTCAGGGTTCGTGACACATAGTATGACGTAATCTGCAAAAAGGCCTATCTTGCTCTCCAAGGCTCCCACACTGATCCCGGAGATTTCTCTCTCCTTCCTTATGGCCTGAGCAAATGGTTCCATCAATAGAACGAATATCAGGGGGGAGAGAGGGCACCCTTGCGTCGTTCCATTTGTTATATTAAATCCTGAGGACAAATACCCATTTGAATATACCTGGGCCGAGGGCTTAGAGTATAGTGCCATGATGGATGATAGGATCGATCCTTCAAAACCAAAGCCTTGAAGCGTCCTTTCCATGAATCCCCAGTGGATTCTGTCAAACGCCTTCTCTGCGTCCAAAGATAGGAGCAGAGAAGGCGTTCGACTCACCTCCACCTCAGCGATCAGGTCAATAAGGCGTCGGGTTCCATCACTGGTCTGTTTATTTTTGAAAAATCCAACTTGGTCCCAGTGAATTAGCTCAGGGAGGATGTGCAGGAGCCTTAGAGACAATGCTTTAGCATATAATTTGACGTCCGTATTTAATAACGAGATTGGCCGAAAATTTGCTGGAGTGTCTGGGTCCTTTCCAGGTTTGGGCAGGGTAATAATATGAGCATTCAGCATTTCTACAGAAAAGGAGCTGTTCTTGGTAGCCTCATTGAACACTCTTACTGTTAGGGTGAAATCTTAATCAGAGATCACTAGTTGCCTACTGCCTGGCTGAATTGGTATGAACCAAGTGCATGCGTAAAAGAATTCACACCAGACACAGTCGGATATGAAATCTTTTCTCCGTCACAATAAAGATGGCACCGAAACAGACTAAGGAGAAGCATGCATCCTCTTGATATAGGCTAGGGGCGTACACAAGTTCAGATATGCACATTTAGTGGGACAGTTCATGAGCTAGCCAATGGGGAGATCCATGTTGCTGTTGATGGGCGGGTCTGACTTCAGTGGATGAAACTATGGTGATGGGAGGGACGTCATCTGGTGGATCCATGCTGATGGTTTGGTCTGTGATGTCATCTGATCTGTGGGTTGGTCTTCTAGCTTGACCAGGGGTCTTCCCTTATATGGTATCTTCTTTCATCTGGACATTCCTTGCATTCCAAGCAAGGTGTGGAGAACAGGGAATGGCAGCCATCTTTATATCTGTGTCATGTATTTGATCTGAAACCTGAATTATGTAAGGCAAATCGACATATTTCCCACAATCCCTTGTCAAGAAGTTAATTAAGTATTTCATCTTATGGCTCTCCTCAACATTACCAGGTATGGTGAGACTGAGTTTTTATACTTTTTATAGTAGTCATTTGGAATGCCATCTGGTCCCGGGGCCTTGTGTAATTTCAGGGTATCTACAGCTCTATGAATTTCCAATGTTGTAAGTGCCTGGGAGAGCAATTCTTCTGTGTAATTGATAGTTTTGGTAGATTTACTGATTCTAAGAATGTCATTATGTCTGCGTCATTTGGTTGGTGGGTCCATTTGTCTCCTTTTAAGTTGTATAGGGTTTCGTAATATTTAGCGAATTCGTTTGCAATTTGCTGAGGGTCCATTATTTTTTCCTTGTTGGGGCCAGTTAAGTATGGGATACGGGATTTCGCTGCACGTATTTTCACCTGTTTAGCCAACAATTCCCCCGATTTATTTCCTTGCCAATAATACTTCATTTTGAGTTTTTTGAGGGCATGCTCCTATGTGTGTAGATTAAGCTCATGTAGCTGTTTATGTAGATCTGAGATCTCTGCGGCTCTAGTGGGTGAATAGGATTGTTTATGCAATCTATGTAAATTCCCCAGCTTAGTTTGGATATCAGTTACTGCCATTTGCGTAGTTTTTTTGTAATGTGAGGCCTGTTTTACAAAATGCCCTCTCATGACCGCCTTGTGTGCACACCATAGGGTTGTGTCCGATACTTCTCTATTGTCATTTTGTGCAAAATAATCTTGGATGGTTTTCTGTGTTTGTGGTGCGTAAGTAGGGTGGTTCAAGATATAAGTATGAGCCTCCATATTGGAGATTTATCTATTTCATGCTTCTCCTCTATTTCCAGTGTGATGGGAGCATGGTCACTCCAAGTGATATTTCCTATTTTTGCGGCTAACACTCGTGGAATTACTGTTTTTATCAACTAGAAATAAATTAATTCTTGTGTAGGTATTGTGCGGGTGTGAAAGAAACGTGTAATCTCTTGTGGATGGATTCTTTAATCTCCAAACGTCATATAATTCATGTGTGTGAAACAGTTTTGTAAGTGGGCTAGGGTTAAGTTTTTTTGATCTAGATGTGGAATCCATGTCTGGCCACAGTGCTACATTGAAATCCCCTACTAGTATTAGAGGGCCCTTTTTAACTTTGTTGGCTTTTACTATTGTTTTCCTAATGTGTGTATATTGTCCTTTATTAGGGGCATATACAGTTACTAGTGTGTATGGGATATTGTTAATTAAACATTGTAATATAATATATCGTCAATGAGGATCTATAATTTGGTTTGTTTGAGAAAAAGCAACTGAATCCCTTATTGCAATTGCCACCCCTCCTTTCTTCCGATCAGCTGGTGCCAGTAGCACATGCGGGAATCTTTTATGTTTTAATCTACTTGTATCTCCACTGTTTAAGTGAGTCTCCTGTACACACAATATGTCTGCATTGTTCTTCAATGCTTCTTTCCATAATGTTGACCTCTTGTATGGGGAATTTAGACCTTTGGCGTTAATAGATATGAATTTAACCCCCATCTAAATGTTTTGTCTTGTTTGCTAAATGTCTCTGCTGTGTATATTTTGTCCCTTTTCTCTTATGTGAACTGATGGGGCACACTGTTACACTCTCAATTTCATACTCATCTACATTACTGATGCCCACATCCATCGTATGACCACGTCGCTTCATACCCCCCTCTTTCTTTCCCGCAATTCCGACTGGAAGTTTCTTGAGCTGTAAATAAAAAAACAAACAAACACAAGTAACTGTTGCACAAGTAAGGGGTGCTTCACACACAGCGAGCTCGCTGCCGAGATCGCTGCTGAGTCACGCTTTTTGTGACGCAGCAGTGACCTCATTAGCGATCTCGCTGTGTGTGACAATGAGCAGCGATCTGGCCCCTGCTGCGAGATCGCTGCTCGTTACACACAGCCCTGGTTCGTTTTCTTCAAAGCCGCTCTCCTGCTGTGACACACAGATCGCTGTGTGTGACAGCAAGAGAGCGACAAATGAAGCGAGCAGGGAGCAGGAGCCGGCGTCTGACAGCTGAGGTAAGCTGTATCCAAGATAAACATCGGGTAACCAAGGTGGTTACCCGATATTTACCTTAGTTACCAGCCTCTGCAGCTCTCACGCTGCCTGTGCTGCCGGCTCCGGCTCTCTGCACATGTAGCTGCTGTACACATCGGGTTAATTAACCCGATGTGTACAGCAGCTAGGAGAGCAAGGAGCCAGCGCTAAGCAGTGTGCGCGGCTCCCTGCTCTCTGCACATGTAGCTGCATTACACATCGGGTTAATTAACCCGATGTGTACTGTAGCTAGGAGAGCAAGGAGCCAGCGCTCAGTGTGCGCGGCTCCCTGCTCCCTGCTCACACTGGTAACTAATGTAAACATCGGGTAACCATACCCGATGTTTACCTTAGTTACCAGTCTCCGCAGCTTCCAGACGGCGGCCCCGTGCAAGCGCAGCGTCGCTTGCACGTCGCTGCTGGCTGGGGGCTGTTCACTGGTCGCTGGTGAGATCTGCCTGTTTGACAGCTCACCAGCGACCATGTAGCGATGCAGCAGCGATCCTGACCAGGTCAGATCGCTGGTCGGATCGCTGCTGCATCGCTAAGTGTGAAGGTACCCTAACCTTGCTCTCAAGAGCGAAAACATAGGGTGCCCTTATGGGCTTCCCATATTGGGTATCAGGAGCCAAACTTAGGCGTATCAAACAAAATTTGGCCTGGGCTCTGACATGTTCCCCAGGAGTAGACCAGGAAAAAGAAAAATGCCTGTTCAAAAGAGAAACAGAAAAATAAAACAAAGAGAATAAAAAAGGAAAAAATTTAGGAAAAAATTCAGGTAAATTATCAGTGTAGAGAAAAGAAAAAAAAAAGGAGAAAAAACAGAAAAGCAAGATCTCCAAGAAATCCAGGAAAAGGGTCCATGTCCAAGTCCCGATATCGTATGGGGTCCATGCCATAAGTGACCCCCGGCTTCTTCAGATCCGAATTTTCTTCCCAAAGAGGGGCCTTACTGCTCTCAGTCTGTTTATCCAAATGGCGAATCCCAAAGAACTTTTCTGTAAAGGATCAATTAGCAGAGTTCAATTCCGATTTTTCAATCTCTGTTCCTGGCGCCTTAAACACTTTCTCTACATGCAGAATTCATGCTTTGGACCATTCCTCCACGATTTGTCATGGTAGTGGGTTTCTTTCCAGGCCTTCCCTGGCTGTAGAGGGTAGATTTCACTCCTTGCAGAGTCGTAAGGCTTGTTCCGGGCTGCTTGCCACATGCTTGTGCCCATCTTTAGTTATTATGAGCTTTACTGGGAAACCCCATTTGTATGGGATGTTGTGATCCCTTAGTATCCCTGTGCATGATGAGAATGCCTTTCTGCATGTTAAAGTGAATGCCGATACGTCTGCATATATGGATATATCTTTAAAACGATCAGGCAGAGATGGCGGGTTTCGAGCTGCCTCCATCACTTTTACTTTGATGTGGAAGAAATTTATTCTAACTATTACATCTCTGGGTATTGAGGCTCGGAGATGCTTAGGCTTAGGAAGCCTATGGGCTCTGTCCAGAACCAGATCCATCTGCGTAGAGTCCGGCATCAGGCATCAGAAATAATCAGTGAGAAATTCTTTGAGAGTATCTATTTTAACCATCTCTGAAATACCTCTCAGTCTGACGTTGTTGCGGCGTGATCTGTTCTCCATATCCGCTATTTTGAGCTTTAGTGCGTCTACCTCTTCATCTATAGACACAACTAAATCCACCACCTCATTGTGCGCCGTTGTTAGCTCCGCCATCTTATCTTCTATGTGAGACGTGCGTTCTCCTATAGCATTAATGTTCCTTTGGATATATCTAAGCATATTTTGCATATCTTTTTTAAATGTGGACATTATTTCAGACATAAGCTGTCTCATAGTATGCTCATTGAGTGGCTCTGCAGCTGTAACATTTGTATTGCGATGCCTGTACTCTGTAATGCTGCTGGTATCTTTCAGGCCTCTTCCAGGAGAGGAAGCCTGGGGCTGGATTACTGGGTCCTCCCCCTGGTCCCTCTCCTCCTGGCCCGTGTGCTCCCTGAGTGTATCCCAGTCCTGTTCTTCTTCCCTGCGGTTATAGGGGCTGCTCCCTCCATGTTTCCCTTCTGTTGTCCCCTGCATGATGTCTCCTACCTCTCCCAGGGCGCATGGAGTTGTGGATTTCAGCACTGCCACATTGTGCTTGTGCTTTCCGGCACCATTTTGAGTGCCCTCTGCTGCAGGATAAAACTGGGTGAGTTTGATGGGGCTTTTCCTTCCTTTGCCCCTGCCGCTCTGCTGCTCTTTCATGGCTCCTTACTCCTGACTTCTTCCACTGACAATCGGGTCTGGAACTGCTGCTAAATAAAGCTGTGTGCCGCTGTATGAGGTCAGTATGCACCGGAGACTCACTACTGTGCTTCCTTCTCCATGTGCTGCTGCCCTAAGACTGTGTTTTAATAAGAGCAAGCCACTATGTAGGTTCTGTAAGACATGAAGCCTCCAAAATTACACTAGGTGGCAGATAGGAAGGTACTGGCCTTGAGGCACAAGTAGTTCAACTGACACCAAGTATTACCGTATTTTTCGGACTATAAGACGCACCCTGGTTTTAGAGGAGGAGAATAGGAAAATAAAACTTTGAGTAAAAAAATGTGGTCATGACACACTGTTATGGGGCGAGGATCTGCTGCTGACACTGTTATGGGGGTAATGTCCCCAAATTCTCTACTAAGGTACCCCATCCTGGTAATGATCCTCCTGCCTTGTATAGGATCCGGCTATAAACCCCCATCCTGCTCATATACCCCCATCCTGCTCATATACCAGCATCTTGCTCATATTCCCCCATCCTGCTCATATACTCCCATCCTGTTCATATACCCCATCCTGTTCATATACCCCCATCCTGTTCATATACCCCCATCCTGTTCATATACCCCCATCCTGTTCATATACCCGCATCCTGTTCATATACCCCCCATCCATCCTGTTCATATACCCCCATCCTGTTCATATACCCCCCCATCCATCCTGCTCATATACTCCCATCCTGCTATATGCCCCCATCGTGCTCATATACCATCCTGGTATATGGCCTGTATCCTATAGGACAGAGAAAAAAAATAAACGTTTATACTCACCTTTTCCTCACTCCCTGCAGCACCGATCATCTTCCTCTCTGCGCCACTGACCTGTGTGTGTGGAGCCGTTCCTCTGCAGCATCGCGATGTCTTCCTGTCTGTGCCGATCAGCTGATCAGCACAGATCAGCTGACCGGCACAGACAGGAAGACATTGCGTGCTGCAGAGGGACGGCTCCACACACGGGGACGGGTGAGTACACTGATTCACTGAACCACGCGATGATGATGACGCGCGGGGGGCAGTGAATACAGCCGCACATGATCACTCCAGGCTGTAATTGCCAGTGGTGATCATGCGGACCGGCTCTTTACTATGCGCACATCCCCACTCGTCCTCCCGCCCACCTGTCAGCGCCGGCTTCTGTGCTGAGAAATGGGCGGGAGGATGGGCGTGCATATGTAATGAGCGGGCCCACGTAGTCACGGCAGGCACTGCTGCTGCCTGCTCGTGCCCCCGATGACCCGCTCCACCGCAGCACCCTCATTCCCGACCGCAGCCCTATAGTCAGACCATAAGACGCACCCCCAACTTTCCCCCAACATTTGGGGGAAAAAAAGTGCGTCTTATGGTTTGAAAAATACGGTAATAAAAATTGGGTAATGCTGAGACTGTAAATTGAGATGGTGGCTGACAGGCATTACACTACACCTGAACCCGTTGTTTTTACAATTTTGGGACCTTTTTTATGCAAGTTGCAATACCTATTGCTAGTATAACAGACACAAGGGATGTAGCAGTGCTGATATTGTTGATTATTAGATTATTAGTAGCAGATGTCAGGATAGCTTTAAATCTTTCCCTGTCTGTGAATAAGCTCTCCCTATATCACACACTGCAATAACAGACCGTATGCACCACTAATAAGAGGATTTTTTTTTTGCAGGTTTAAAACAGGAACGGCTGTCACCAGACTAAGCAATAGAGTAAAGGGGGCTTTACACGCTACGATATTGTTAATGTTTTATTGTCGGGGTCACGTCGTTAGTGACGCACATCCGGCATCATTAACGGTATTGCAGCATGTAACACTTACCAGAGACCTTAAACGTCCTCCAAAGTGGTGAAAACCGCTCACCATGGAGAGGTCGACCTAAAACCAAAAATTGTTAATGGTTGTTTAAAGATGTTGTTCCTCGTTCCTGCGGCAGCACACCTCGCTGTGTGTGACACCGCAGGAGCAAGGAACCTCACCTTACCTGCATCCCGCGCGCAATGAGGAAGGAAGGAGGTGGGTGGGATGTTCGTCCCACTCATCTCTGCCCCTTTGCTTTGTTTGGCCGGCCGCTTAGTGACGTCGCCGTGACGCCGAACGCAACTCCCCCTTGAGGGAGGGATTGTTCGGCAGTCACAGCGACGACGACGACCAGGTAAGTGCGTGTGATGCTGCCGTAGCGATAATGTTCGCTGCGGCAGCGATCACACGATATCGCATGCACGACAGGGGCGGGTGCTTTTGCGTATGATATCGCTAGGAATTGCTAGAAATATCGTAGCATGTAAAGCCCACTTTACACTGTCCCTATACCTTGTTCTATGATTTAAACAGCTGCTAGTACACAGTAGACACTCTCTTCAGCCCTTAAAAGGACTATTTTGGATTGTGCAGCAGGAACACTATCTCATAGAACGCACTGTACTGTCCCTATACCTGTTTCTATGATTTACACAGCTGCTAGCAGCTAATGCTTAATATCTTCAGCCCTTATAAGGACTATTTTGGATTCTGCAGCAGGAACAATATCTCATAGAATGCACTGCACTGTCCCTATACCTGTTTCTATGATTTACACAGTTGCTAGCAGCTAATGCTAAATATCTTCAGCCCTTAGAAGGACTAGTATTAGTTGGCTGGAAAAACTCTGTACCGCACACAGTACAGTGTAGCCACAATGGCAGCTCAGGAATGAATGCATGCACATAAAATGGCGGCAGCCTTATATAGCCCCTATAACGCTGTGCGGCCAAGCCAATCACAGTAACACCACAACAAAGATGGCTGCGGCATTACTGTGAGGGCAAGCAACGTCAGATGTGTTCATTGGCTGGAAAAAGGCACCAGGAAGTCCAGAAATGAGAATGAAAGTATCGTAGCGAATACCATATTAGCCGTCGGGTAGCGAATACCTCGAATACCCCATTATCCGCCGGATACCAAATAGTGGCGAATACATTTGCTCATCCCTATTCATGATGCCACCTGTGGTTCACGGTAAAGGGGAGTACCGCCGCTGCCGATGGGAGAACCCGGGGGAGATGGAGTGGGGCAGCCAGATGACGTTTCCCTCCACGGACTCTAGATGCTGGGACACTGGTGCAGGGGAGCGCAGGGCTAGTTGAAAGCAGGGAAAGACCATGTACTCATTCAGGCAGCATTGGTGATGAAAAGAAGACTCTGGCAACAAGGTAAATAAAGTTCTCCAGGTGCCGCTGCCCTCTTGGGGGAGCCCGTCCGGGTATCTGCCCCTATAGTACTGCCGGGTGGTCCGGAGCCTGCCTCCGTGCACAAATTGGAAGTGTTCTGTGGCACATTCGCGTAAAGCTGTCCGGGCCACGATCCCTACTGTTGGTAGTAGAGCTGTGCTCTCAAAGGCTCACGCGTGGGATTTCTGTGGGCTCAGTGGGTTGGAAAGCCCTATCCCCTTCGTTGCGCTAGTGCCCCTGATCTCTGAGCTTCTTGGGGACAGTCCATAAAGTCACTATCCTCCGCAGGTTAATTGCCGGATTGCCTGAAGCTACTCCCCGACCTAGGATCCAGTACCCCACCATGCTTTTGGTCCCGGACCGGTTATTAGACTCGAGCTGCTGACCGTCCTCCAAGACCAGGTTCAGGCACCCAGCCTCAATACCCTGCAACCAGGTCTCCGACTCCTCCGGGCCCAGACCACCGTTTGCATCCCAACCTCTAACACCCAGGGAGCCACACGCTCCCCCCAGCTCCTCACTACTCGAGAGCTACCACTCAATTTTTCTACTTCCCTCCCACCAGTCTGCCTGAACCCTAGGTGGGCGGCCCTATTCCAGCTCAGCAGCCCACTGGTGTGTTAGACAGGGTGTGGTTTGAGGTGTGGTTGGGATTTGGATGCTGATGGAGGCAGTACTATAGGTTGGGAACCCAGAACCATGAGGTGTTGAGTCCTGCATTAAGAGGTAAAGAGCGAGTAGTACCCTGTGATGCCCTGACTAGTCCAGGGGCGTCACACATCCATCAACAACTGAGTAAACTAGCTGCGTGCCTCTGGGTTCACACCAAGGTGGATCTACAACTTTGTCGTCATGCTCTATGTTGCCCCCCTCCTCCTCTTCCTGACGTGACATCACAGCATAGTACGAATGCAACTCAAGTATCTGAGTTTCATCATCATCACTGCCATCCCAGGGGATAAACATCAGTTGACGAGGATGGGGATCCTGCTGGGACCCTACTTCGTCCGAGCCAGGATTCAACTCACAAAGATTTTAGGCATCAGTGCAGATACTTTCCTCCTCAACAGTCTGGGAATTTTTGGAGCGGACCTGTGATGTCCATGGGATAGAATGTGTGAAGAATAGAGATGAGCGATGTTCGAATCGAACCGTTCGCTAATTTCAAATTCAAGTTGTTTTGGGCGATGTTCGAGTCGTTCGATGAACTCGAACGATTTGCTTCACGTTTGACAGTTCGAGTTAATGTTCGATAATGGTTCGATCATCAAAAGTGTGGCTTTTCACAGTAAGGCTATGTGCACATGTTGCGTATTTACATGCGTCCTGCATCCCCAGCACAATCCCTCTCTCTTTCCTACTCACCGATCAGCTGCATGGCTGTCACAAAACTCCGGCGGCTTTTCCTCTTTTGAAAATGGCTGCCGCTCATTATTCAATTTCATATTCCCTGCTTTCTTTGCTCACCGGTGCCCATGATTGGTTGCAGTCAGACACACTCCCACGCTGAGTGATAGCTGTCTCACTGCAAACAATCATAGCCGCCGGTGGGCGAGTCTATATCGTGCAGTAAAATAAATAAATAATTAAAAAAACAACAACAAAAAAACCCCTGCGGGGTCCCCCAATTTTGATACCAGCCAAGATAAAGCCACACGACTGGAGGCTGGTATTGTCAGGAGATGGGGAGCGCCATGTTATGGGGATCCCACCACCATAACAATATCAGCCAGCAGCCGCCCCGGAATTGCCGCATCCATTAGATGAGACAGTCCCGGGACTCTACCTGACTCATCCCGATTTTCCCTGGTGCAGAGGCAATCAGGGTAATAAGGAGTTAAATGTCAGATTATAGCTGCCACTAAGTCCTAGGTTAATCATGGCAGGCGTCTCCCCGAGCTACCTTCCATGATTAACCTGTAAGTGAAAGTAAATAAACACACACAACGAAAAATTCTTTATTTGGAATAAAAGACAAAAAAAACCCTCATTCATCACTTTATTGATCCCCAAACACCCATTCTGGTCCGAAGTAATCCATGCGACGCTTTCAGCTCTGCTACATGCAGCTGACAGGGAGCGCCGTAGAACACGACCGCTTTGTATCAGCTACCCGCAGCAACTGAAGTGAGAAGTGCTGTCACCGGGGACTTCACTTAGGTAGTGCCTGCATGTGTGCGGGGATGATGATGGGGGCGGTAGTGCTTGCATGTGTGCGGTGATGATAATGGGGGTGGTAGTGCCAGGGTGTGTGCGGTGATGATGATGGGGGCGGTAGTGCTTGCGTGTGTGCGGTGATGATAATGGGGGTGGTAGTGCCGGGGTGTGTGCGGGGATGATGATGCGGGCGGTAGTGCTTGCGTGTGTGCGGTGATGATGGGTGCGGTAGTGCCGGTTGTGCGGTGATGATGGGGGCTCGCGCTCTCTCTCGGCTTAACACAACGCATTATTTCACAGGAATCCGTTGCCTTTATATCACACTATTTACAAACGCATCCGTCACATGCGTCACACAATGCATTGTGACGGATGCCTTTCAACGCAAGTGTGAAAGTACCTTCTGCTGTCAGCGGGCATGGAGCCGAGCTGAATGGCAGAGCAAGCATCCAGCATGCATACATTCTGAATCAATTCTGCAGTCACATGTGCTGCCAAATAGCTGCGGAATTATACACATGGACACTACGCAATGTGCGCAATGTTAACACTAGAACTACTGGACTCGTAGTCACAGAGGAGAAATACATAGTGCGAAGTAGTCAAAATGACTACCTCAGTAGTTCTAGTGTTAATAATAATATCCAAATTCAGGGTATATTGTGCAGAGGGGGTGGGCAGGGGTTCCTAAAATAATGGCAATCTCCATTTTTTTTTCCTAACCGCGCGTACAGTGGGGCAGTGCAGGCTGTCAGCCAATCTCACACACACACACACACAGCAAAGTGCATTTTTTGCACGCAAGCAAGGGCATGTGTCATTGGCTGTGTGTGTGACATGTCCTTGCCCTATAAGGACTTCTGCTTAGTTTCACTTTTGGACACCATAGAAGGAGTTTACTTTGTGTATACGTACTGTGAGACTCATGTGGGATTAGTGGATGAGGGCAGGTATATCTCACCCCGGTATCGGTCCTATGTGACTTAGCCTGGTCAGGATCACCTGGCTACTAATGGATTAATGGGAGGTGAAGGACGGAGGTAAAAGGAATCTGGGAAGTTGGGGGAGGTTCTCCATCTGGGAACACAGTAAGCCTGTCTGTGTAGGAGACACTTGTGAGGAGCAGTGCCTGATGTTTGTATGGTGTAGCTGGAAGGGAGAAGCCCTCCAGTTTGTAGTTAGGATATCATCCTGTATAGTTAGCGCCGGACAGGCAAGGATTTATTTTGTTGGTGTTTTTTTTCTTTTTGTTTATGCTTCACTGCAATAAACCTGACCAAGCGTCAGTTACACCTTGAATTCGGCTGTCTGCCTGAGGTGAATACGTGCCCTTTGAACCCAGCAAAGGCGATCCCGGAGCGTGTTATCACAGTACTTTATACCAGAACTGGCTCATCTGGATCGATCCATGCACCTCTTGATTTGTCCTGTGGCTTCTACGCTGGTAAGCTGAACCTTTTTTTGTGTTTTCTATGTGTTTGTATGTGTTTGCCTGCCATTGTTTTCAATGGGGTTCGAAGGTATTCATCGAACGTTTGCCGAATGTGCGACGAACACACCCGCCGTTCGACGAACCGAACCGAACTCGAACACTAGGGGGGTGGCTCATCTCTAGTGAAGAGCTCTGCAGACTCGAACATGTCCGGCTCCCAACAGTCAGTTTGCCGGTTGGAGATTTGTGACGCAGGAGCAAACAAGTGTAATTGGGGTGGCACGTCTGAGGAATGAACTGTGTGTGATTTGGAGGTGGAGGAAGAGGTGGAGAAGTTATTTGATACAGCGCTTGAAACCCACTCTACCACCTGATGTTGATGAGCCTCATTTCCATGTTGAATCGATGTATGACTGGCAAACAGATTTAGTGTAGTAGGCTGTCGAGTAACATACTGTAAGTTGTTCTCATGACGTATCTGTGGCGCCCCTGACCTGGTCAGGCACCACTGAGTACTGCACCCATGCTGGGGACAGTACAACCCAGGTAATCCAGAAGGCTGACCGGGGTGTGGAACACAGGCGCATAGTGATCAGGTCTCACACATGTACCCATGAGAGGACCCCTGGGGATCCCAGGAGGGGGCAAGCCTTCACCTTCACTGGAATAGTGGAGGGGGTAGAGCCTCCATCTCCTCTCAAGGGGTGTGGTGGAGAGTCTGGTTGCTAGGTGGCGTAGGCAAGAACAGGAGAGGAGGAGCAGTGAGCCAGTTCAGTGTAGAGTCCAGGGAGCTCAAGTGAGGAGCAGATCCCTGGAGCTGTGCAATCTGACAGCGTCCGCGCAGTGGCTACAGACGGGGGAGAACGGTCAACTAGGAGTGCTACCTGAAAGCCAGCTTCAGCTAGGGAGTGCAACGGAGTGGGAAGTAAGGAGACTGCTAGAGAGCACCAGGCCCAACCGGGCGGCAGATCCCGAAGCAAGGATAGATCCACCTTTCCCTGCTAAACCTGCCGGTGTGGGGCTCTCAAAGCCCACACCACAACACCACAAAAGCCGCAGCCACGTAACCACAGTGAGGGCCCATAGGTCACAGGAGGCAAGCAGCTGGAGTGGCCTGGTCCGGGGAACAAGCATACGGCGAACGAAGGGGAGAGAGAGGCTGCAGCATCTTCCCTGGGCGACCCCCATAGGGACTAAAAGTCGGGGTCACCCCAAACCACCAAGGGCTAAGGAAGGCGAGTCAGTAGTCACCCTCATAAAGTCAGCCTGAAGGATACCTGGTTCCCACCTGGTTCATCCCAGCTACGCCCGGGTTACTCACCCTGCCATCAAATGTGAGTAAAGCCCTTGAAAGACATTCCTGCCTGTGTGGTTATTCTGCGACTTGTGGTACTACAAACCTACACAGGGCCCTGGGGCTTGCCTCACTCTCAGGAGGCTACTACATCCGACTGCACCCACCATCAGCCCCAGGCGTCCCCTAACCTGCAGTGGCGGTCCCCACTGACCGCAATACTGAGAGTGGCGTCACGATCAAACAAGAAGATTTCCTACCAGTGACGGAGATCCAGCAACGTGGAGTCCCTGAAGGTAATGCACCGACACTGACACTACACCTGTGGGGCTTCACATCTGGCGTCACGAACAGGATAAGGACTAGACCTGTTCAGACAGGTGACCATGTGCCTAGGCGGTCCGCTTGAAAAATTGGAAGCGCCGCCATATTGCCACCATGAAAAGCGCGCTGAAAAACAACAGCAGCCCGCGCTGGGAGAAGTTACCGCCCACGAAGAGGTGTGGCTACCCAGAGATCCTCTGCAGAGTCCTGACCTCGCTGATGAAGAAAGCGGAAGCGTCCAGAGACGGCGGAGCAGAAGAGAAGCCAGCAGCTTGTTAGAGAAAATGGAGTCCAGACGTGGATACCCAGAGCCAGGCTCTGCTGCCTGGTGGTGCCGGGAGCTTGCCATCTTCTGCGACCGGCTGGAGGCCGGGATTGTGCGACAGCTTAGGGAAGAACACACGGAGCTCCTGGAGATGGCTGCGGCGGTGCGGACCTACGAGGAGGGAGCCGCGCGACGCATGTCAGACCGAGCGGCGACGACGCAGACCCCGATGCAGCCACAGATGGGTGAGTCGAGTGATGCCCCGGCCAGCACAAGTGCCCCGACCCCTGCTGCCACGCCCGCGGTCCCGGAAGAGGCGCCCGGCGCGGCGCCACCGAACCAGGCCGCAGCCACGCTAGATGCGGCCCGCCAAATCCAGGCCGCCGCAGCCATGCCCCGCCTGGCCCGCAAAGGTCCGACTACCACTGCGATACTGATCCGTGCCGCAGGTGTGACACTGACCCAGGCTGCCACCCTGCTGAGCCCAGTCCGCCAAGACCCCACCGCAGCAGCGACGCTCGTCCGCGCCGCAAGTGAGATGCTGAACCAGGCCGCAGCCCCGCCGGGTGCGGCCCGCCAAGCTCCGATCGCTGCAGCGACGTCCAGCCCAGCCTGCACAGAGCCCCCTGCAACAGCGACCCTGATCCAGGCCGCCGCCATGCCGGGCGCGGCCCGCCAAGACCAGGCCGCCGCCATGCCGGGCGCGGCCCGCCAAGACCAGGCCGCCGCTATGCCGGGCGCGGCCCGCCAAGACCAGGCCGCCGCCATGCCGGGCGCGGCCCGCCAAGACCAGGCCGCCGCCATACAGGGCGCGGCCCGCCAAGAGATTGCATCATTATTTTCCCCGGCCTGCAAGGCCAGAGCAGACACCGCTCCCCAGTCCAGAGAGGTCCCTGCTAGGAAGACCCTGATAGGAGAGGACCCTGAATACTGGAAGCTGAAGGCTGACCTAGAGGCCCAGTTCCCACAAGAGATGGTGGATCGGTATCTGCTCCCTCCGCATACCCCCAAGGAGATTCAGGCAACCCCTGCAGCCGCGCCAGAGAGTCCACCGCCCAGACCAGCTGAAGAAAGCCCATCCCCAGCACTGCCACAACCAGAGTGCAGCGAAGAACTAAGGGGGAGAGGAGGCCAGGAAGCTGAGGAGCTGACTCCGGAGCCACCAGCAGTGGATCTATACTCAGAGCCGGAGATGCTGCCCTATTCACGCTGGGATGAGGAAGATCTGACCCTGTCTGCTGACGAAGATCAGCCCAAAGACCTCACCTGGGAGCCCGCAGGCATGAACCCAGCCCGCAAGACACGGCGCAGCAGAACAAAGTATCCTCCAACACCACAGTCTCCAGAGCAGAGAGAGGTCACAGCCAGAGACCTGCAGGAGAAAAGATTACTGAGAAGGTCTAGAGTCCAGGTCAGAGGACTTTACAGAGGAGTTGTAGAGGACTTCAATTTGAAAAGCGGATACGGCTTTATTGTAGTAAGAGGAATAAAAGAGGGCATATTTGTGAATCGGAGAGATGTTCAAGCCCACCTGCCCAGAGGACATTCAGGCAGAAATTTGAAAATTGGAGACGTAGTACAGTTCACCTTGCATCAAGGAGAAAGGGGCTACTATGCCTTAGACGTAGCACCATGTCCCAAAGAGGAAAGACAAGACAGAGATAAAGAAACAGATGCAGAAAAGGAAACAGATGAAGATCAAGAAAGGAAAGACAAAGAGCCTACAGATGAAACTACCTCAGAGGATGACAAGGAGCAAGAAAGCAGCAGGTGCCGCAGCCCAATAGGCCAAAGCCCTGGTAAAGAGGAGTAAAGTAAAGAAAGAAGTACCGAAAGTTTGACCAGTTTGACAAGTTGAAAAGTTTGCAACGTTATTGTTTAAGTATGTGCCCACAAAAACTATTGTGAGAAATAAACTTTAAGGCTATGAACTTGCTATAGCCACAAACTCTCGCAGTGTAAATAGTTACACCAGTGGCACCGCCACCAGAGCCAGCCTGTTTAGGGGCTTGGCTCGTCTGCAACCAGGAGGGGCCCGTCCGTATATAGGGCCTTGGCTCACCTGCGACCAGAGAGCACGCCTGTTTATGGGGCCTTGGCGCACCACCACAAAGAGGGTACCTGGTCAGCACCAACTGTGGAGGCCGCCTCTACATCCTGCCAGAAGAGGCTGACGGCGCGAATCCACCAGGCCAGGTATACCCTGAAACCACCAGCCCATGAAAGCCGCCTCTACATCCTGCCAGAAGTGGCTGAAGTCGCGGCCAACGGGAGAGGAAGATTGGAGGAAAGGTCTGGGGAAACGGATGGCCCAGACCTGGTTACCAACAGGACCGGTGACCTGCCTCCTGAGAGGGTTTTGGGTGGGTTAACGGACTTGTGGGTGGAGGGTGGTGATGTCTGATACCTGGTGGTTTTAAAAATGTTTTACCATGTTTTAATGTTTTATGCATTTTAAAATGTTGTCTTGCAGCCCGAGGACGTGCTGGTGATAACTAAGGGGGAATGTGGCGCCCCTGACCTGGTCAGGCACCACTGAGTACTGCACCCATGCTGGGGACAGTACAACACAGGTAATCCAGAAGGCTGACCGGGGTGTGGAACACAGGCGCATAGTGATCAGGTCTCACACATGTACCCATGAGAGGACCCCTGGGGATCCCAGGAGGGGGCAAGCCTTCACCTTCACTGGAATAGTGGAGGGGGTAGAGCCTCCATCTCCTCTCAAGGGGTGTGGTGGAGAGTCTGGTTGCTAGGTGGCGTAGGCAAGAACAGGAGAGGAGGAGCAGTGAGCCAGTTCAGTGTAGAGTCCAGGGAGCTCAAGTGAGGAGCAGATCCCTGGAGCTGTGCAATCTGACAGCGTCCGCGCAGTGGCTACAGACGGGGGAGAACGGTCAACTAGGAGTGCTACCTGAAAGCCAGCTTCAGCTAGGGAGTGCAACGGAGTGGGAAGTAAGGGGTCTGCTAGAGAGCACCAGGCCCAACCGGGCGGCAGATCCCGAAGCAAGGATAGATCCACCTTTCCCTGCTAAACCTGCCGGTGTGGGGCTCTCAAAGCCCACACCACAACACCACAAAAGCCGCAGCCACGTAACCACAGTGAGGGCCCATAGGTCACAGGAGGCAAGCAGCTGGAGTGGCCTGGTCCGGGGAACAAGCATACGGCGAACGAAGGGGAGAGAGAGGCTGCAGCATCTTCCCTGGGCGACCCCCATAGGGACTAAAAGTCGGGGTCACCCCAAACCACCAAGGGCTAAGGAAGGCGAGTCAGTAGTCACCCTCATAAAGTCAGCCTGAAGGATACCTGGTTCCCACCTGGTTCATCCCAGCTACGCCCGGGTTACTCACCCTGCCATCAAATGTGAGTAAAGCCCTTGAAAGACATTCCTGCCTGTGTGGTTATTCTGCGACTTGTGGTACTACAAACCTACACAGGGCCCTGGGGCTTGCCTCACTCTCAGGAGGCTACTACATCCGACTGCACCCACCATCAGCCCCAGGCGTCCCCTAACCTGCAGTGGCGGTCCCCACTGACCGCAATACTGAGAGTGGTGTCACGATCAAACAAGAAGATTTCCTACCAGTGACGGAGATCCAGCAACGTGGAGTCCCTGAAGGTAATGCACCGACACTACACCTGTGGGGCTTCACATATCTATAAGGGATAAGCGGGTCTCCAGTGACAAACTTCCCCTTAATTTAAATATATTAGTAACGACACAGACTCCAGCTTTATTGCCGAATGGCCACAGCTTTATTAAACAGTATATATGTACCAAACTTGTGGCTCAACATGCCACCCCATTAACACCTGAACCTGTACATATATACATATTCTCCACAAAATGACACCTGATAGGTCCATCCGAGAGGCAACCATCATTCCTATCCCCCGGCCGTAACCTCCAACCGGCCCAGGGGACCACCTCGGCCGTGACCAACCGACCCGAGGTGTAGGGTAATTAACGTTCCATCGTTAATTACCCCTCCCCAGAACCTGCAGGACCTCCGCCTACAAGTTCCCATCCAACTCAAAGCCACTCCCCCTGAGTGGCTTCATACCAACAAACCTACTGTCGGTACACCAAACCTCTCTGAACGGACCTATCACCCCGCCACAGACCGGCCAAGTGACACCTTACTTGGCCCGGGTCCCCCACACCCCCAATGCTCATTCCAATCCATCCTTCAAACCCAACATCCACAAATCCAAACCGCCATCCGTGAGATGGACCCCATCACGCCTCAAATACTGCTCGGTGGACTTCTCCAACTCCTCAAATCGAACCACCAAACCTCCGTTCCACGCTCCAAACCTGCCAATCGCCCGGTTCAATTTTTTCCCGGGCCCTGTTAATCCGATCCTCCGCCCTCCCAAAACGCCACTGCATCCGGGCTACCATATCGGACCTCACAATCACAATGCCATGGAACGCCCTCCACAAATGAAGTAAATCCAACTTGATATCCCTTTTAACTCTCTCGCCGTCCACACTCCAAAGTCATTCCCCCCCACATGCAGCATTAAAACAGGTTCCTTGTCAATCCGGCTATAATACGCCAATTCAGGGCAAACTCTACTCCAAGTCATGCCCCGAACTCCGAGCCGTTTCACACGGGCTTCCTATATCGCCGCTCCGTACAAAGAAACTGCCCACCAAACCATCCTCAATAAAGGACCCCCTGTCACCAAACATCACCTAACCAGATGTGGTCTAATATACAAACGAAACCTGGATGAATCCCAGCTCCCAATCCACCGGGTCCAATCCTCACTCAGCCCCCCACTTAGCCGCTTCGGTCGCTGCCCCAATCCGAAAGGAGTGGGACCCATAATCCCTTGGCTCCTCCCCCGGCCTTTACTAAAGCCGTCTTCAACACTGCCATACTGGAATCACGATAAGGCAAATCCATCCACATGTCCAATGAAAACACCGGGGTAGCCCCCCCACACCTGCAAGAATTCCGCCACCTGAACCACTGGGCATAGGTGGTGCCCTGGCAATTCAAACAATGTCACCAGACGTCCCCGACCTACTTGATCTGTCTATTGAAAACCGTAGCCGGCACTCGCGCCATCCTTTCCAAGCGTAACCACCTCCAATAACAGCCCGCCTACCGCATGCCTGGCAGGGCTACCCAATTCTCTGATGCAGAAAGCCCCAAAAATGCCAATACGAAGGCAACCGTAAACAGCCTCGTTCCTAATCGGACGAGCATATCTCTCCCAAACACCTCGCCAAACAAACCAACGACAGAAACAATAGTGGCCGTATCCTGTCTCGCGACCGCGCGTCCTTTTGAAAATCCTTCATCACCTGCCGCACCAGAAAATCCTTTGTCACTTCCCGAACCCCTTGCATTTTAACAAGAAGGCCAAACACCGCCCAACTTGTAATCATCGCCGAAACAGACCGGCCAGCTGAAAAATCCCAGCTAATCAATGACAAAAACCCCCAGCACTCGGCCTGTCTAACCAAGCTCCATAAAATCCGCCTTCTCCAACTTCTCCCATTCCTGCCACACAGCCTGGTATCGGCACAAGTAGCCTCAGTCACCAGTCTCCTGGTTCCCTCAAATGCTACACCGACACCAGGTACCACAGCCATGCCGGGCATAGTTCTCCAACCTTGTCCGCTCCTGGCACCAGTCGCCTGAACCCGTGGAACTGAAACCGAGAGAGCGCACCAGCCACTTCATTTTGCACTCCGGGCACATGCTCCTCCACCACGCACATGTTGAGTTCTAAGCAACCCAACACCAGATGTCTCAAGTAGCACACCCCCGGGGGCGATTTTGACGACCATGAATTGATCGAAATGCACCACTGCCATGTCATTACAATGCACACAAAGCTTCTTGCCCGCCACTTCTGGGCCCCACAACTCCATCGCCACTATGATGGGGGACATTTCCACCAGCGCCAAATTCGTCACAAACCCCTGTTTCCACCCAAAGCCGTGGCCATTAGCCCACACACCAATGCGTCCTAAAATTGCCCCAAAACCTGATGCCCCCACCACATCAATAAACAGTTCCAGCTGGCTATCTGATACTGCCCTGCTCACCCATAACGGCCGTCCGTTGTATCGTTCAAGGAATGCAGCCCCACACCAGCAAACCTCCTTTCATCGTCATTGTCACTCTGACAAAATGATTTGTAGCAATCACCCCTGCCATCGCGCTCGCCAGACGCCTGTTAAATATTCGCCCCATCGGCCTAATGCGACAGGCAAAAATTCAACTTCCCAAGGAACGACTGAAATCCTGTAACCGCCCCTTCTTAGCCCGGTGCAACAACTGCACCGACGCCTTCAAAACACGCAGCTCGTCCTCCGGCAATCGGCATTCCATAGCCACCGTGTCAATTTCAATGCCCAGGAAACACAGGGACGTCACTGGCCCTTCTGTTTTCTCCCGTGCCAATGGAATCCCAGGCTTCCTGCAATTCGTTCTCATGTAAATAACAGCAAGAAACAAACCGAGGAGCCCGCTGGGCCCACACAAAAGAAACCATCCAAATAGTGTATTACTGAGTGGACACCCGCCACAACCCTGACTACCCATTCCACAAACGAACTAACGCTTCAAAATAAGCGAATGAAATAGAACAACCCATGGGCAGGCACCGATCCACATAGTATTGCCCATCCCACATGCACCCAAAAGGTGAAAACTCTCCGGGTGCACCGGAAGTAACCGTAAAGCTGCTTCCACGTCCGCCTTGGTCAACTGGGCCCCTTGCCCACTACCCACACTAACTCCAAAGCCTTGTCAAACGATACATAACAGACCGCCGGCAACTCGGGTGAAGTCCCGCCGTTCACCCACAACCCAGCCGGGTAAGAGATGATGAAGGAGCCGATACTCGTTCGACTCCTTCTTGGGTACCACTCCCAACGGCGAAAAAACCTCAAGTTAGGGAGTGCCGGGTCCTGGACCAGGACCCGCCATCCATCCCACTCCACCTCCTTCTGCAGCCTTTCCGTCACCACCTCCGGATGTTCTTTCGCGGACCCCGAATTACCCGGGCGAAACACCGGCGCCCCAAATTCAAACGGAATCCGGAAACCTTCCATAAAAACCTGTAGCGAACAGCTCCACCGCCCGATCATCCGGATATCCATTTAAATAGGGACGCATCGCCTCGACCCTCACTGGCGTCCTCCCTGTTACCAAAACCTTCCCCAGACTTTTCTTTCCCCCTTTGAAACACCTGGCCAAAGAGTGGGAAACCTCCACCACCGGAACACTCGTGTTCGAACTGACACGCTGCCCCCCAAACTTACATTGCCCCTCACTAAATTGCCAACACGCCCCTTTCTTTTTTCCAGCCAAAGACCCGCCACTCGCACCCGGGCCCCTGGCACCCCCTCAAAAGGGGTGCGCCGGAGCCGTTATCAAACGCATCCACAAAACATATATCTTTGTGTTCCCACCGGATGCCCGGCCGCATAGCCTTACGTTGCCAGTTAGTAAACGTCCTCGGGAACAACCTACACCTCCCTTTATTTTTTTTTTTATTTTTTTTATCCTTCTTTTCTTTTAGATTCACTTGCCTTCACTGGATCTAAGTTAAACTTTTCCAAGGGAAGCAGTGAAAATATTTCCCCATACTCCCCTTTTCTTATCTACTCCCTCACCTCCTTTGTCAAATGCACCCCTAACGGACTCTCAAAGCACCCGTAACTTCGCTCCGTGCCCTATCATCCAAACGCACAACCTCATCATCCTTTTCCACGTCCTCGCTAACCAACGCCACGGCCGCCGCGCCGTCCGCCTGACCCGCAACGACCGCCGGCACAACCTCCTAAGCCTCTACCTCGCGCACCGGTACCACCGGCAGCCACCCCGACCGTGGGACCCACCCACGCCCCCCGCCAGGGACCCAGGCCCGCTTCGACCTGACTGCTCAGCCGACCACCCCTGCAACACCCCTAGCAGCTGCCCCCCAAAACTCCGCCCCGGGTAACCCCGACTGACCGACCGCACTAAACCCCCAACAAACCACTCCCCGCGGTGGAACCCCCGCCCCCGCTAACACTACCCACAACATTAAACATATTGATTGTCCTCTCACCGGGCTGCCTCTGAACCGAATCCGGAGCAGCCGTACCGCGAACATCCTGCTGCCGTTCATCCGTCCTGCCGCCTCCTCCGGTCCTTCTTCCTTGCCCGAATAAGAAGAGCTGCTGAAGTCCGCTGGGGGGACCAGCGAGGGGACAGCCCGCACCTTGCGGCCGTCAACCCCCACGGTCACCGCACCCTGCTCCTCCGTGCGCCTCCTGTTTGTCCTCTGTTTCATGCCGCGGCACGGCGTCCTGCCGCCATCCTTCTTTGCTAACCCCTCCTGCTGCACCGCTGTAAGCTCTGTAGCTCCCGGTGCTCCCCCTCCCTGCCGACTGCAGGAAGGCCGTGCCTCTCCGTCCGGATGCCGGGAACACCCCCCCCCAGCCTGATCCCTGCTGGGAGGTACCGTAATAACAGACCGCCGCAAGGGCCCTGCCGACTGCATGACCCTGCCACCAGCCCCCTCCGACTACTGCTCCGATCCGCGCCGTCCTTCCATCCCTGCTCTCTCCCCTGCCGTCTGCAGGGAGTCTCCCCGTCCGCTCTGTGGTGCCGGGCGCCACCCCCAGCCCGCACCTCACTGGGGGCTGCCGCCGCTCTGGTCCGTGGCCGTGCAGGCCGCAGACCGGAAGTAGGCCTCGCATAAGCTCCGCCCACCCCCGGCCCGCGGGATCTCCGACGAGGATTCCTCCCGGCGGCCGAAGACACGTCTGGAGGTGAGGTGCACTCCGCTGCCCCGGAGGGTCCCCGAAGGGGCTCCTACATCTGTTTACTCCCCCCCCCCCCCCGCCGGGGGAGTAGCGCTCCGGCGGTCGCGCCCGCCGAGCGCGCAGCGCAGGTCCAGGCGCAGGAGCAGAGATAGCCGCTCCAGCCCTGCATACGCGTCCTCGCCGATGTCCTCAGATGCCCCCCGCCCCCAGCTCCAACACCGCCACCATTCTTCAGTCAGGGAGGCAGCAGCGCAGGGGGGACACACTGTCTGTAGGTCAAAAGGGGCAGTGACCTCTGCACAGCCCCCTTTATATCCACCACAACAACCCTCCCATATCTTGTCCCTCACCCAATCCCTTTTCCCGACTCTCCCACCAATCAGGCAGCCCCTATGTGCCTCCAACCTCAGCACTTAACTCTTTCCTACCCTAACCCTCACGATCGTCATGGGCCTGTTCACCCCTATGGGGCTCTCTGGCCGTCTTTTCTCTTGGGACAGGCTGAGACGGTTTTTGCTCACTAGACCTTTGACTAACAGAACTTCTAACACGTACACCTCCAACACCCTGCCTATTCCCTTTTCTACGACAACCTCATCCTGATTTACCACTCATGGTTAATATACCGTTCCCCTTTTAAAGAGATGTTTCACAATCCTATGACTACACCCCTCAGATCCCTGGCACAAAAGATACATTATTTAGTTACTAAAGGTTAGAACAACACCGTTTTAAGTTGTTCCATAGCAGTTTTTGAGCAGTCACCACTAACAATACCTATACATTTATTTCAGTGCGTAATTTACAGCAGACCCAGAAAAGTGGCAATAAACACTTTTTAGATACCGTATTAAAAATTTTGTTAGGACCACCAATAATACGTGGTTATACGCAGAGCAATGTTTTTCATTTTCTAAAGGCAATTTGAATTGGCAAGATGCAGTGTGTAGATACTGCACTAACATTTTTTTTCAGACCACCAATTATACGTGGCTTTAACCAGGTGGTGTTTTTCAATTTTTCTAAAGGTAATCAGTAAAGTAAAGGTAACAATTGCCAACATGCAGTGTTTAGATTATTACTATTATTATTATTATTATTATTATTGTAGATTGAGTGGAGCCAGCCATTTATCAAACTCGCTCACTAAAGTACCGAGAGAGGAGCAGCTGGATATTCCTGATGACAGGTTCATTCATGCAATGAGTACATACTGCATTAACATGTTTTTTTTATAGACCACCAATAATATGCGGTTACAGTGGCTAAAACCAGAGCAGTCTTTTTAATTTTTTCTAAAATAAATTACAATTGCCAACATGTTGTAGCCTCAGCCTGTGTAATTTGGAGCAGTCACCAAGACCTATTTGGATGCCTCACTGCCTCACAACTGTTTTTCACACACTACAAGTACCTGCAATCCCTATTTCTATGATTTCATGTGCGTATTTGTGGCACAACATCTCTCCCTACAGTTCATGTCCCTATTCTAAACTATTGCTGGCATATGTAACTAAACTGACTAGCATTATACTCCTAATCTCACTATCTAGCAGTGTGACGCCCTGGCCAGCCAGGTAGTCACAGATAGAGCCCCTGCATTACACCAGTCCCTAACTAGTTAACACCAGCCAACCACATTAAAACCCTAGTCACCCCCCTCAGTGCTTGATGGACACACCAGGGAGTGGAGCCAGGCAATTGGCCACGCCCACCTAGGAGTTCAGAGAGCCAGGTGCGGGAAAAAGCGGAAAGAGTAGTTTTGAAGGTAGAGTTGAGTGGAAGCAGGCCTGTTTGTCAGGTCTGCAACTATCTGACAGGTGCCAGGGTAGGAGCCCTTGTACCTCTGGCTAGGAGGCATACGGAGGCCTCTGTCTGCAGGAGCCGGGAAGATGGCTCGGTGGAACCGTGGTGGACCGGGACAGGGTAGTAGCCCGCCGGTACCAACCCGGGAACCGACTCGGAAACCGGAGCACAAGGGGGGTACTCAGATCCTGAAACCAGGTCCAGAAGCTACTGGACTGAGTTAATTAACTGATTGCGGTCTGGACTTGAGGTCCTTTTCCACCCAAAATCCCTCATAGAAGACAACAGCCCAACGAGGGGGATAAGCAGCCACCGCCAAGGCTCAGAGATCCCACGGGCCAGCGTCTGCGGGCAAAGGGCTCCTTAGGCGACCACAAGCCGGTGAGCAGACTCCTGAAGTTGCAAGCGCAGGTAGTCCAACATCACAAACAGGTGCAGGAGAAAGCAGAGACCACCAACCGGGTGGGGGACCAGACTGCAGCCGGCTGCGGGCACCGACCACCATCATCTTGGTTTACCAGAGACTCGAGTGTTTCACTCTAATAGTGAGTACATCAGTGCCCTCCGGCCGCCCATCTCCCTGCACCGCCAAACAACCCCCAACGGGTCCCAGGGCCACCATCCCTGCCCACGGAGGGGTTAACAACTTGCTGCATACCATCTCCCCCAGGTGCCCCCTAACTGCAGCGGTGGTGTCCACCTTCACCACATCCCGTGGGTGGCGTCACGAACTTAAACACGGCTCCGGCCGTACACCTACGTCCTCATACCACAAATCCCCCTTTCTCAGTTGGAGCGATCGCAGGACCCCCGGGTCTGGAGACCCTGGAGCCACCCACAGAAGGTCCGGATCCGAGCGGCTGCCGCCGAGCACGGGGCGGTAGACCCTCCAATTTCTGGCATCATGAACAGGATACTTACCTTGTGGAAGTGCACCTTGTAGAGAAGTCAGCGGTGACCCGTTGCAAAATTTTCAAAATCCGCCATCTTGCCGCCATTGTTTGGCGTGAAGATTCCCGCCAGAGTCTTCTTCCCCGCGAAAAGAGAGCGAAAACTGAAGCCCCGCCCCCTGGGAATACGGCTGTAAAGCAAGGCCGGAAGTCGGAAAACGAAACTTACCGGCCGGAAATAGGAGGGCCGCAAAAAGACCAAGGGGGAAAAGCGGGAAGATATCCGCACCAAACCCTGATGGCGGAGTGGCGCCGGCAGCTGGAGTGGTGGCGCCCGCAGGTGCGCCCGATGACGGGAATGTAGCGGCGTCCGCTCTGGTCACAGGAGTGGGAAAGGTCGCGGCTCCAACTGTTACCCAGGTAATGCCAATCTCCTTGCCCTATGTGCCCGGTGCTACCTGGCTACCCCAGTACGATGGGAAGCCTGATGCGTTGCAGGTGTTACGGAAGAAAATATGCACGATTCTTGATTTGTACGCCATGACTGGCAAACAGCGTTCAGCGGTAGTCCTGGGGCAGCTGACTGGCGCCGCCGAGCAGGAGGTGGAGACTTGGGCAGACGCGGACCGGGCCTCAGTGACCGCCATTTTTGAAAAACTCCAGATTGTTTTTGAAACCCGCACTGAAGCGGAGTTGCGGATGCAGTTTTACCATTGCCAGCAGCGGCCACAGGACAGTATCCGAGATTATGCCCTGTGGCTACAGACGGCCCTGCATACGCTGGGGCGGGTGGGCCCCATAAATGAGGCTGACAGTAACAAGATGCTGGTAGAGCAGTTCCTGCAGGGGCTGGGGTCCGCCAAAGACTGCAAGCAACTGCGGCTGTGGTCTTTGGAGCACACCGACCTGAACTTTACAGTCCTAAAAGAAAGGGCCATAAAAGCCCTCCAGGCGCCGGATGTTAGCGCCCCCGACCCGACACCTTGGCCGGCTGACACTGCTCCCGTCTCAGTAGCAGCCACCATGTTGGCCCTACCGGCCCCTGCTGCAGCCACCGGAGCTCAGGAAGATCTGCTGTCGCAAGTTCAGCGCCTGAATGATGACGTCGCCAGGATCCTCGCCGCCCTCCAGCTACAGACAAAAGTCAAGCCGGCAGAGAAGATACAGCTCGCAGAAAGCTCGGAGGATGTCCCCTGGATGCAGCGGAGGAGGAACAATGATACGCGGTATAGGCCACCGGTCTGCTACAAGTGTAACAAGACCGGGCATTACTCTAGACGGTGTCCGTTAAACGAGCAACCCCTGAGGCTAAGGGCCAATCCTCAGGAGTAGATCCTCAAGGCCCAGCTGACTGGTGGGACCGGTACGTTGGAGGTCGCCCCATCATCTCCCTGGCGGTGAACGGTGTCCCGACAATGGCTCTCCTCGACACCGGATCACAGGTAACGACTATATCTTATACATTGTACCAACGGTATTGGTCTGATAGCGAACTTGCCCCACCGGACGATGGTCTAACCATCATTGCGGCCAATGGGCTCCCTATGACCCAAGTGAGGTTCAAGGAAGTGACTTTGACCGTGGGGCGAACTGTGCTGAAACGTCAGGGGATGATTGTGGTGCTGAAAGATTCCAGTGATCGTAACCCAAAAGTGGTCCTAGGGACCAATGTGATTGAGAACTGCATGGGGGAGGTGTTGAGCCTGTTGCAGCAATTGTCTGCCACTGCAGGAGGGGACCGGCAGAGGGCTCTGCAACGCAAATCCGGGCCCTCCTGCAGCGGCAACAGGTGAATATGACGGGTGGAGAGATCGGTGGTGTGCGAGTGATGGACGCAGCGCCTTTGGTGGTGCCGCCGCGGAGTGAGATGATGATCTGGTGCAGGGCAGCAGTAGGCCTCCAGGAACAGGATTACCCGGCAGTGGTGGAACCGCTGCCTTCGGAGCATTGGCCCACAGAGATGGCGGCCAGAGGGGTGATTGATGTCAAGAAAGGGAGAGTGCCCGTGAGAGTGATGAACTGCGGGTAGAAGAAGTCAGACTACCCCGCTACGCCACCATAGCCAAATTGTTCACAGTAGCCGCACATGCTATCCATGAAACAGTCGCCACAACCACATCACCTCATCCAGGCAGTGACCCTCCCCCCAGACAGTTAGAGGAGTGGTGCCGGGAGTTGCATGTCGGCACCGAGTCCACACCCATGCATCACAAAGAAGGGGTATGTCGGGAAGTACAAGAGTATGGGCAGGTTTTCAGCAAGCACCCGTTAGATTTTGGGAGAATTAAGGGGGTTCAGCACCATATCCCCACAGGCACACATCCACCCATCAAAGAGAGGTACAGACTGATCCCACCAGCACACTACCAATGCGCCAAAGATATGTTGAGGAACATGAAAGAGGCAGAGGACCGCGAGAAGACCGCATTTGCTACTCCGATGGGACTCTGCGAGTTCAACAGTTTGCCCTTTGGGCTGTGCAATGCCCCGAGAACCTTCCAGAGGCTCATGCAATGTTGCTTGGGGCATCTCAACTTTGAGACTGTTCTGCTGTATTTGGATGATGTGATTGTTTATTCCAAGACATATGAAGCCCACCTGGAGCACCTGGCAGAAGTGTTCGCGGCCCTCTCCAAGTATGGGATGAAGTTGAAGCCCTCTAAGTGCCACCTGTTAAAACCCAAAGTGCAGTACCTCGGGCATGTGGTGAGCGCGGAGGGCGTGGCCCCGGATCCTGAGAAAATCACCGCTATCCAGAGTTGGCCACAACCTACCACTGTAAGAGAGATGAGACAGTTCCAGGGCCTGGTGGGCTATTACCGTCGATTTATCAAGGGATACACGAAGATGGCTGCACCCATGCAGGACCTCCTCGTGGGACAGATCAAGAATGACAGAGCTCCCGGACCCCCATTTGTCTGGGGTGAGAGGCATGAAGAGTCCTTCCAGCAGCTGAAGTCGGCCTTGACAGGGGAAGAAATCTTGGCTTATTCCGATTATGGCCTCCCGTTCATTCTTTACACTGATGCCAGCAATGTGGGCTTAGGTGCGGTGCTGTCCCAGATACAAGATGGCAGGGAAAAGGGGATCACCTATGCAAGCAGGAAGCTCCGGCCGACAGAGGAATCCCGAGAATTACAGCTCCTTCAAGCTGGAGTTCCTGGCCCTCATCTGAGCAATAACGGAAAGGTTTAAACATTACCTGGTGTCAGCGAAGTTTACGGCTTACACGGACAACAACCCATTGACTCATTTGGACACGGCCAAACTGGGTGCCTTGGAGCAGCGATGAGTGGCCCGACTATTCAACTACGACTTCACCATTAAGTACAGGGCTGGCCGTAAGAACACCAACGCAGATGCCCTGTCTCGAATGCCGCACCTGCCCGATGAAGGGATAGAGGAAGACGGTCTGGAGGAGATCGAGCTGCCCGCATTTCATCAGCCAAAGTACGAAAAACCCTGTGTTGGCCAGCAGCAAGTGAACCTCGACCCGATGCCCAGCCAGGGGTGGCAGGAAGCCAAGGATCAGGAGCCTGCAGTCCAGCTCGTCAAAATGATGATTGCCCAAGGTGCCTCCAGGCTGGACCCTACCGCTCCCTCCGAAGCTCAGCGGTTGTGGAGAGATCGGAAAGAGAGGGACCTCCTCTACCTGCATCAAGGCAAGCTGTATAAGGGGTTGATTAACCCGAAAACACACGAAAAAGTTCGCCAGCTGGTGGTACCCCAGGCGTGTGTGCCCAAGGCTCTGCAGGCCTACCATGACGGCGCAGGGCACTTCGGCTGGAAGAAGCTGGAGATGCTGCTGAGGGAACGCTTCTACTGGAGTGGGATGCGGGAGTCCGTGGAACCCTGGTGCTGAGAGTGTGGTCCCTGTACGCTGAGAAGCCGGGACGAGGCCAGTCAGAAGGCCCCGCTACAGCTGATCGTCACCCACCAGCCGCTGGAGTTGGTTGATTTGGACCATGTCAAGCTCACGCCCAGTCGGAGCGGGTACACCTATGCCCTGACCATTGTAGACCACTACTCAAGATTCATGGTGGTCGTCCCAGTTAAAGATTTAACAGGCCGCACTGCAGCTAGAGCCTTCCAGGCCTACTTTTGCCGGCCACATGGCTACCCGGAGAAGGTGCTCATGGATCAGGGCTCAGCCTTTGAAGCAGAGGTGTTCCAAGAGTTCTGCCACTTGTACGGGTGCAAGAATATCCGGACCATGCCTTACCATGCCCAAACTAATGGGATGTGCGAGAAAATGAACCATCTGGTCCTTAATCTCCTCAAGACACTGCCCCTGGAAGAGCGGAATTTGTGGCCCGAGAAGTTGCCCGACTTGGTGGACATGTACAATAGCATCCCTTGCAGCTCCACCAAGTACACACCTGCGTACCTGATGAGGGCCCAGCCGGGACGGCTGCCAGTGGACCTAGAATTGGACATAGAGGTGCCTGAAACTCTTTCTCCCACTGCCAACTGGGATGCCAAATGACAGAAGCAGTACCGACAGATTCAGGAGTATGTGGAGAAGAATCTGCGTCAAAACCGAGAGAGGCAGGGACAACGCTTCAACAAACAGGCTCAGGTTGCCCCTTTTGGACCCGGAGATGTGGTGCTGAAGCGTAAAAGGAGGACGCACAAGCTGGATGATCATTGGGAGAGGACCCCCTACATCATACAGCCCACCGGATGGGAGGACAAGAAGACCTATCTGATTAGTCGCGACCAGGGGAAGACCACGGCCACTGTTTCCAGGGACCACCAGAAGAGATACCCAGGGCCCCTGAAGCTGATGGATGAGGTTCCTGTTCCAACGCTGAGCGTGGAGAAGAAGAAAGAGGTGATCCACACTGTGATGGGTGATTTTCCAGCTGATTGGCCTATGCAGAATGGCGCGGTGATTGTTCCCGTTATAATGTTCCCACAACCCATGGAAGAAATAGAGCCAGAGATTGACAAATCACAAATTGACAAATCACCAGGCCCTGGTGGCATTCACCCTCGGGTATTAAGGGAGTTAAGTAATGTGATAGACAGGCCTCTATTCCTTATATTTAAAGACTCTATAGAAACTGGGTCTGTTCCACTGGATTGGCGGCTAGCAAATGTGGTACCAATATTCAAAAAAGGGTGTAAAAGGGAACCTGGAAACTATAGGCCGGTAAGCTTAACATCTGTTGTGGGTAAAATGTTTGAAGGGTTTTTAAGGGATACTATTATGGAATGTCTCAATGTTAATAATTGTTTAACTCCATATCAACATGGATTTATGAAGAATCACTCCTGTCAAACTAACCTGATCAGCTTCTATGAGGATGTAAGCTCTCACATGGACCGAGGAGAATCATTGGATGTCATTTATCTCGACTTCGGTAAAGCATTTGACACTGTCCCACATAAAAGACTGCTAAGAAAGCTTGGGCTCGGGGAAAATGTGTGTAGATAGGTAGGTAGCTGGCTTAGTGATAGAAAACAAAGAGTGGTTATTAATGGCGCATACTCAGATTGGGCCAGGGTTACTAGTGGGGTGCCACAGGGGTCTGTATTGGGCCCCCTACTATTTAATATATTTATTAATGATCTGGTGGATGGTTTACAGAGTAAAATATCAGTATTTGCAGATGATACAAAACTATGTAAAGTAGTTAACACAAAGGAGGACAGTTTGCAACTACAGATGGATTTGAGTAAATTGGAGAATTGGGCTGAAAAATGGCAAATGAGGTTTAACACAGATAAGTGTAACGTTATGCACATGGGAAGGAGAAACAGATGCTACGATTACTTACTAAATGGAAAACTGCTGGGGAAATCAGACATGGAAAAAGACTAAGGCGGGCTTTGAACGTTGCGACATCGCAAGCCGATGCTGCGATGTCGCACACGATAGTCCCCGCCCCCGTCGCAGGTACGATATATTGTGATAGCTGGCGTAGCGAAAATTATCGCTACACCAGCTTCACATGCACTCACCTGCCCTGCGACCGTCACTCTGGCCGGCGACCCGCCTCCTTGTTAAGGGGGCGGGTCGTGCGGCGTCACTGCGATGTCACACGGCAGGCGGCCAATCGAAGCGGAGGGGCGGAGATGAGTGGGATGTAAACATCCCACCCACCTCCTTCCTTCCGCATATTTTACGGAAGCTGCGGTGACGCCGGTAGGAGATGTTCCTCGCTCCTGCGGCTTCACACACAGCGATGTGTGCTGCCGCAGGAGCGAGGAACAACATCAGACTGTCGCGTCAGCGTAATTATGGATTATGCCGACGCTGCACCGATGATACGATTATGACGCTTTTGCGCTCGTTAATCATATCATCTAGGCTTTAAACACTACGATGTCGCATGCGATGCCGGATGTGCGTCACTTTCAATTTGACCCCACCGACATCGTACCTGCGATGTCGTAGTGTGCAAAGCCCGCCTTAGGCATATTAGTCAATAAGAAGCTAAATTGGAGTGCCCAGTGTCAAGCAGCAGCCACCAAAGCAAATAGGGTGATGGGATGCATTAGAAGAGGTCTGGGGGCACGAGATGAAAACATCATTCTCCCTCTGTACAAATCACTCGTCAGACCGCACTTGGAGTATTGTGTGCAATTTTGGGCGCCGGTGCACAAGAAAGACATTACAGAACTTGAAAGGGTTCAGAGGCGGGCTACTAAAATAATAAATGGAATGGGTGCATTACAATACACGGAAAGGTTATCAAAATTAGGTCTATTTACTCTAGAAAAGAGAAGACTTAGGGGAGACCTAATAAATATGTACAAATATATCAAAGGGCCATATAGAGATCTCTCCCATGATTTGTTTGTACTAAGGACTATGACAAGAACAAGGGGGCATTCTCTTCGATTGGAGGAAAGAAAATTCCTACATCAGCACAGAAGAGGGTTCTTCACGGTGAGAGCAGTGAGGCTCTGGAACTCTCTTCCTGAGGAAGTGGTGATGGCCAACTCACTGAATGTATTTAAGAGAGGAATGGATGGTTTTCTTGATAGCAAAAGTATAGAAGGTTATAAATAGCATAATCTTACAGGTAGATAGAAGAGCGACCAAGATTATTAGAGGAATGGGTGGGCTGCAATACCAAGACAGGTTATTAAACTTGGGGTTATTTAGTTTGGAAAAACAAAGGCTTAGGGGGGATCTAATCACAATGTCTAAACATATGAGGGGACAGTACAGAGACCTTTCCAAAGATCTCTTTACACCAGGCCTGCGACTGGAACATGGGAGCATCCGCTACGTTTTGAGGAAAGAAGGTTTAATCATAATCACAGACGAGGATTCTTTACTGTACGAGCAGTGAGACTATGGAACTCTCTGCCACATGATGTTGTAATGAGTGATTCACTACTAACATTTAAGCAGAGCCTGGGTGCCTTTATTGAAAAATTTAATATTACCAGTTATGTATATTAGATTTTATGACAGGGTGTTGATCCAGGGAACTAGTCTGATTGCCGTATGTGGAGTCAAGAAGGAATTTTTTTCCCCATTGGAGCTTGTTTGACACATTGGGGTTTTTTTGCCTTCCTCTGGATCAAAATGTTAGGCTACGGGTTGAACTAGATGGACTTAAGGCTGCTTTACACGAGTCAATCCATCGTGCGATTTATTTGGCAAAGTCTTTTTTTTTTTTTTTTGTTTGTATCGCTGATAGGTAGTTGTCCATGTGTCACACGTTGAGTGTTGTCAAACGACCACAAAGCGCTCATCGATATATTGATTGGCCATGGCGGACGTCCAAAAGGCTTCACACATGTTTTCCTTTGGTCAATCTGTCTTTTGTATGGGCGTAATTAGGCAAACTATACAGCCCTCCGTGATGTTGTCTGGATTGTTGCACGCCCTGAATTCTTCTGACCTGCTCAATCCAGTTCTGCTAATGTGGTTGATTGGTTACATCCCATATATATAGTTTCTCTTCTGCGTCTGTCTTTGTTGCCTCGTGTGTCCTTAGCATCAATCTTGTTTGTTGTTTGTGGTCTGGTTTATGACGAATTCAGAGTATCTATCTTTCAAAGGTGGGTTAAATTTGGTGTTGTATGGTTTATTTATTGTGTCATTTAGCCGTTCACAATGTTTTTGTTTTTTTTTTCTTTTTTGTTCTTTTAAAAAGAAAATAGATTACATGTTTATTATAACAGTGTCAAATAAAATGTTCTCATATATTCATTCCCAGATGACGGCTCATCCAAACTAATTATTTTTGCGTGATTTCATTGAAAAATATAGCACATTAACCTGTGTTTGGAAAATTAAATCGCCTGAATATAGTAACAAACGCATCAAACAAGCAGCTTATGCGGATCTGATTACTATCTATAAAAACCATTTTCCTAATGAGCCTGTGGATGTAAATCTTATCAAAAAAATACAAGGAATACGCACTGTATATAAAAAGGAACTAAATAAAGTCGAGGAGTCACGACGTTCAGGGGCTGCGACTGCCGATCTTTATGTCCCACGGCTGTGGTATTTTGATCTACTTGACTTCACAAGAGATCAAGAGATTCCAAGGTCATCAACAAGTATGCTTTCCATTCAGGAGTCACAAAATGGGGCGATTGGCAGCAAACAAACGTAAGAAAAATTAGGACTAATGCACTAAAAAACACTGTGCATGACGCCAAGGCTGAATGTTGACACATCATGACTACAGCTCCGTATTTTATAACAGTAATAACCAATCAAAACGCATCTGCTACAACCAATCCGATTAGATTAGGCGTGATTATTTAAAACCACAAATACGCCCTGAACATTTACTGACGTCACAAACAACTACGAGGATGGCCGATTACACGGTGTCACACTTTGCAATGTGTCGTTCATTAAGACTAAACTGACCGATTTTATGGAATTAAACGATGAGTACACGATGGCCGAATTTCAAACGATTAGGCATCGGTTGGACTCGCAAGGAGCTGTCACATGAGGAGATGTCGTTACGAATGACGGAAGTGCGTCACAAAATCCGTGACCCCAACGATGCATCGCACAATAGATCGACTCGTGTAAAGCAGCCTTAAGAGTCTCCCTTCAACCTTAAAAACTATGAAACTATGAAGCGGTCCGTCAGCGAGACACCAGAACGAGCGCCCAGGGATGGACCTACACCACGCCCCCGCAGGTCTCTGTCAGCTATACCTGACACTCAGGAAGAGGGACCTGCCGTCCCCTTTCCTCCACCTGCCCCACATGAGAGTAGTGGGGTCAGAAGGTCCACACGCCCTAACTTCGGTCAGCCCCCACTCAGATATAGGAAGACCACATTCTAGGGGTGTAGTATGCTGATTGTTTAAATGAATGCCAATTAACCAAATTCTCACCCGATTAAGAAGAGTGTTGAAAAAGATAGCGGTTCCCGGATGCCATACTTCCCGTCCCCGTTGGGACCAAGTTTAAGTTCCCGGTTTCCAATGAGTTAAAAATAGAGACAAGGCCGAGAACTTGCAGGCGAACCCAAAACTTTATTGGGCCTTGTAAATAGTCCAAGGACCACCTTTTCATTGTCCTGCAGCCTCCGGAGACGCAGGTTGGAGGAAGGGCCTGCAGGAATGCGATGGTCGAGGTCCCGTCACCAAGGAAACCGGTGGCGACCCTCCGTGCCAGGGGTACCCTGGACGTGGGGCCTCTGAGAGACTGCCGGATAAGGAACTTATTACCTGGCCCGTGTGGGCAACACCCGGACCCGAACCCGTTTCCTGGACTGGGGAAAAAGGGTGCTGACCTGCTTTTAGAGGCAGCAACAAGGTTTAGGTTTGTTTGGGTGGGCAAAATGAAAAGGACCCGGTCCCGTCCCGTTCCCGGTTTATAAAATGTTTTAATGCAATGTTAAAGTAAACTGCCTCCCGTAAGGGAAGAAACCAAGCTTTCATAAAATGTAAATATGTTATTATACTTGTAATATGTTATTTTATCTTTTCCAGTTTAAAGCAAAATAAACCGGTGGTGGTCGGACAGCCCGCGGACGGTCTGTGGTTAACCAAGGGGGAGTGTGACACCCTGGCCAACCAGGAAGTCACAGATAGAGCCCCTCCATTACACCAGTCCCTAACTAGGTAACACCAGCCAACCACATTAAAACCCTAGTCACCCCCCTCAGTGCTTGATGGACACACCAGGGAGTGGAGCCAGGTAGTTGGCCACTCCCACCTAGGAGTTCAGAGAGCCAGGGGCAGGAAAAAGCAGAAAAAGTAGTTTTGGAGGAAGAGTTGAGTGGAAGCAGGCCTGTGTGTCAGGTCTGCAACTGTCTGACAGGTGCCAGGGTAGGAGCCCTGGTACCTCTGGCTAGGAGGCATATGGAGGCCTCTGTCTGCAGGAGCCGGGAAGACGGCTCGGTGGAACCGTGGTGGACCGGGACAGGGTAGTGGCCCGCCGCTACCGACTCGGGGAACCGACTCGGAAACTGGAGCACAAGGGGGTACTCAGACCCTGAAACGAGATCCAGAATCTACTGGACTGAGTTAATTAACTGATTGCGGTCTGGACTTGAGGTCCTTTCCCACCCAAAGTCCCTCATAGAAGACAACAGCCCAAAGAGGGGGATAAGCAGCCACCGCCAAGGCTCAGAGATCCCACGGGCCAGCGTCTGCGGGCAAAGGGCTCCTTAGGCGACCACAAAGCGAGGAGCGGACTCCTGAAGTTGCAAGCGCAGGTAGTCCAACATCACAAACAGGTGCAGGAGAAAGGCAGAGACCACCAACCGGGTGGGGGACCAGACTGCAACCGGCTGCGGGCACCGACCAACATCATCTTGGCTTACCAGAGACTCGAGTGTTTCACTCTAATAGTGAGTACATCAGTGCCCTCCGGCCGCCCATCTCCCTGCACCGCCAAACAACCCCCAACGGGTCCCAGGGCCACCATCCCTGCCCACGGAGGGGTTAACAACTTGCTGCATACCATCTCCCCCAGGTGCCCCCTAACTGCAGCGGTGGTGTCCACCTTCACCACATCCCATGGGTGGCGTCACAAACTTAAACACGGCTCCGGCCGTACACCTACGTCCCCATACCACAAATCCCCCTTTTTCAGTTGGAGCGATCGCAGGACCCCCGGGTCCGGAGATCCTCGAGCCACCCACAGAAGGTCCGGATCTGAGCGGCTCGGCTGCCACCGAGCACGGAGCAGTACAGCAGCAACAACAGCACCTTCCCTATTGAACAACATTAAAAAAATGACACCGAGGCAAAATGGCTGCTATTTATAGCCACAGTGACATGTGACAGCAAGCCAATCACAGAAGCCTGTCATTGACGGTGTAGATCCACGTTTATGGAACACTACTTGTTTGGACTCCAAACACACTTCCAACAAGCAACCTGGTTTATGTAAGTTGCTCTGTTCTGCCAGTCATCGGTTGTTTTATTCATCTCTGATTCTGGCACTTTAAGAGTTAATTCCTCCTGGAGCAGTGGCTGGCTTCTCAGTGAACCAGGTTTGCTAATCACTATTTCCAGCTGGTCTCCTCCTACTTAAGTCTGGTGAGTTTTCTGTACCATTGACGAAGATAGTCTCTGCTTGCAGTTGCAAAATCCCAGCCGCCGTGGCATTGTTCTGTTTGGTGACCAGTGAATCGTTGTTTGCTCGGTTTGCCAGGTCTCTGGTGTGAATTACTCCTACCTTTTTTGGATTATTCCCTCTGGTGTTATTTTTGTCTCTCCTCTGTGGTTATTTGCAGTGTGAGTGTTTCTCAGTTCTATCCCCTTGTCTGTGTCTTTGGGAGGTTGTTACATGGTTTCCTGCCCATCCCGGGGTTGGTGGTTTGGGGAGAGGTATTAGGACAGGGCCGGACAGGAGACAGGACCTAGGGTGGTGACCTGAACCTCCTTACTAGAGTTTAGCGATGTTTGAGGTTCGAGGTTCGCCAATTTCATGTTCGAGTGATTTTGGGGGTGCTCGAGATCGAACTCGAACGCGAGCTTTTTGCTAAAAGTTATCGAGTTGCGTTCGAGAACGGTTCGATCAGCAAAAAGTCTAGCTAGTTACTAGCTGGCTTTTCACTGTAATAGTGTGAGTCACTCTGTGATTCACACTATTATCTGATTTCAGCGTATAGTGTGCGGGAACGGCGCTTTTAGATCAGTGCTGCTGGGATAATGGCAATCGCCATTTTTTTTTTTCTCTAAGCGCGCGTGCAGTGGGGCGGGCCAGCATGTCAGCCAATCCTAGACACACACACAGCTAAGTGGTCTTTTTTGCCAGACAAGCAAGGGCATGTGTCATAGGCTGTCTATGTCACATGTCCTTGCATTATAAAAATGGCCATTTTCCCTCACGGCGCCATTATCTGCTTTCTGCGTGTAGGTGACAGTCACCGCTCACGCAGCTCCTGACGCCGCTCCGGCTGTGTACGCTATACACACAGCACTCTACAGATTAGGGACAGAAGTTTATTTCAGCCCTTTTCAGGGCTCATTTTCTCAGGCTCAGAGCCATAGGTGACAGTCAGGTCCGTGGAAACGCTGTATACAGCTTCAGATAACAGCGTCTGTGTACCTAAGCTCAGGGAATTCCTAGCTGCATTTCACCATTAGGAGGGATAGAAAGCAAGGCTTCCTTTCATGTCCACTGACCCAGAGAACCCGGCCACTGTACCCACCTGCCCACTTCTGCCACGCTATTTTTATAGCAAACAGTGCTGAAACTTAGTGGCATCCAAAAAAAAGTGGCTGCTATACTCCATTGTTGTCCCACTGGTGCCAAGCAATTTCCAGCACCTCTGCATTCAACCCTCATGCACATTTTGCTACGCTATTTTTATAGCAAACAGTGCTGAAACTTAGTGGCATCCAAAAAGTGGCTGCTATACTCCATTGTTGTCCCACTTGTGCCAAGCATTTTCCAGCACCTCTGCATTCAACCCTCATGCACATTTTGCTACGCTATTTTTATAGCAAACAGTGCTGAAACTTAGTGGCATCCAAAAAGTGGCTGCTATACTAATTTTGTGTCCCACTTGTGCCAAGCATTTTCCAGCACCTCTGCATTCAACCCTCATGCACATTTTGCTATGCTATTTTTCTAGCAAACAGTGATGAACATAAGTGGCATCAAAAAAGTGGCTGCTATACTCCATTGTTGTCCCACTGGTGCCAAGCATTTTCCAGCACCTCTGCATTCAACCCTCATGCACATTTAGCTACACTATTTTTATAGCAAACAGTGCTGACAGTTTTAGGGCCATAGTTGCATTGTCAGGGATAGTCCATGTTGGTTCTTCAGCTGTCAAAGCTAGACCACCTCTGCAATCTGGTGAAAAGGGGAACAGGCGTGTTGGAAAAGGAAAAAAAGTTTCCGTGGGGAAGGTGGCAAAGCTACATTAACATCTGCTGAAGATAAGCAATCTTCCAGCAAAAGTAAGATGTCTACTACTTTCCGTGGACAATCCGATGTGCTCCCTTTTTTACGGACCTGAACAACTGTAAGAAAGGTAGATGATGCACAAAAAAAAACATGCTTGAATGGATCTCAAGTGCTCCAACAAGTGCCCTCTCCTCCACCTCAACTACCACATAAAAAAAAAAAAAAAACAGTCCTCTGAGTTGTCATCCCAATCACACTTGCTTTCTCCCAGCTATCAAGTCTCCACCCGCCCTGCACAGTATGGTGTAACAGAGATGGCTGAGTCTACAGAGCTGTTCAGTCACACTATAGCCTGTGAATCAGAGGTCTGCTCCCAAGCTACAGTGAGTACAGACCAGGAAATGGTCTGCAGTGATGCCCAGAAGCTTTGTGACTCAGATTCAGGCCCTGATGACCAAGTTTATGAGCATAATGTAGACCCTCATTCACAAACTGTAACATCTGTTGGTGTAGACAATGAGGAACATACTGATGATGATGAGACGCAGATACCAGATTGGGATGACAACTTAAATATTCGGTCAGGGCAGGAAGAGGCTCGGTCTGAGGGTGAGGGAAGTGCAAACACAACACTTAATGATGAAGTTCTAGATCCCACTTACTGTCAACTCACAGTCAGGCACTTGAGGAGGTCAACAGAGGCGGTGCAGGAGGGTGCAACTGACGAGGAAGTTAACTTGCACCTTCCTGTACAGAGTCGGAGTACTGGTAGCACGTCTACAACTGCATCCTCAGCCACCACTCTGCCTCTGAGCACAAGTCAGGGTGGCTGTGCAGGTCGCATGTCCTCTAAGCCAGAGGTTCCCAACTCCAGTCCTCAAGGCACACCAACAGTGCATGTTTTCAGGATTTCTTTAGCATTGCATGGGTGTTGGATTCAGCACCTTTGCAGGTGATTAAATTATCACCTGTGCAATACTAAGGAAATCTTGAAAACATGCACTGTTGGTGTGCCTTGAGGACTGGAGTTGGGAACCTCTGTTCTAAGCCTTGCCTAGCCTGGTCCTTTTTTGACCTTGCAAAGGATCTCCCAAATCAACTGATCTGTAAAATTTGTCATGAATCTATAAGTAGAGGCAAAAAGCCCACCAGTTTCACAACTTCTTCCATGAATCGTCACATGAATACCAAGCATAATTCCCAGTGTGTAGCTCACTGTGCTGCAATGCGGCCTAGCGGAGCGGGCCAACCACCGCCTGCCCCTTCCATTAATTCCGCGCGCTCTTCATCTTCTATGACTGTGGAGACAGCTGTCACACCTGGTTTTCCACGCACACCTTCCACCACTGTAACCACAACAGGCAGTTTGCTTGGTAGGTCGTCAGTTGGTTTGGAAGGGGAAACAAGTGCGGGTGTACAGCTCTCTCAGACATCGATAGCACCAATGTTGGATGAAGGCAACATCATGTCTACGCCTGCACTTTCCTCACAAACCTGCATTTTTCCAGGGACACCCTACTTACCACCGTCTACACACAGCAGCCAGATCTCTGTCCCTCAGATGTGGACAAATAAAAGGCCATTTCCTCCGACCCATGACAAAGCTAAGAGGTTGACTTTATCCCTCTGTAAGCTCTTGGCTACCGAAATGCTGCCTTTCCGCCTGGTGGACACACAGGATTTTCGAGACCTTATGTCAGTCGCTGTGCCCCAGTACCAGATGCCCAGTTGCCACTACATCTCTAAGAAAGGTGTGCCTGCACTACACCAGCATGTCGCACACAACAGCACCACTTCCTTGAGAAACTCTGTGTGTGAACGGGTGCATTTCACCACCGATACTTGGACCAGTAAGCATGGAAAGGGGTGTTACATGTTGCTGACTGGGCACTGGGTAACTATGGTGATAGATGGAGAAGGGTCTGCCGCACAAGTCTTGCCGTCCCCACGACTTGTGCGTCAATCCTCTGTATATATAAGTTGCTCCAACGCTTCTGCCTCCTCAACCTCGTCTGGGTCTTCCACCTCCGCCCCAAGCCTGCCTGGTCAGGCCACCAGCGTTGTAACTGCGCACAAGGAATCATGCACACGTCCTTACTATGCTGGCAGCAGAGTGCAATGGCATCAGGCGGTCTTTAGCTTGAAATGTCTTGAAAAGTCACACAGCGGCTGAGTAGGGGTCAGCTCTGCTGTCCGAGTTTCATAAATGGTTGTCTCCACTCAACCTGCAGCCAGGTAAGGCTGTGTGCGACAATACTGTAAACCTGGGTGCGGCCCTTCGCCTGGGCAAGGTGACACACGTGCCTTGTATGGCTCACGTGTTGAACCTTGTTGTCCAGCAATTTTTAACACACTATCCCGGCCTAGATGGCATTCTGCACAGGGCACGAAAACTGTCTGCTCACTTCCGCCATTCAACCGCCGCAGCTGAACGACTTGCATCGCTCCAGAAGTCTTTTGGCCTGCCAGTTCATCGCCTGAAATGTGATGTGCCGACACACTGGAATTCGACTCTCCACATGTTACAGTGACTGTGGCAGCACCGACGAGCACTGGTGCAATACGTCATGACGTATAGCCTGGTCTCAGATCAAGGACCTATGCACCCTTCTGCACAGTTTCGACATGGCGACGAATATGTTTAGCGCTGACAATGCCATTATCAACATGACAATTCCAGTCATTTACATGCTGGAGCACACGCTAAACACTATTCGGAGTCAGGGGGTGGGACAACAGGAAGGGGAGGAAGTAATGCACCTAGGACGGAGTAATCCTATAACTGCGTATACATTAAATGGAAGTAAACTCGGGTCTACAGAACAGGAGAAGGACTTGGGTATTCTCATTACAAATAAGCTGAGCAGCAGCACTCAATGTCAAGCAGCAGCTGCAAAAGCAAACAAGATTCTAGGGTGTATAAAAAGAGAGATTAGATCCCGCGATCCCAACGTATTATTACCCCTCTATAAATCACTTGTAAGGCCACATCTGGAATATGGGATCCAGTTTTGGACTCCACATTTTAAAAAGGACATTCAGAAATTAGAGTCAGTTCAAAGGCAGGCAACTAGACTACTACAAGGAATGGAAGGCCTCCCATATGATGACAGGTTGAAAAAGTTAGATATGTTTAGCTTAGAAAAAAGACGTCTCAGAGGAGATCTCATTTATATGTATTGATTTATGTGTGGTCAATATAAAGGACTGGCACATGACTTATTTCTTCCAAAGACAATACTAAGGACCAGGGGGCACTCACTGCGAGTGGAAGAAAAGCGATTCCGACAGCTAAATAGGAAAGGGTTCTTTACAGTTAGAGCAGTCTGGAATACCCTACCACAAGAGGTAGTAATGGCAGATACTATAACAGCTTTCAAAAAAGGGCTGGATGATTTCCTCAGTACACACAACATTGTTGGTTATAAATGACTTAGTGACCAAATGTAGAACTGGTGGAGGAAGGTTGAACTAGATGGACCTAGATCTTTTTTCAACCTTAGTAACTATGTAACATTTATGATTATGTACTTAATTGTAGAACACTGGGTAAAACAGACAAAGAAAAAGACTTGGGTGTATGGGTGGATGGTAAACTTCACTTTAGTGGACAGTGTCAGGCAGCTGCTGCCAGGGCTAATAAAATAATGGGATGTATTAAAAGAGGTATAAGTGTTCATGAAAAAAATATAGTTCTACCTCTGTACAAGTCACTAATGCGACCGCACTTAGAATACTGTGTACAATTCTGGTCACCGATATATAAGAAGGACATAGCTGAACTGGAGAGGGTGCAGAGAAGAGCCACCAAGATTATTAGAGGAATGGGCAGGCTGCAATACCAAGACAGGTTATTAAGCTTGGGGTTATTTAGTCTGGAAAAACGAAGGCTTAGGGGGGATCTAATCACAATGTATAAATATATGAGGGGACAGTACAGAGACCTTTCCAAAGATCTTTTTACACCTAGGCCTGCGACTGGAACACGGGGGCATCCGCTACGTCTTGAGGAAAGAAGGTTTAATCATAATCACAGACGAGGATTCTTTACTGTGCGAGCAGTGAGACTATGGAACTCTCTGCCGCATGATGTTGTAATGAGTGATTCACTACTAACATTTAAGCAGAGCCTGGACGCCTTTCTTGAAAAATTTAATATTACCAGTTATGTATATTAGATTTTATGACAGGGTATTGATCCAGGGAACTAGTCTGATTGCCGGATGTGGAGTCAGGAAGGAAATTTTTTCCCCATTGGAACTTGTTTGCCACATTGGGGTTTTTTGCCTTCCTCTGGATCAACATGTTAGGCTACGGGTTGAACTAGATGGACTTAGAGTCTCCCTTCAACCTTAAAAACTATGATACTATGATACTATGATGAACTATGTAACTATGTAACATGAGGATTCATATGCGCAAGGGATAACAACAACACCAAGGTCCAGACGTTCATCATCACCAAGGCGGCAGGCATGGGACGATGGGGGAGATGGATTAACAAGGGCGTATGGTAGCAGGGAAAATGTTGAGGTGCAGGAGAACATAAAGAAATGGAGGACGAACTGTCCATGGACATGGAAGACTCAGCAGATGAGGGAGACCTTGGTCATATTTCAGTTGAAAGAGGTTGGGGGGAGATGTCAGAGGAAGAAAGAACGGTTAGCACCTCTATGCCACAAACATAACAAGGACTTGGTCCGCATGGATGCGCAAGACACATGAGCGCCTTCTTGCTGCACTACCTACAACATGACCCTCGGATTGTCAAAATTAGAAGTGATGATGACTACTGGGTTACCACACTATTAGATCCCCGGAACAAGTCCAAATTTTGTGAAATAATTCCAGCCATAGAAAGGGACGCACGTATGCAGGAGTATCTGCAGAAGCTGTTACTCAATCTTAGCTCGGCTTTTCCACCAAACCCCAGTGGTGCACGGAGTGAATCTCCCAGTTGTAACTTGACAAACATGGGACGGTCTTGTCATCAACAGTCTAACCGTACCAGCAGCACCGTATCTGGTGCTGGTAACAGCAATTTTATTGCATCGTTTCATAAGTTTTTTTAGACCATCCTTTGCAAGGCCAACAGAGACAAGAAATCTGACACATAGTCAACGACTGCATAAGATGATACAGGAGTATCTGCAAATGAACATCGATGCCATGACTTTGCAACTGGAGCCTTGCTCATTTTGGGCTTCAAATCTTGAAAAATGGCCTGAGCTCGCCACTTACGCCTTGGAGATTTTGTCGTGTCCAGCTGCCAACGCTGTCTCTGAACGTGTCTTCAGTGCTGCTGGATATGTGCTGACAGATAAGCGCACGCATCTGTCCAGTGACAATGTGAACAGACTAATGTTCATCAAAATGAACAAGTCATGGATCCGCAAGGACTTTACTACCCCAGTGTCATCCTGGGGAGAGTAAATGCTTGTGGATTTGGAATGTGCTTGATGCAAATGTACCTGTCAAGTTTGCAACTGGGGCACAAGTGCTGCCACTGAAGTGGTGTGTGTGGGGCCCAATTTTTGGAAAAAAGGAAGACTCCGCTTGGAGTAACCCTTGCTGTGTTTTTTAAAAATGAGCCAAGATGAGAAAGTCATGGTTCAGCAAAGACTTTGCTACCTATCCCGGTGTCATCCGGGTGATAGCTAAGGCTGGCGTATTTTGGAATGTGCTTGATGGAAATCAAAACGTCCTGTTTGCAACTAGGGCACAAGTGCTGCCACTGAAGTGGTGTCTGTGAGGCCCAATTTTTGGAAATAAGGGAGATTCCGCTTGGAGTAACCCTTGCTGTGTTTTTAAAAATGAGCCAAGATGAACAGATCTGGGATCAGCAAAGACTTTGCTAGACCTTCCCCGGTGTCATCAGGGCGACAGCTAAGGCTGGCATATTTTGGAATGTGCTTGATGCAAATCAAAACATCCTGTTTGCAACTAGGGCACAAGTGCTGCCACTGAAGTGGTGTCTGTGGGGCCCAATTTTTGGAAAAAAGGGAGACTCCGCTTGGAGTAACCCTTGCTGTGTTTTACATGATTTTAGAAGGGCATGCCATGCCTATATCTGTGTCTCCTCTTTTTCCTCGTCCAGCTGCTTAGTTTTCGCATGGGTATTTGTCCTTGTCACTTTCCCATGTGTTTGTGTTGTCTTGGGAGTTGTTCGGCACCTTTTGGACAACTTTGAGGGTGTTTTCAAGGTGTTTTTAGGTGTTTGTGATTGCCTCCCATTGTTTTCAATGGGGTTCGAGAGGTTCGTCGAACGGCTCGTCGAACAGCTTGTCGACGAACCGAACCGAACTCGAACTCTAGGGGGGTGGCTCATCTCTACTCCTTACCATCAAGGGTATTTCCAGGGTCAGGGTGAGTGCAGGGCCTACAGTCTTAGGGCCAGCTTAGCACCCCTTGACAAAGCCCTTCTGTCTCCACCTTGAGAATGTTTCCTCCGCCGTGATTGGGTGCAGGAACATCCACAGATAAAGAAAGAAAATAAAATGCCGCTACACGCCAAAAGCCTTCTTCTTTTGCAGATTACCCGCCTCTTCCAAGGATTTTACACATTCCCACATCAAACAGCACCGCAATCCTATAAAAAAAAACAAAAAATGTTATTTAAAAAAGCAGTTTTGGAAATGTGGCCAGTGTTGAGGGGCGGCAAACCAATATCACCGAGTTTTAGGGGTGGAATCGTGTTTGCTGAGCCCAAACGAACAATCCCAGGATTGTGCTGAACCTGAGCTTGGTGAGCCTTTATCGAGCAGGTTCACTCATCTCTAATGGTAACCTTATTGTATCCTCCCCCAGCAAATTATGATACAGTGATTCAAACACAGTATGATGGACCCGACACAAGCATACATGCAATATAATGGCCATCCATACAATATAATGGCCCCCCCACCTCTGCACACAGTATGATAACCCCTACACAACCCTCCACGGAGTATGATGGCTCTAACTCAACCCTTCACACTGTATAATGGCCCCCACTAGCCCTTCAAACAGTATGATGGTCCCTACATAGCCCACCAAATAGTATAATAGCTACACAGTATGCTCCACACAGGATCATGGACCCCACACAACCCCCACACACTTTATAATTGCCTGCACACATTATAATTGCCCCCACATAACCCTTCAAACAGTATAATGGCCCCACACAAACCTCCACACAGTATGATGGACCCCACACAACCCCCACACACTTTATAATTGCCTGCATACAGTATAATGGCCCCCACATAACCCTTCAAACAGTATAATGGCCTCCACATAACCCTGCAGACAGTATCATGCTTCCCACACAGCACTACAAATAGTGTAGTGGACCCAACATAGCCCTCCATATAGTAGAAAGGCTCTCCCCACTCCCCTAGTCTCTGCAGCATGTGGTCTGAAGCTCGGCAAAGGATGCAAGTACAGTTGAAAGTGCGATGTCAAGAGGTGGAACCATTGCATGCAACATTTCAACATTTCAGCTAGTATATAGTCTTTTTTAAGCTTCAATATGGTGATACATGAGCAAAACATTATAGCTAATAACTGGCTAATTTTTCACCTGGAAGTCAGGAATGCTGTTTATCTATCCTCTTATAATTCAGATAGATACTAAGCACACAGCACACATCACAAAAGTTTCCCACTTCTCTCCTCCCCCATACAGGGTGAATTTGAGCTTTGCAGCTGTCGCAAGATGTTTTCAGGTCTAAATTTAAGCGTGGTTTGTGTGTGAGGAATCTCACTCCACAGTCACAGGCGCTCAGGCAAGACCACCTGTTGCCACTTCTAAATCTTCCATTTTCCAGAATCTTCATAACGCGTCTCTATCTGTACAATGTACTGAATCTTGATGGGATTTTATTTACCTTAAGAAAGTTTTCTGCGAAGTAGGACAGGGAGGAGCGCCTTACAAGAGAACAAGGTAACTGTTGTGTGTGCCCGTGTGAACAGAAATTATTGAGCTTTTCTCTCAGATAGTTAGCTACAAAATACTTACAAAACAAATGCTATTTGAATACATAGCATCTAGCTTACAAGAACTTTGTGGTATATATTTAGAACTTTCTAGAAATAAATTGTGTTGTTGAATGTCCAGTACATTTAAAGGAATTCAGTTATTTACGAACAGGTACCCAGGCTGTTCATAGGGAACTGTATTATTCAATTTGTGGTTTTCAGCATGTACTGTGCAAAGAGCACAGGATACTTCCTTTCTAATACTAAAGCTTTCATCTTCATTAGTTACTCACATCTGAAATAAATTATCTTGTAGATCCCTTAGACTATGTGCACACTTTGCTTTTTACCTGCTTTTTTGCTGCTTTTTCAACTGCAGCGTTTAATGCCAAAATGGTTGTGTTCTGCTTTTCAAGCAAAGTCTATGGGAATTTGGTTTTCTTGTCCGCACTTTGCAGTTCAAACTGCAGCCTTTTTGTTGCAGACCTTTGGTCAAAAACTCAGCTTTGCAGGGCAAAATCCAAATGGCAAAAACATTGTCCATGCTCGGCGACCATCAAACTTAACTGCCCTGGAATTGTTTTGTAAACAGGAATGGTCAAATATACCTTCATCCAGGATCCAGGAACTCATTAAAAGCTACAGGAAGCGACTAGAGGCTGTTATTTTTGCAAAAGGAGGATCTACAAAATATTAATGTCACTTTTATGTTGAGGTGCCCATACTTTTGCACCGGTCAAATTTTGTTTAAATGCGGATTGCACATTTTCTGTTAGTACAATAAACCTCATTTCAATCCAGAAATATTACAGAGTCCATCAGTTATTAGATATATGAAACTGAAATAGCTGTTGCAAAAACCCAAATTGTTATAAAGAAAAAAGGTTAACATAAATAGGGGTGCCCAAACCTTTTCATATGACTGTATATGTATATATATATATATATATATATATAATATATATGTATCTGTTTATGTGAGTTTCTGTGTGTGTATGGGACCCAGTGAGGCTTTTTCGCTTGGGGTGCACAAAAGCCTGGAGCTGGCCCTTGGTATGACTCACGCCAGAGCCAACACCTCCAGCAGCAGAGACAGGACATTGAGGAGAAGACACAGGGGTGAAATCACCACTTGTTTCCTCTCCTGCAGGCGTACAGCGCCAGTAATCTGCCGATGCTTCTATTAGCTTACTGATCACATGGTCTCCTGCCTGGCAGAGCTGCTGGTTTCTAGCTGCACACCCATTTCAGTTCTGCTGGGTCCTAGCTGCCCAACCAGTTCAGCTCTTCTGCATTCTAGCTTCCCAACCAGTTCAGCTCTGCTGCGTTCTAGCTGCTCAACCAATTCAGCTCCGCTGCATCCAGTGTTTGTGACGCACATCCGGTGTCGTTAGCGACATCGCAGCATGTGACAGCTAGGAGCGACGATCAACAATCGCAAAAACAGCAAAAATCGTTGATCGTTGACACGTCGCTCCTTTTCATAATATCGTTGGTGGTGCATGCCGCTGTTTTGTTCGTCGTTCCTGCAGCATCACACATCGCTATGTGTGACGCCGCCGGAATGACGAACATCTCCTTACCTACATCCACTGGCAATGAGGAAGGAAGCAGGTGAGCGGGATGTTCCGCCCACTCATCTCCGCCCCTCGGCTTCTATTGGACAGCTGCTGTGTGACGTCGCTGTGACGCCGCACGAACAGCCCCCTTAGAAAGGAGGCGGTTCGCTGGCCTCAACGACGTCGCAGGGAAGGTAAGTCTGTGTGATGGGTGTAAGCGATGTTGTGCGCCACGGGCAGCGATTTGCCCGTGTCGCACAACTGACGGGGGCGGGTACACTTGCTAGCGATCTCGCTAGCGAGATCGCAGCGTGTAAAGTGCCCTTAAGGGTATGTGCACACAGAATTTTTTTTGTAGACAGATCCACCCTGTAACCCGCCCAAAAAACCCAAACTATTAATTTCTAAAAGGAATAAACTCATATGCTGCAGTGTAATTACGACTTGCTGTCGATATGTTCAGTCTTTGGAGTTTTTTAAGTGCGTCAGGTTTCCTCAGACATGAAATGGCTAAATATGACCGGTCCATTATATGGCAGCTGCTGTTTGGATGCTGCTTACTAATTTATTAAATTAAGTATAATCCAGTAGCTATAATTGAAAAACAACCAAAAAGCAACAGCAAAAAAACAATAAAAATATTTGCTTCAGGATTAAATGATGACTGTCTTAAAGCGTCTACTGTCTGAATAACTCAGGGGATTCACAGACATCTACAAGACCTCATATGCACATACCCTGAGAGAGCCCAAAGCCATCAGATAGTAGTTAAGACCTCCATACACATTAACTTAAAGTTGTCTAAACCGACCAATATCGACAGGGTCTGCTGACAGTCCAATGTGTATGGGGGCTCTCACTTCTCATTGTCGGGGGAATAAGGATCCAGCATGTCTGATTACAGAGTGTAGATCCTATTATCCTCTGAATGATAAGGTGCTGCCAGAGATGTCTAGCAGTGGCTCTAATAGAGAACACAGGAACACTTGGCAGAATGAGTGCTCCTGTATATGGGAGAGCAAAGCAAGATAGCTGCCGGCCGAAAGATCAGACTATAGTTTATGGGGGCTTTAGTCTCTTACTTATTTAGCAGACAGACATGCAGATAGCTTTATTTTTAGTCCAGCACACTGTCCTATGTTTTAGGATCAAGACTGATAAGGTAAAGATTACAACATCCACATGACTATCACCAAAACCATTATCTGTACAGTAATACATCACTAAAACCACACTAAATACAATAATACATGACCAAAACCGTCAGTACAGTAATACATCACCAAAACCACCCTAAAGACAATAATACATCACGAAAACCACCATCAGTACATGAACACATTGCCAAACTTAGAATAGCAATCAAGTGCAGTGTCAGGTTAGATCCATATACATATATGTATTGCATTACTGTACAACTCCCAGTATGTCCTTAACAATGGTAAGGAGATGCTGGTAGTTGTTACCAGCCATCATCAGACTGTGGAAGCACTGGGGGCCACGGTGGTCGGACTTCCCAGCAATTGGAAAGTTAATCCCCATCCCAGGGATAGGGGATAACTTTCCAGTTTGAGAAAACCCCTTTAAAAGGAGCATTAACACTGCAGCCAAAAATGGGAAAATGATTTATCTAAACAGTGTCAATCATCTGATGCATGAGCAAAAACTGTCATACGTTGGGTGAGATAATTTTTGAGCTGACAGAAAGGGGATTTGTCACCCCAAAATGACACCTAGACTGCAGAAATATTTATATGTGGGATATGGTCTGTGGAGAAATAATACCACCCATATACAGTTTAGCGTAAAAGGAACCAGTCACATCCTTTTTTAATATTAAACTGCCCCAAATGTCTTGTTTGTCAGAAAAAGTGCATCACTAATATGACATGGGGGTTAGTTTAATATAAAACAACTGTGTGACAGGCTCCCTTTAATATTTACTGAAAACATTTATTTATATGAAAATGATTACATTTCTGCGCACCCTTGGCATGGCCTAAGCCTGGGTGCACTGATACCACCTAATATAGGAAAATAATAACCAGTCCTTTGTCTTGATTGATAGTGATCCATTGGTAAGCGTGAGCAGTGCAACACCAGATCTCCTGTCTGCACTGCATCCAACACTGGTGGAACACAGCGGCACACTCCAAGTGTCAGTGCTGCGTTCTTATGCCTGGGTCCTGTGCAGTGGCGTAGCAAAGGGGGGACGGAGGGGGCAGTCTGCACCAGGAGGCACATGTCAGGAGGGCAGCATTTTGGGAGTAAAAAATAAAAAATAGAAAAACATAGAAGAAATAATAATTGTTGATTAACCTCTTAACGACCCATGACATACTGGGTATGTCATGGTGACCTGGTACTTAACGACCCATGACGTACCCAGTACGTCATGGCAAAATCGCGGCCCCGGAGCCTCGGTGGCTGCGATTGGTGTGCAAAAACCTTAGATCCGGGGAGGAGGGGACCTATGACTGACCTCAGGAGGGGTGGTGTCTCCCCCCCGGACCTACGGAGGCTGTGATTGGCTGAGCGGCGTTTGTCAGCCAATCACAGCCACTGTGATATTTCAGCCATTGAAAATGGCTGAAACATTGAAATCCAGCCATAATCAGTGCAGCTATAGCACTGATCACTGGCTGGAGCTGGGTGAACTTGGTTTCACCCGCCCCCAGCTCTGATTGGCGAGATCGGCCTTGTGACCGATCTTGCCAATCACCTTGGATCTGGGGCCGGTGACCTGCAGGTGACCACTCCCCTCAGCTTCACATCATTCGTGAAAGCTGAGGAGAGTGATCCCTGCAAGTGCCATTTGGTAAGTGCCCCTGATCCACCGCTCCCCGCCACTTCCCCCTTTCAGCCGCGCCATCGCAGCAGCAGTAGTCACCGCCCCTGATCCACCACCGCTACTGCCTCCGATCTGTCACCACCCTCCTCCATTTGCTGCCCCCCTCCATCCACCACTGCTTTCCCAATCAGCTGCTGCCCCCCTTCATATGCCACCGCTCTCCCCATCAGCCGCTGTCCCCCTTTATACGCCACTGCTCTCCCCATCAGCCGCTGCCCCCTGCAGTCACCACCGCTCTTCCCATCAGCCGCTGCCCCCCTTCATACGCCACCACTCTCCACATCAGCCGCTGACCCCCTTCATACGCCACCACTCTCCCCATCAGCCGCTGCCCCATTTCATACGCCACCACTCTCCCAATCAGCCGCTGCCCCCCTCCATCCGTCATCCAATACCCAAGATACCCAAATGATATATATTCTGGATTATCGATGGCCAACGGAGGGGGGCGGCAAATTTGACGACTGCCCCGGGCGGCAAAAGCAGTTGCTACGCCACTAGTCCTGTGTCTGTAGCTGCCATACTGCGTGCGCACCCACGCCGACACTGCAGTCACACTGCATGCGCACCCACGCTGATACTGGAGTCACACTGCATGCGCACCCACGCCGATATTGCAGTCACATGGTGTGCGCACCCACACTGACACTACAGTCACAGTGCATACACACCCACGCACGCCAATACTGCAGTCACATTGTATGCGCACCCACGCCGACACTGCAGTCAAATTGCGTGCCCACCCACGCCGACACTGCAGTCACATTGCGTGCGCACTTGTGCAGACACTGCAGTCACATTGCATATGCGCCCACACTGAGACTTTGAGTGCTACTCTGCTCCTCCAGTGTCAGGACACGTGCAGGAAGGCTAAGTGATTTAAACAGCACTTATTCTCACCAAAGTACGTCTGTCAGTTAAGACGAGGGACTGTCTTTAACATGCATATAGAAAAGTGCACCGCTGCACCAAGACATCGGCCGCACCAGGGGTGGACAGAACCATCTGCATATATAAAATAAAATATTAAGTAAAAACTATATATGCCAGAGCAACGTCCCCTGTATAAATGTGTTTGCAGATTAATTGGCATTTTGGGAGTAAAAGATTTCTTTAAAATGTCATCGTTCTCAGCAACACATTGTCCTGTGTCTCCCTAGACTCCCGTCTTGTCTGGTCTTCTGCAGCACATACCGAAATGGTGTCCATGCAGGGAATCTGTCAACAGATTTTTGCTTCCCCATCTGAGAGCAGCATAATGTAGAGACAAAGACCCTGATTCCAGTGATGTGTCACTTACTGAGCTGTTTACTGTCATTTTCTCTGCTGCAGATCTAGCAGTTATACAGAGCTCATGAATATGCTGGACTACCTGCCGCAGGCCAAGTAGTCCTGTAATGATAATCTCCTGCTGATTAAACAATTATTTTATCAAAACTACACTAAGCAGCCCAGTAAGTGACACATCCTTGGAATCCGGATCTATGCCCCTACATTATGCGGCTCTCAAATTTGGTGGCAAAAACCTGGTGACACATTCCCGTTAAGACAAACCAAGTAGAAGGCTCCTCACTAAAGAGTAACCACCCTAAGTAAGCCCTAACATGTGCCCAAGAATAAATAATTACCCATCACTGAGCTCACTGCACAAAAAAATGACCTCACACCATCTCACTTACAGTATACGGCCTCCAACAGTATTCTCTCTTACAATATATTCCCACTACACTGTCCGTAGTGAAATATGACAGTCACCATGCACCCTCAAATGAAATCCCCCATTGTTCTCCCCACTATGAATTATATCCTTCACACCTTCCTCACTTATGAACTATGTCCTCCACTATTCCCACCTCTCCATGCAGCCCCCACTTCACTACCACCCATGCTGTTCCCACTCTATAATGAGCCTTATGCTTTGCATCATGCATACCAAGCCCTCCCAGGCTCCTAACTGAGCCACCCATGCTGCCCCTTCTCCATATCAAGCCCCCTCCATACTGAGCCCCCCCATGCTGCCCCATCTCCATATCAAGCCCCTTCCATGCTGCCCCTTCTCCATATCCATATCAAGCACCCTCCATACTTAGCCCCCCCATGCTGCCCCTTCTCCATATCAAGCCCCCTCCATACTGAGCCTCCCACACTGCCCCTTCTCCATATCAAGCCCCCTCCATACTGAGCCCCCCACGCTGCCCCTTCTCCATATCAAGCCCCCTCCATACCGAGCCACCCATGTTGCCCCTTCTCCATATCAAGCCCCTCCATAGAGTGCCCCCTATACTGCCCCTTCTCCATATCAAGCCCCCTCCATACCGAGCCACCCCTGTTGCCCCTTCACCATATCAAGTCCCCTCCATACCGAGCCCCCCTATGCTGCCCCTTCTCCATATCAAGCCCCCTCCATACCAAGCCCCCCCATGCCGCCTCTTCTCCATATCAAGCCCCCTCAATACCGAGCCCCCCATGCTTCCCCTTCTCCATATCAAGCCCCCTCCATACTGAGCCCCCCATGCTGCCCCTTCTCCACATCAAGCCCCCTCCATACTGAGCCCCCCATGCAGCCCCATCTCCATATCAAGCCCCCTCCATACTGAGCCCCCCATGCAGCCCCATCTCCATATCAAGCCCCCTTCATAACGAGCCCCTCTATGCTACCCCTTCTCCATACCATGCCTCCCATTCTCTATGCTGTAACCCCCATTCGCTATACTGTCCACCACTCTAATTTTCCATCCTCCCCATTCTCCATGATGCACACCCCCTAATGCTCCATCACCCCATCCTCCAGGCTGCACACCCCATTCATGCTCCATCCTCCATTCTGTGCACCCCCGTCATGCTCCATCACCCCATCCTCTATGTTGCGCCCCCCCCTCAGGGCTGCTTGTTCGGCGCTGTCTTCGGCTGCAAAGTGCTTACCTGCTCCAAGCTGCATCTCCTGTTCTCCTCTGTGGCGGCGGTGGGATCTCACATCCTCCTTTGCAGTGGCTCCATCTCCCGTCCTCCTCTGCGCGGTGCTGCCTCACACTGCTGTGACCTCTGCAGAGTGAGCGCACGGCTGCACGTCGGGGCAGGGAGCTAATTGGAGCACCGCTGACCCCTGAACTGCTGGTGCGCTTACAGCTTGATTTATATTCTGGTGTCTTATAGAATATAAATGACTGCGGCTCCCCCTCCCTCCTCCAAAAAACTGCTGCATTTAATAAAGGGTTTGGAGGAGGGAGGAAGATTAAAAAAAATATATATATTTTTTTTTTTGTTTCGTCTTGGCGCTGCCCCCTGGAAGGCACCGCCCCAGGCACCGGCCCTCCAGTGCCTAGTGACAAATTCGGCCCTGCGTCCAGGACTTTTTATTTTTTTTCTTAAGGGGCTAAGAATTCACAGACAAGTAGATGTTAACTACATGCCTGTGCTGATCTGTGCCAACTCAGAGTGATCACGGACGGCTCCTGTCGGTGATTCTGCAGCTACATTTGACTTCACTGTTTAGAGAGGTGAGGGTAAGGCCACTTTCACACTGCTTTCTGATCTCTGTTCAGTGATTTCGTCAGGGCTTCCATTTGAACCCCCTTGCAAAACGAGTTTTGGATGTATGCGCCGATAGGGCCATTGACTATAATGGTGCAGACGGAGTCACCGTCGTGTGCTCTGTCGTGCACCATTCTTGGGAGTATACATCTTTTTGGAGACTGCATCTGGTTTTCCATCTCCAAAAGGTGTATACTCTCTAAAATTATGCACAAAAGAGCACACGCATGCGTCCAAAACTTATTTTGTGGGGGGTTCAGACCGAAGCCCCTATGGGACCACTGAATGGAGATCAGAATGCAGTGTGAAAGCGGACTAATGCTTCTCATGATTTCAGCAGACAAGCAGAACAATAAGTCTACAGTATTCTCTAATTGTTTCTATTAACAAAAAGCACAATATTATTAACCTCATAACGACGGCCGTACGACTTAAAGCAGCGGCAAAACAGGGTACTTATTCTGTTCCGCCGCTTTAAAGCGTCGGGCCGAAAAAAGCCTGTAGCGCCCCCAGCGACCGAAACTCTCGGGGGTTTCAGCTACCGGGGGTAGCTGAGACCCCCCAGATTATGAATCAGGGTGTTTTTTCTGGACCCCGATAATGCGATTGCTGGTATACACCGTATACCGCCGATCACATTAAAAAAAATTAAATTATTTCTCATCTGACGTGATCAAACATGTCAGATGAGAAATAAATATGAGCCCCTAGTGCCCCCAAGGCCCCCGGTACCGGAGAAATCCATCCACCCCCCCCTCCTGAAAATCCAAGATGGCGCCGACGCGCGCTGAAAATTGCCGCCGACTCTGCATTCATTTCACTCCGATCTGAAATGATCAAACATTTCAGATCGGAGGGAAATGTCCTACCCCTGAGCACTCCTCCGGTACACTGGAGCTCTCTGGTTCCCCGGAGCCCCCTCCAAGGGACCAGAGAGAGGGATCTGGAGAACCGGAGTTCTCACCACCGTTCCTAGTCTCTCTCCCACCCGATCTGGGATCCCCCGTTCCCCCAATCCCCTCCTCTGTAGCTCCATAAAAAAAAATCACTGATCCCCCGTTCCCCCGCGGCCCCCCCTCTCCGGGAAAATGGCGGGCGCATGCGCAGTGTGCTTGGCATAATCTGCTTCCTGCACCCGGCAACGAAAAAAAAAAATCTGATTGGCTGTTTAGATTTGAATACTGTGATAGATCCTATCACAGTAGTCAAATTGCCAATATTTGATAAATATGGCAGCATTTAGGTCTGCCTTTCTCCTCTCTCCCTTGTAGTTGATCTGGGAGAGAAGAGAGAGAGACTACGTGCTTGCATATCAGAGAGAAAAAGTTATAAATTCACTAAAATCATCATAATCAATTCCCAAATTTTCTGATCACCCCCCTGTGATCATCCCCCCTCTATCATTCCGTCATCCCTTGCTGCGTCATTCCCTTATTTTTTTTTTTTTATAATCTTTATAAAAAAATTTAGGGTTATATATATATATATATATATATATATATATATATATATATATATATATATATATATATATATATATATATATATATATATATATATATATATATATATATATATAATATAAAAAAAAAAATTACTAGTGTTAGGTTTAGGTTTATTTTTTGTTAGCCTGGGATAAAAAAAAACAAAAACAAAAACCATGGTCCGCAGAATGTTTACCGCATAGCAAGCGTACTCACTGCTTGCCTCCGGCAGTTCTGGGTCAGAGACCGAATCGGCCTCAGAAAGAGAGTTTTCGGATAGCGATGACGATTCGGCTTCCTCCACGGGGTCCCACACCCCGCCATTCGCCACTGCTGAAGTGTCAGGAGCAAGACCTAGTTCTGCAGTCCCCCATGCTCTCTGGTACCCCGACCTGTCCTTTACCCCACAAATTCCCCCTTTCATAGGAGACCCTGGCATCAAAGTAAATGTCACTAATTTTGCCCCACTGGATTTTTTCCAAATTTTTGTTACCCAACAAGTACTTGAGCTCATCACCCACCACACCAACTTATACGCCCGCCAATATATTGCCCAAAAGCCAACATCTGTCCATTCCCGGTCCTGGATCCCCACAAGTGTCCCGGAAATCCAAACATTTTTAGGCATTACCCTCAACATGGGACTAGTGAAAAAACCCAGTATCCGCTCCTACTGGGCAACCAAATCTGTCCACGCCACCCCTGTATTTGCAGCCATAATGTCCCGAACCTGATACGAGACCCTATTGAGATTCCTCCATTTTAGTGATAATTCCCAAGTCCCCCCAAGAACTGACCCCAATTATGAGCGCCTTAATAAATTGAAACCCCTAATATCCCTCCTGAAAGAGTCCTTCCTAACTTCCTATAGCCCAGAGGAGAATGTTTCGGTTGACGAGTCCCTAATGAGTTACAAGGGCCGTCTCTCATTCCATCAGTTTATTCCCTCCAAAAGAGCAAAGTATGGCATAAAATTATATAAAGTGTGCGAAAGTACTAGCGGGTACACATGCAACTTTATCATTTATGAGGGTAGGGACCGCCAAATAAGCCCACCCAACTATCCCCACACAATTGGCGTCCCAGGAAAAATTGTCTCGGAGCTAATGTCGCCATTTCTTGGTAAAGGTTACCATGTGTACACCGACAATTACTACACCAGTATCCCCCTATACCAATCCCTCCATGCTGCAAATACAGGGGCCTGTGGGACAATAAGGAAAAACCGTGTTGGTTTGCTGACACAGTTAGTGTCCAGACGTCTAGAGAAGGGGGCATCATTCGCACTGGCAAATGACAAACTGCTTGCCGTAAAGTGGAATGACCGCAAGGACATCTACATGCTCACCACCCTGCATAAGGACACCACTGTGTTGGTCAGAGAGAGGGGAGCCACCAGGGACAAACAAAAACCCTTCTGTGTGACACAATACAACAGGTTTATGAGTGGCGTGGACCTGTCTGACCAGGTGCTCCAACCATACCTGGTAAAGCGGAAAACGAGGGCCTGGTACAAAAAGGTAGCAATCTACCTGATACAGATTGCTAGCTACAACAGTTTTGTACTGTATAAAAAATCACAAGGGGCCCTCACATTTCTGCAATACCAGGAAAAAATTATTGAGTCCCTCATGTTTGACTCAACGGCACCAGAGGCAGCCTTCGAGTCAGAGAATGCCCGAAGACTAAAGCGGGCTTTACACACTGCGATATCGGTCCCGATATCGCTAGTGTGGGTACCCACCCCCATCTGTTGCGCGACACGGGCAAATTGCTGCCCGTGCCGCACAACATCGCCCAGACCGTCACACATACTTACCTGCCTGGCGACGTCGCTGTGACCGGCAAACCGTCTCCTTTCTAAGGGGGCGGTCCGTGCGGCGTCACAGCGACGTCACTGAGCGGCCGCCCAATAGCAGCGGAGGGGCAGAGCTGAGCGGGACGTAACATCCCGCCCACCTCCTTCCTTCCGCATAGCGGCCGGGAGGCAGGTAAGGAGAGCTTCCTCGTTCCTGCGGTGTCACACGGAGCGATGTGTGATGCCGCAGGAACGAGGAACAACCTCGTTACTGCTGCAGTAACAATTTTTGAGAATGGACCCCCATGTCACCGATGAGCGATTTTGCACGTTTTTGCAACGATGCAAAATCGCTCATCGGTGTCACACGCAACGGCATCGCTAATGCGGCCGGATGTGCGTCACCAATTCCGTGACCCCAACGAGTTCGCATTAGCGATGTCGTAGCGTGTAAAGCCCCCTTAACAGTACGACATTTTATGCATCTCGTGCCTCCTACTCCCACCCAAAGCGGTCCCAGAAAAAGGTGCCAGGTATGTCGCAAGCAGGGTAGGAGAAGCGAATCTAGATATTACTGTCCCATGTGCCCTTCCCAGCCAGGACTTTGTGTTACCCCCTGCTTTGAGATCTACCACACATCTCACAATCATTAGACGTCATACACTATTTCCAAATTGTGTGGTAGGGTTTTTCTTTCACAACGTTTTTATTTCCTGTGTAGTGGGCCCCTGTGTTACTTGTCAAATAAAATTTACTATTTTCATCAGTAAAACACATTTTACCCCATTTCACAAATAATTCCAGGACTTGATCACTCACATACCGAAGTGTTATGCAGACAAATTCTCGTCATATGCCCACATCTGCGTACTCCAGAATGTGGACCCCGCAAATGTTCTTGAAACATCTGATCATCTGACAAATAATTCCAAGATTTGATCACTCACAAAGTTTTAGCACAAGTCATCTTAGTCTGACTGCTATTACAACTATGTCTTGGTGATACGGGCATGATAATTTTATTGGAGGATCTGAAGCGGTTCTGTAATTTTACACCTTGGGCTTTACTGCATGGTTCTTGCCGAACCTCCTGTACTGGACAATACTTTTATAACCCTGTAGGGGACTGGTTGTTTTGTGCATATAGCGGTTCCGACCTTGGCAGGTAGGAGCCTGTTATGGTGTACCACGTCGACTGGCACAATTGTCCCTCATATAGGGATTGATGGTGCTAAACAGACGTTGTACGACCGGTCTCTGAAAGATTAATGTGTCCTTCTAGCCCTCCTGGTGTTCTTTCATCTCTGGAACAAGCACAAGTCTGCCATATAGTTGGCGGTATTTTCCTCCACATTTTGCCCTTCACTCTAAGATAAAATGTACAAAAAAATCCATTTATGTGGGTTTTCAGTTGTTCTAAAAACACATAGGCTCTGCAAATCTAATAATCCAAAATTTGAAAAGTGCACCTTCTCTTCCAAGTCCTGCCGTTTGCCCAAACTGAAGTTTTTGACTACATGTTGGGTATCACTGCACTCGTAAGAAAGTGGGTAACAAACTGAGGGTCCACTTTTTGGTGTTACCTCTTGTAAAAGTGGAAAATCTGGTGCTAAAGCATCACTTTTGTGAAAAAGAAGAACATTTTCAATATGACAACCTATTGCTATAAAATTCTGTGAAGTACCTGTGGGTTCAAAATGCACACTATACCCCTAGATAAAATACTTGAGGGGTATAGATTCCAGAATGGGGTCAGTTGTGGGGGAGCTCCACTGTTTAGCCACCTCAGGGGGTCTCCAAACGCAACATGGCGTTTGCTAATGATTCCTGCCAATTTTTCAGTCAAATGGCGCTCCTATCATTCCGAGCCCTGCCGTGCGCCCAGACAGTTGATTTCCACCCCATATGATGTATCGGCGAACTCAGGAGAAATTGCACAATACATTTTATGCTGATTTTTTTTTTCTGTTACCCTTGTGAAAAAAAGCTACCTTGTTGAAGTAACAATTTTGTGGTAAAATTTTATTTTTTTATTTTCATGGATCAACGTTATAAAATTCTGTGAAGCACCTGGGGGTTCAGGGTACTCACCAAACATCTAAATAAATTCCTTGAGGGGTCTAGTTTCCAAAATGGGGTCAGTTGTGGGGGGTTTCTGCTGTTTAGGTACCTTAGCGGACCTGTAAATGCAACATGGTGCCCGCAATCTATTTCAGCCAAATTTGCTTTCCAAAATTCAAATATTGCTCCTTCTGTTCCAAGCCCTCCCATTTGTCCAAACAGAGGTTTCTTACTACATGTGGGGTATCACCGCACTAATAAGAAAGTGGGTAAAAAGTTTTGGGGTCCATTTTGTTGTGTTATTTCTTCTAAAAGTGATTACATTTGGGGTAGAGCAACATTTTTATGTAAAATTTTATTTTTTGCTTTTTTAATTCCACATTGCTTTAGTTCCTGTGAAGCACCTAAATGGTTAATAAACTTCTTCAATGTGGTTTTGAAGGGGTGCAGTTTTTAGAATGGTGTCACTTTTGGGTATTTTCTGTCACCTCGGCCTCTCAAAATCACTTCAAATGTGATGTGGTCCCTAAAAAAAAGGTTTTGAACATTTTGATGTAAAAATGAGAAATTTCTGATGAACTTTGAACCCTTCTAACTTCCTAACAAAAACATTTTTTTTTCCAAAATTGTGCTGATGTAAATTAGACATGTGGGAAATGTTATTTATTAACTATTTTGTGTCACAGAACTCTCTGGTTTAACGGTAAAAAAATTCAAAACTTGAAAATTTCAAACTTTTCAATAATTTTGCCAAAATTCTTTTTTTTTTCACAAATAAACACAAAAAATATTGTCCTAAATTTGGTACTAACATGAAGTCCAATATGTGATGAAAAAAGAATCTCAGAATCACTGGGATCCGTTGAAGCGTTCCAGAGTTATAACCTCATGAAGGTCAAAACTGGTCAAAATTGCAAAATTTGGTCTGGTCATTAAGGTGAAAATTAGCTCTGTCACTAAGGGGTTAAACCACCCTTAAGGACGAAGCCAGTTTTGTACTTAATGACCCGGTAATTTTTTGCAATTCTGACCAGTGTCATTTTCATAGGTTATAACTCTGGAACGCTTCAATGAATCCCAGTGATTCTGAGATTGTTTTTTCGCGACATATTGTACTTCATGACAGTGGTAAATTTAAGACGATACTTTTTACGTCACGATACTTGTAAATCGGAAGCTTGATGAAAATTTCCCAAATTTCAAACTTTTAATTTTTATGCCCTTAAACCAAAGAGTTATGTCACACAAAATAGTTAATAAATTACATTTCCCACTTGTGTACTTTACATCAGCACAATTTTTGAAACAATTTTTTGGGAGATAGGAAGTTAGAAGGATCAAAGTTTATCAGCAATTTCTCATTTTTTCAACAAAATTTACAAAATCATTTTTAGGGACCACATCATATTTGAAGTGACATTGAGAGGCCTAGGTGACAGAAAATACCCAAAAGTGACACCATTCTAAAAACTGCACCCCTCAAAGTACTCTAAAAAGTTTATTAACCACATCAAAGAAATTTATTAACTAGGGATGATCGAATACCTCAAATATTCGGCTTCGCGAATATTTTCCGAATAGGTTGCCGCTATTCGACTATTCGCGAATATTCGATGCGCAATGTAAGTCTATGAGAAACCCGAATAACAACTTTTCGGGCTTCCCATAGACTTACATTGCGCATCGAATATTCGCATAGCGGCGACCTATTCGGAAAATAATTGAATATTTGAGGTATTCAATCATCCCTATTATTCCTATTATTAGCCCTTCAGGTGCTTCACAGAAACTAAAGTGATGTGGAATGAAAAAAAAAATTTGATCATTTTACCTAAAAATGTTACTCTAGCCCTAATTTATTCACGTTTAGAAAAAATAACACAACAAAATGAATGCCAAAATTTGTTACCCAGCTTCTTCTGAGCGTGCTGATACTGCACATGTGTTCAGAAACCTCTGTTTGGTCAAATTGGAAGACCCGGAACAGAAGGAGCAATATTTGAATTTTGGAAAGCAAATTTGGCTGAAATAGATTGGGGGCACCATGTTGCATTTGTGGGGCCCGTAAGGTACCTAAACAGCAGAAGCCCCCCACAAGTGACACCATTTTGGAAACTACACCCTCCAAGGAATTTATCTAGTTTTTTGGTGATGACTTTGAACCCCGTGGGGCTTCACAGAAGTTTATAACGTTGAGTTGTGAAAATAAAAAAATACATTTTTACCACAAAATTGTTACTTAAACAAGATAACTTTTTTTCACAAGGGTAACAGGAAAAAATGCACCAACAGATTTATTGGGCAATTTTTTCTGAGTATGCTGATACCTCATATGTGGTGGAAATCAACTGTTTGGGCGCACGGCAGGGCTCAGAAGGGAAAGAGCGCCATTTGACTGCAATATTGTTTGGAATCGTTAGCGGACCCAATATTTGTTTGGAGAGCCCCTAAGGTGCCTAAACAGTGGAGCTCTCCCACAAGGGACCCCATTCTGGAAACTAGACACCTCAAGGATTTTATCAAGGGTATTGTGAGCATTTTGAATCCACTGGTACTTCATTAAACTTGATAACCTTAGGTCGCCATATTGAAAAGTTCCTTTTTTTTCACAAAAATATTGCTTTAGCTCCAAATTTCTCACTTTATCAAGAGGCAACACCAAAAAGTGGACCCCACATTTTGTTATCCAATTTCTTATGAGTGCAGGAATACCCCACATGTGGTCAAAAACCTCTGTTTGGACAAACGGTATGGCTTGGAATGGATGGAGCATCATTTGAATTTTGGAAAAGTTGAAATAAATAGCGAGCACCATGCAGGGCCCCTAAGTACCTATACAGTAGAAACCGCGACAAATAACCCCATTTTGGAATTTACACCCTTGAAGGATTTTATTCAGGGGTATAATGAGCATTTTTTTTTTCCAAACATTTTTATTGATTTTCCAAATTTTATAAAAACCATAACAAAATGAGTATGTTTAAAGGGAAGGACAATCAATTGACAGAGTATGGTATAGAAGAAGAAAAAAGGGGTACAACCCCCTCTTGCTAGTCCAGATTATTCTTCCATAAAAAATGACATATAATGAAACTGAACTAGAAAGTCAAATTAAACCACATGTAATATAGTCCCTTAAACCCCTGTGTCATTCTCTAGTAGTTCCAAAATCAATGATGTGTCTTACTTCCTTGACGTCTCGCCTCCTCCTTCCTCTCGAGCCCCCACTAAGTGAGCCTCAGGTTGCCCAAGCTATCCTGGATTTCATTCAGGAGATACCACTCCGTGTGTAAGAAAGGTGTCACCAAGTTATTTATTTCTACCCATGTGAAGTGGTGTTCAATAAAATGTTTCCATCTCCCAAAGAACGTGGCTGTCTTTTGATCCTTATGCCTTTCCGCTTCCAATTTTTCCAACTTCAGAAGAGCATGCAATTCCCCAATAACCTCCTTTGTAGATGGACCCTCCCTCTGTATCCAGTGTCTTAAGATACACCTTTTAGCTATCATGACTAAGTCATGTATGATTGCAAATGTCCTTTTATCCCGAGTATTTGATCCCCCTTTGACTCCACCCTCAAAGAAATGGAAAATCCACACCATTAATTCTGGTCTGCAATATATCCCCCATGTTGTTTGGGCCAACATTCTTACTCGATTCCAGAACCTCTGCACTTCCTTACATTCCCAGAGTCCATGTAGCATATCTGTTTTCTCTGCTTGACATTTTGGACAACGTGCATCTCTACCCGGAATATTGAAACCTACAATAGCCCTATGTAAAATCCTAAACTGGGTGTCTCTCCAACCCTCGTTGGTGATATGTTTCCGCATTTGGACCCACCCTTTCAATATATTTCCCACCACTTCTTGACCTTTCAGTTGTTTCTCCCATGCTAATAAGGTACGACTAGCCTCCCGAGATATTAATACCTCCCTGAGTGTTCGGTAAATTTGGGATACATTTACATTTGTAACCTCACATTCCAGGAGCTCATCAATCGGACTTTTGTTCAGTTCCCTTCCAATCTCGCCAAGATCTCTGATTACTCCAAACTTCAATTGCTCATACTGGATAATATGAATGTTGTTGAGGTCATATTTATCGAGCACTTCCCTTCCTGTCATCCACCATCTCTCCTCCACATTCATAACATCTTGCATTCTCTTGATGCCCTTCTCTTTCCATCCCAGAAATAACCTGTTGTCTCATCCCTGAGGGAAATTTGGGGATGCCCAGGGATTTAAATACTTAGACACCTTCCAGGAAAGTCCCAGTTTCTTTCTAACTAGTCTCCAAGTTAACATGGTATCTCGGAATATGATTGAGTTTCTTATGTGACCCTCAGTCCTAGACAATGGGGCATGGAGAATGGACTTCAGGTCCCATGGTGTTGCGTATTTGTTCTCCATGTCATGATCTGAGTGTCTACTTGTTCCTCTCAACCAGTCGATCACATGTCTCATAATACACACCAGGTTATACCCCCTAGCGTACGGGAAATTGATTCCTCCCTCCTCCACTGACTTCATCAATGTGCGTAATTTTATTCTGGGTTTCCTTCCCCTCCACACAAAATCCACATATGCTGCGTTGAGTCTGTTAACATCTTTTAGTTTTAATAGTAGCGGAATTGTCTGAAAGGGATACAGCAGCCTAGGAAAGCTCATCATTTTTATCAATTGGCATCTTGCCAGCAATGGTAAGGGTAAGCCTTTCCATCCCCTTAGTTGTGTTATGATTTTTCTGATCAGCGGGCCATAATTCATTTTATAAATTGTTTCCACCGTTCTCCCTATCTGCACTCCCAGGTATTTGATTGATGTCTGTGCTATAGGGATCCCACATATATAACCATCTCTCAGATTTCTCCCAACACTCCCGTGACCTCCCCTCAAGAACAAGATCTCGCACTTCTTTTTGTTTAACTTAAAGATCTGAGAATGATCGAAATTTTTCAATCATGCCAAGGGTTTGGGGTAAGTCCATGCCTGGGTTTCCCATATACAGTATCACATCATCAGCGAAAAGCGCTATCTTCATTTCTGCCCCCCTTATTTTGATCCCTTTTGAAGATGTTAGGACCCTGGAGAACTCTAGATAATGGCTCAATTGCCAGGTTAAATAGTAGGGGGGATAGCGGGCAGCCCTGCCTCGTCCCCTTCATCAGGGGGAACACTTCCGACAGGAAGCCCGGGGTATGTATCCTTGCTCCCGAGTTGGCATATAAACGTCTGATGTAAAGTCTCATTTTACCGGTAATTCCTATGGCCTCCATCACTTTATCTATTCAGTTCCAATTAACATTATCGAACGCTTTCTCAGCGTCGAATGTAACTAAAGCAGGTTTTGCCCCACCCTCGGTACGCCCCAATCTAACCGCATCTACCACTAAGATTGTCTTCCTGATGTTGGTAACCGCATTTCTCCCTTTGATAAACCCTACCTGATGTTCGGAGATTATCCTAGGTAAAATCAGTGCTAGTCTATCGGCCATGATTTTGGACATTATTTTTAAATCCTGATTAATGAGCGATATGGGTCTGTAACTAGAGGGATCATCTTGGTCTTTGTTGCCCTTCGGGAGTAATTTAATGTATGCTATGTTGGCATTTCTAGGGATTTCTTTTCCTCCCAGGATTGCATTAAAAACTGAGGTTAAGTCCGGTGCAATCAGATCCCTAAGTGCTTTATAAAATTTGCTATTAAAACCGTCAGGTCCTGGCGCTTTATTGGTGTTAAGCTCCCCGATTGTTCTTGTTACCTCCTCCACTGAAATGTCCGCATTTAGGGCTCCCAGCTCTTCCTCCGTTAAGCTAGGCATTTGAGCTTGTCTTAATCAATCGTCCTCGTCAGTGAAATCATTGTTTCCTGACCCATATAGCTTTCTATAATATTCCCCCAGCACCTTGTTGATATCTTTGGGATCTGTGGTTACCCCCCCTCCATTTGTTTTCATTTTGGAGATTACCGTTGTTTTTCTGCTACCCCTTGCCAAATTTGCCAACATTCTCCCTGCCTTATTGCCGAATCTATGAAGATCAGCTTCCTTGTGAGACCAAAAGAGTTGTTCCTTTTTTTTGGCCCACTCGTCAAAACCCCTCTTTGCCTCCAACCATCTGTCCCTTGCCGAACTAGACCTATCTACCAGATAATTTGTATATGCTAGCTGCACTGCTTCACTATGAGAGTTATATTTCTCGTTCGTCCTCCGTTTGATCATAGCCGCATATCCCACCAAACGTCCCCTCAGAACCACTTTTGCCGTTTCCCAGAACAATACTGGAGTCTCCCTGTGTTCCTTGTTGTCCTCTGTGAACTCTGAAAATTATCCTGTCTGAGGAGGAACGACGGGAATCTCCATATAATGTCAGAACCTCTCCTGAAATTCTCTCTGATGTCCACTCTCACCGGACTGTGATCAGAGATCACCATATTCTCAATCACGCAGTTTTTTGCTCCATTCACAAGATCCCGAGACATCCAAATCTGATCTATGCGCGACCAACTGTCGTGTGTAGGAGCAGTGTGTATATTCCCTATCGTGTGGGTGGGTTAGCCTCCATATATCTTTTAGCCCTATATCTTCTAATGATACATCCCTGTTTACCATTCTCTTGTCCCTGAGACCCTTCTCCCCTACCCCCTCCCCTCTCCTTCTGTCTTCAGCCGAGTTCGGTACTGTGTTGAAGTCTCCTGCCACTATGATGTTGGGTGCCTCATCTAATAGTATGATAGCTTTCATATTATTAAGAAACGTGATCTGATGCAAGTTTGGACTATATACATTGTAAATACTGAGTGTGCCCGCTGGACTAGTAATTGTTAGATGTTGCCACCTTCCCTGATCATCCTCCTCATGAGCCACTACTTCATGGCTGAGCTGTTTGTTTATCAAAATTAATGTGCCCGCCTTCCTACCTTGCGCCGGTGCCCCATAAACTGAACCTACCCAGAATTTCTTCATGCGAAAAAAATCCTCCCTCCCCAAATGGGTTTCTTGTAGTAGAGCAATATCGGTTTTTAATCTTTTCAGGTGCCTTAGAATCATTGCTCGCTTGTTGGGTGATCTTAGGCCCTTAACGTTCCACGTTGTTACTTGTACCATTTTTGCCTAAGTAGACCACTCTTACCCTTTCCATAATGAGCATTTTAAATCCACAGGTACTTCAAAAAAATGTTGCTGTAGCAGTAAATTTCTTACTTTTAGGCTATGTGCCTACGATCCAGCGACACAGCGTCTAGTACACAGTGCCAGCCCTCCTGCAGAGATGTGAGTGTTGTCCACAGGAGAGCGCAGCTGTCCATGACCATGATCCGGAAGGATTTCTAAAAATCCTTCCAATGTGCTTGTGCAGCACCCCACGGGGCAGGTGATGTCACGGGTGGCCTTGCTCGCTTCCGTTGCCCCGAGGTGTACAGCAAATTGTGGGGTGATTGGGAAAGTTTGTCACGATGCCACCTGTGGTATACGGCCAGGGAGTAGCCGCCACTGCAGGATTCCTCACCAGGGCAGGTGTTATGGCAGCCGGGATGGTGTCGCTCCCCACAGGCAGAGTGGGCCCCGGGTGGGAGGATGAGAGTTCGTAGTCCCTTGGAAGCGTCAAAGTGCGAGGCGACAGCATCACTAATCAGAGTCTGAGTCAGCAACTGCGGTTCCAGGTTCTTTTAAGAGAGAAAGAAAGAATTGCTGTATATAGGAATCAACCAATAAGATTTTGTTCAAATCATCAAAAATGTATTTTATTGGCACAAATTTTATACATACAAAAATATCCACATAGAACAATGAAAAATAGCAAATAAAAACATCTAAAAACAGTCAACGAACACCCCAATACATAGTTCCATGTTAGGAACCCAGCACCATAATCCTGAATGAAATTCCACTAGCTGTACAAATCAATAATATTCACAGGCATAAATGCAGGACCTGTGTGCAAATTTTCACTGCAAACCCTATGCCATATAGTACTCTAGAGAATTGTACCCCATCTGGCAGCACCATCAATAAATACAATATAAGAAGTACAAAATACTAGTAAAAGAAGGGGATGAAGATAACCTTATAATGAGGAAATCAATACACCCAGTTCAATAGTTAAACCAGGTAAGTCACAGACTATCCAGAAAGTCATCACCAAGATGTATTACCCCTTGCTAGAAGTCCCAAGTTTAAGGTGGTGTGAGGCCTCAGGATCATTATTTATTTCCTATGATCCAGGTTCTTTTAGTCACTGATTTAAAGCTGCACCCAGGTGCTGGTCTCTGCCATTGTGGACTCTGGTCAATCCCAAGCAAGAAAGGGGCCACCACCGGTGTTTGAAGAGAAAGAGAGAGAGAGTGTGCTTTTCCTACGATATCACTCCAAGCAGTTAGGAACCCAGGCTGAGCTCCCGTTCCAAGCCCCGGGCCTAGTGAAGTCCAAGAGTTCCAGAAGTGTCTTGTCAGAACTATGGTTCCAACTTGTCTGTCTGTATGATTGTGTTGCGTCTACCTTTACCCCCAATGGTGACTGCCCCCTGGTAGTTGCCCTAGCGACTGGAAAGTCCCATGACTCTATATGGCCACGCCCCGTCTGCCCCAAGACAGCTCCCCAGTGGGAAGCACCTAACTATGTGAGATGAAAATGTGGTCACACCGATGGTTAACCCCCTTACCTGAGATGGGTACTACCCTTTAACTGAGGTGCAGTACCCTGCGGCGACCAGAGCCTCAGGTGCACCACATTCCCCCACGGCAAATGGCAGCACTTCTGGGCTGCAACAAAACAAAGTTAACACGGTAATATTTGCATGTTATATGCATGTAACAGGTTAGCAAATAACGCTTTATGCTCACTTCCATCGTTCGCACCCAGCAACTCAACAACTTTCATCACTCCAGAAGTCTTTTGGTCTGGTGGGTCAACGCCTGAAATGCGATGTGCTGACACACAGGAATTTGAATCTGCACATATTGCAGCGTCTGTTGCAGCACCGCCGAGCCCTGCTGAAATACGTTATGACGAATACCCTGGGCTAACTTGATCCAGAGGTGGTGCAGATCACGCTGCTGGAGTGGTGTCAGATCAAGGACCTATGCACCCTTCTACACAGTTTACAAATGTCGACGAAGATGTTTAGCACTGGCCATGCCATTCTCAGCGTGACAATTCTGGTCATCTACATGATGGAGAATACTGTAAGCATTATTCGGAGTCAGGTGTTGGGACAAGAGGAAGGGGAGGAAGTACAGGAGGAGTCATATGCGGAAGGGATAACAAGATCTCCAAGGTCCAGACGGTCAGCGGCACCTAGGCGGCAGTCATAGGACGGTGGGGGAGAGGGATTAACAAGGGTGCATAGAATCAGCAAAACTGTTGAGGAAGGTGCAGGAGCCCATGAAGAAATGGAGGACGAACTGGCGATGGGCATGGAAGACTCAGCAGATGAGTGAGAGCTTGCTCACATTTCGTTTGTGTGAGGTTGGGGGGAGAGGGCAGAGGAAGGAGGCACGATTTTAACCTCTCCGCCACCAACACAGCAAGGACTTGGTCCTCCTGGATGCACAAGACACATGAGCGCCTTCTTGCTGGACTACCTACAACATGACCCTCAGATTGTACGAATTGGAAGTAATACTGACTACTGGGTTGCCACACAGTTAGATCCCCGGTACAACACAAAATTTAGCGAAATAATTCCGGCCATAGAAAGGGACGCACATATGCAGAAGTATCAGCAGAAGCTGGTAAGCAATCTTAGATTTGCTTTTCCACTAAACACCTGTGCTGCACAGAGTGAATCTCAATGCTTTGTCATCGATAGGAGGAAATGGTCTTTTACTTGTCCACATCTGAGGGACCGAGAGCTGGCTGCTCTGCTGAGACGGCGTTGAGTACGGTGTCCCCGCAGAGTTGCACTTTTGGGCATATACAAAATGAGTTGAAAAAGGACAGATGCTGGTGGAAAGGGGAACAGGTGTGTTGGAAAGGGGAAGTTTGTGTCCGTGAGTTTGGTGGTTAAGCAACAGTAACATTTGCTGAAGAAACAACATCTGTTATGGTGGGAATGGCAGATTTGGATAAGGTGGTATATACTATGTTACCGCTATATAAAAAAATTAAGAAGAAAAGAAAGAGAAAGGTATATATCCCCAATCGCCAGTCGGTGTCCACCGTGCTCCCAGAAGGAAAAGGAGATGCTGGCAACTGGAAGGTTAGGTGGAGGATACAGAGCTGAGTGGCTATGAAACTAATAGTAGCCTGAACCGAGTTAGATGCCACTCGGATCTGGAGACTGGGAGCCCTGTTAGCGTCACAGGGTCCACACGCCCACCCAGCCCAGGAACTCCCTGTTAACAAAACAGGGGCCATTGGGTACGCTCTCCTTGTGTGTAGGGGCCACACCTGTGGACAGCAGGCGCATCAGCAGCAGGCCTGTTAATGCCACTGGGCTGCACTAGCAGGACTGGTAGGACAGGAGCTGGTCTTAACAGTTCTGCGTTACCAACTGTGGTGACGGCCTCCATCGACGCCCTATCCCTGCCTACCTCTGACCTAAAGCCGCAATGGGTTCAACATATGGAGGTGTGCTCTTTGGGAGCATAATAGAAGACTGCGCACCTCCTTGTTGGCTCCAGCCCCTTTTATAACCTGGGTCCGCCCAAACCAGGGTGGACCACAATGCACCTCCTGGAGACAAAAGCAGAGTGACACGTCATGAGTGGCATAACTAGCGTCCTATTCGGAACTGCCACTTCAATGATGACCTCATGGCTGCCACGACCCAAACACCTCACCAGTCATCGTCTGACCAACAATAATGAGGTGACAAGTCATAGGGGCAGGCCTCTGCAAGCCAGTTGGGAGTGGCCTGGCCACATCGTCAGGACACCTGATGCCCTGTGGTCTATATGGGCCCCCCACATAAGGGGCAGGGCCAAAGACTTCATTACCGGACCTAGCCTCTGATGCAGTAAGTGCCTGAGCATGCTCAATAGCATGAAATACAGTCTCCGAAAAAAGACTATCAGCTTCAGCATGCTGTCTAGCCACAACACAGGACTTAGACCCGGCCAGAAGTCCAAGTACCTGTGCAAAGAGGCTTTTCCCACTAAGTGTGGGAGCATGCGCTGTAGCCCGAAATGAAGACTAAAGCCTGCTTTACACGTTACGAGTAAGCATACGATATCGTATGCGATTGTAACCGCCACCATCGTATGTGTGGCACGTTCAATTTGTGGAACGTGTCGCACAATCGAGTAACCCCCCCGTCACATGACAAGGGGGTTACATACAGAAGACATATACAAGTAAAAATAGACAGACTGGTACAAAGGGATGAGGGACCTGCCCTTGTGGGATTACATTCTAAAGGATTTTTGGGAGGAGACAGTAGGTGTGGTGTAGGTTGGGCGTCAGGTACGCACGGTGGTGGGGTCATTGAAGGTTATAGCCATTTCTGAACAGATGAGTTTTCAGATTCCATTTGAAGCTTGCGGGTGTAGCAGATAATCTGACGTATTGAGGTAGCGAGTTCCAGGAGACAGGGGAAATGATCTGCACAGATGGCCAGTGAGTAGGATCCAGGCCCCGATGAAGTAGGTGCTGAGCCTAATCTACACCCTCATTTCCAAACAGTAATTCCTCCTGGTGGAGAAAATGGGGAACATGATGAGGAGACACAGATATCTGATTGGAATGACAACTTTACTATTCGGTCAGGGCAGGAAGAGGTTGTCTCGGAGGACTCAGGCCGAGGGGAATGAAAACACACAGGGTGATTGATGAGGTTGGAGACCACACTTACTGTCAAACCAAAGTCAGCCAGTCGATGAGGTCAGCAGAGGAGGTGGAGGAGGATGCTACTGACGACGAGGTTACGTTGCGTCTTCCTGGCCAGAGACAAAGTACTGGAAGCACGTAAACAACTGAATCCTGGGCCACAACTTTGCCTCTGAGCAGAAGTCGTGTTGGCTATGCAGGTCGCATGGGCTATAAGCCTTGCCTAGCCTGGGACTTATTGGACATCGCAAAGGATCACCCAAGTCATGGAAGCTGTAAGATTTGTCAACAATCTCTAAGTAGAAGGCAAAAACTTACACCTTTGAGTACTGCCTCCATGAAGTGTCACATGGATATGAATTGATAGCGTGAAGGTGTATTGCTCAGCTTTAGTCACTGTCAATGCAACATGCTTATTTGCCGTTCATTGCATGACTACACACAAGGGGCTGCTGTTTTTTTGGATCTGTCTATGTCTGTTTCGTCACTATAGCAAAAGCAAATTGGTCTTCGGGTGTGGACTTGGAGATGCTGTCTATGAACAGAAGGAAAAGCTAAAGGTGTGTGTTACAGCAAGGAGCCACCGCGGAAACACTTTGTTCAATTGTGAGGGGAGTCGTGTTGTACTTTGATGAGGAGCACCGTAACGCCAGTGAGCAGCATCCTGTGCCACAGGCAGACATTCTTCCGGTGCTGTCTGTACTGTTTACCGTGAGTGGAGCGTAAAGTCTGTATTTATGGCAACTGGACATCACAGTAGCCGGGTACGGTAGACTGTGCCCAGCCAGGAATGTGTGCACGCAACACTTTGTTTTATTAGCAAAACACATACAGTGCCTACAAGTAGTATTCAACCCCATGCAGATTTAGCAGGTGTACATATTCGGAATTAACTTGGCATTGTGACATTTGGACTGTAGATCAGCTTGGAAGTGTGAAATGCACTGCAGCAAAAAAGAATGTTATTTCTTTTTTTTTTTTTTTTTTTTTTTAAATTGTGAAAAGTTTATTCAGAGGGTCATTTATTATTCAACCCCTCAAACCACAAGAATTCTGTTTGGTTCCCCTAAAGTATTAAGAAGTATTTCAGGCACAAAGAACAATGAGCTTCACATGTTTGGATTAATTATCTCTTTTTCCAGCCTTTTCTGACTAATTAAGACCCTCCCCAAACTTGTGAACAGCACTCATACTTGGTCAACATGGGAAAGACAAAGGAGCATTCCAAGGCCATCAGAGACAAGATCGTGGAGGGTCACAAGGCTGGCAAGGGGTACAAAACCCTTTCCAAGGAGTTGGGCCTACCTGTCTCCACTGTTGGGAGCATCATCCGGAAGTGGAAGGCTTATGGAACTACTGTTAGCCTTCCACGGCCTGGACAGCCTTTGAAAGTTTCCACCCGTGTCGAGGCCAGGCTTGTCCGAAGAGTCAAGGCTAACCCAAGGACAACAAGGAAGGAGCCCTAGGAAGATCTCATGGCAGTGGGGACATTGGTTTCAGTCAATACCATAAGTAACGTACTCCACCGCAATGGTCTCCGTTCCAGATGAGCACGTAAGGTACCTTTACTTTCAAAGCGTCATGTCAAGGCTCGTCTACAGTTTGCTCATGATCACTTGGAGGACTCTGAGACAGACTGGTTCAAGGTTCTCTGGTCTGATGAGACCAAGATCGAGATCTTTGGTGCCAACCAGACACGTGACGTTTGGAGACTGGATGTCACTGCATACGACCCCAGGAATACCATCCCTACAGTCAAGCATGGTGGTGGCAGCATCATGCTGTGGGGCTGTTTCTCAGCCAAGGGGCCTGGCCATCTGGTCCGCATCCATGGGAAGATGGATAGCACGGCCTACCTGGAGATTTTGGCCAAGAACCTCCGCTCCTCCATCAAGCATCTTAAGATGGGTCGTCATTTCATCTTCCAACAAGACAACGACCCAAAGCACACAGCCAAGAAAACCAAGGCCTGGTTCAAGAGGGAAAAAATCAAGGTGTTGCAGTGGCCTAGTCAGTCTCCTGACCTTAACCCAATTGAAAACTTGTGGAAGGAGCTCAAGATTAAAGTCCACATGAGACACCCAAAGAACCTAGATAACTTAGAGATGATCTGCATGGAGGAGTGGGCCAAGATAACTCCAGAGACCTGTGCCGGCCTGATCAGGTCTTATAAAAGATGATTATTAGCTGTAATTGCAAACAAGGGTTATTCCACAAAATATTAAACCTAGGGGTTGAATAATAATTGACCCACACTTTTATGTTGAAAATTTATTAAAATTTAACTGAGCAATATAACTTGTTGGTTTGTAAGATTTATGCATCTGTTAATAAATTCTGCTCTTGTTTGAAGTTTGCAGGCTCTAACTTATTTGCATCTTATCAAACCAGCTAAATCTGCAGGGGGTTGAATACTACTTGTAGGCACTGTATCTGTTTTGGGTAGGCCGACTATATAGACAATAAGACTTGCTGCCTCTGCACTGTAAAATTGTCACGTACAGTTTAAATCATAGAGGGACAGCGACACATGTTTGCATTGACTGTTGCTTTTCAAGATTTCCATGAGTGTGTTGCAGAGCTGTGTGGTTTGCATTCACACTGTTATCATCTGCCTTATCTGTGAGGCTTCAGCTAGCAAGGGTATAATGTGTTTTGTCTATGTTTAGGTAGATAATAGTGATGAGCGAGCATGCTTGTAACTACTCAGTACTCGCACGAGTATCGCTGTACTCGGGCTGCTCGGCGGGGACCGAGTAATCTCGCGATACTCGTGCTGTACTCGTGGTCTTCATTTCTGCATGTTGGCGCTCTTTTGAGAGCCAGCCCTCATGCAGGGATTGGCTGGCAGACCACTGCAATGCCACAGCCCTGTTAGTTGTGGAATTGCAGTGATTGGCCGGCCTGCACAGCGTGACCGAGCCTTTATACCGGCCGGCGCGCTGTGCTCTGCTCACAGCTATCCAGACAGTCAGTGCAGGGAGAGTGTCGCTGATTCAGGGAAAGCTTTGCGGCCCTTTATAGCTTTTTCAGTTGCAGGGCTGCAAACAGTGTGACCAAAAGTCCTTCTCAGGACTATTCTAGTTGTATACAGGCAGGCAGGGTATAGCCAGGTCGGAGTACAGTAGCAGAGTCCTTCTCAGGACTATTGTTGCTATATACAGGCAGGGTATAGCCAGGTCTGAATACAGGCTAGTGACCAGAAGAGTCCTTGTCAGGACTATTGTACCAGTATACAGGCAGGCAGGCAGGGTAGTGGTGACCGTTTACCAGCCTTCATCATATCTGGGGCTGGTGTACACAGTGTAAAACAGTCCAGATAGTGTCTGACTTGTCTGTAATTGTCGCTCCCCAAAAAAACCTGTTAGGTTCTTATTGCGTCCGTGCTTGGTTTTTAAAACCGCACGTGTGTGCCTGTTGGTGGCAGCGTACAGGTGCACTTGTGTGCAATTTCCACAAACTTTGATATAACGCACAAGTAGTGAATATACACGTCAGCAGTGCACAGCATTGCAAAATGCGCAAGGGCATTGGCAAGGAACAAGGAAGTGGACGTGATGGTGGTGCAGGCAGAGGCCGAGGTCGTGGGCAAGCTCTAATTTCGCCACAACAAAGGGCCACATCTAGTCGCTCGCACGTCCTGTCCCAAATTCTTGGGGACCGCAGCAGTACACCGCTCTTGAACCAAGACCAGTGTCAACAGGTTGTTAGTTGGATAGCAGATAATGCTTCCAGTCAGATTGGCACCACCACAAACACTCTGTCTTCCACACGGTCAAGTGTCAGTAGCCGTGATACTGCACCGCACATTTCAGAACCTGATCCTCCTTCCTACCACCAGGCTGAGTACACGTCCTCCTCGGACATTAATGATCCCACACTTGGACACTCGGAAGAGCTGTTCACGTTTCCATTCACACATTCTGGCCTCTCGCCAGCTCATATTGAAGTGGGTCATGAGGAGATCGTCTGTACAGATGGCCAAATATTTGAGCAGCCACGTTCTCACGAAGTTGGCAACGTGTCTCAACAAGTGGTGGACGATGATGAGACACAATTGTCAGGAAGTCAGGAGGAGGAGCAGGGTGCGGAAGAGGAAGACGACGTGGTGGATGATCCAGTAACTGACCCAACCTGGCAGGAGGATATGCAGAGCGAGGACAGCAGTGCACAGGGGGAGGGAGGCGTAGCATCACAACAGGCAGTAAGAAGCAGGGTGGTGGCCCCAGGCAGAAGTCAGGCAACCGTTCCCCGGAACAACACGACGACACAAGGTGCCTGTACAAATGTTAGGTCTTCCCGAGTCTGGCAGTTTTTTAAGTTGGCTCCAGATGATTCTAAAAAGGCCATTTGCAACACCTGCCGTGCCAGCATCAGCAGGGGTACCAAAACTAGCAGCCTGACCACCACCAGCATGATCAGGCACATGTCAGCCAAGCACCCGACTTTGTGGGAAGTACAACAGAGTCGAGGAGCAGTGCTTGCTGATGTCACTGCTACGTCTTCGCTGGTTGTGCATGCGAGCCAATCCCCTGTCCATGCTGCCTGCGAACAAGCCTCCTCCACTCCTGCACCTGCAGTTGCCTACGCAGAAAGAACACCATCATCAAGCACGTCCTTGTCCCAGCGCAGCGTTCAGTTATCCATTCAGCAAACCTTTGAACGCAGGCGCAAATACACTGCCAACACCCCACATGCCACAGTTCTAAATGCTAACATTTCGCGACTGCTTGCGCTGGAAATGTTGCCTTTTAGGCTGGTGGAGACAGAAGCATTCCGTGACCTGATGGCGGCAGCTGTCCCACGTTACTCGGTCCCCAGCCGCCACTATTTCTCCCGGTGTGCCGTCCCCGCGTTGCATAACCACGTGTCACAAAACATCACACGTGCCCTGAACAACGCTGTTTCACCCAAGGTCCACCTAACCACAGACACGTGGACAAGTGCTTGTGGGCAAGGCCGCTACATCTCGTTGACGGCACACTGGGTTAATATTGTGGAAGCTGGGACCCAGTCTGAGCGAGGGACGGAACACGTCCTTCCCACACCAAGGTTTGCAGGCCCTACCTCAGTCAGTGTTTCACCCACACTCTACAGCTCCGGAATGTCATGCTCTTCAGCCTCCTCCTCCTCCTGCGCATCCTCATCCACTGTACCCTCCACACCAGTCACAAGCTGGAAGCACTGCAGCACTGCCTCGGCGAAGCGGCAACAGGCTGTGCTGAAGCTAATCTGCATAGGTGACAAACCCCACAATGCAGAAGAGCTGTGGACAGCTCTGAAACAGCAGGCAGATCACTGGCTCACACCTCTGAACCTAAAGCCAGGAAAGGTCGTGTGTGACAATGGCCGGAACCTGGTGGCGGCTTTGAGGCGAGGCCAGCTGACACATGTTCCATGCGTGGCCCATGTGCTCAACCTCGTGGTTCAGCGGTTTCTAAAGTCATACCCAGAGCTGTCTGATCTGCTGGTAAAAGTTCGCCGCCTGTCTGCACATTTTCGAAAGTCACCTACTGCTTCAGCCGGCCTTGCCGGCTTTCAGCGCAGTTTGCATCTTCCAGCTCACAGACTGGTGTGTGATGTCCCCACGCGTTGGAATTCAACTCTGCACATGTTGGTCAGGATATGTGAGCAGAAGAGGGCAGTTGTTGAGTACCTGCATCACCTAAGCCGTCGGGAAATGGGTCAAACTCCACACATAACACCTGAGGAGTGGAGATGGATGTCAGACCTATGTACCATCCTCCAAAACTTTGAGGACTCCACCAAGATGGTGAGTGGTGATGACGCCATTATTAGCGTCACCATACCGCTACTCTGCCTTCTAAAACGGTCTCTGCTGAAAAACAAACATGATGCATTGCAGGCGGAGCGCGATGAGTTGCAGCAAGAAACAGTAGTGGGTGTGGGTGATGATAACACACAGCCCAGCCTCGTCTCATCACAACGTGCAGTGGAGGACTATGACGAGGAGGAGGATGAAGACATGGAGCAACTCTCCGGCCAAATTGAGGATATGACATGCACACCAGTCATATCCTTGGTTCAGCGTGGCTGGCCAGAGGACAGGGTAGATGAGGAGGAGGAGGAGGAGGAGGACAGCATGTTCAGTCATCTTGTTGGTCAGGCTACTGAAGTCCTGGCTGTTAAGAGTCTGGCGCACATGGCTGACTTTATGGTAAGCTGCCTGTCTCGTGACCCTCGCGTTAAGAACATCTTGGCCGACAATCATTACTGGTTGGTAACACTGTTAGACCCACGCTACAAGGAGAACTTTTTGTCTCTTATTCCCGTGGAGGAGAGGTCAACCAAAATGCAGCAGTTCCGGAAGGCCATAGTCACGGAAGTAGGCAAAGCATTCCCCTCACAAAACGCTAGCGGCATAGGTCATGAATCAGTGGACAACCGAGGCGTACAGCCGAGAGAGGCACAAGTCCAATCCGCCAGAGGTAGGGGAACAGTCTTTAAGATGTGGGACAGTTTTCTCAGCCCCTCACGTACCACAGCCCCTGAGGTGCGGGGTAGTGCCACAAGAAATCCTAAGTTTGCCCAGATGCTGAAGGAGTACCTTGCAGATCGAACAACTGTACTCCGACATTCCTCTGTGCCTTACAATTATTGGGTATCCAAGCTGGACACGTGGCATGAATTGGCTCTCTACGCCTTGGAAGTCCTGGCCTGCCCTGCTGCTAGCGTTTTGTCAGAGCGTGTTTTTAGTGCCGCAGGTGGAATCATTACAGATAAACGCACCCGCCTGTCAACTGAAAATGCTGACAGGCTGACTCTGATCAAGATGAACAAGGGTTGGATTTGGCCAGACTTCACCACACCACCAGCAAATGAGAGCGGAATTTAAAGTTTGCCATGTACCTCCACTCACCCATGGGTACACACTTCTGGACTTTGGATAATCGCTGGACTGCTCCTCCTTCTCCTCATGCGCCACCATGATGATGACCGTTACAAATTGCAATACTTAGGCCTTTGTTTCAGGTATACCCCCAGTGGTAAATTTTTTCGCCCATTCTTTGCAGAATGGACATTACAACGACAGGAGACCCGCTCCTTTGCAATGGGAACAATGTTTTGAGGCCCTCATGCACGTCTCTACCCAGGGACAACGTGGAGCTTCCCAATTTTTGGCTGCCCTGCCTAAGGGCTATACTATAATACACCCACTTCCTGACAATGGACACTTAATGTTTTGAGGCCCTCATGCACGTCTCTACCCAGGGACAACGTGGAGCCTCCCAATTTTTGGCTGCCCTGCCTAAGGGCTATACTATAATACACCCACTTCCTGACAATGGACACTTAATGTTTTGAGGCCCTCATGCACGTCTCTACCCAGGGACAACATGGAGCCTCCCAATTTTTGGCTGCCCTGCCTAAGGGCTATACTACAATAGACCCACTTCCTTACAATGGGCACTTCAGGTTTACAGGCCCTCATGCACGTCTGTATGCAGGGGCATTGGTGAACCTCACAATTTTGGACTGCCCTGGCAAGGGAAAATACTACAAAGACTCACTTCCTCAAAATGGGCACATTAGACTCAAGAGGCCTTCATGTACGTCTCTTCTCAGGGACATCGGAGTGCCACACAATGTTTTCACGTAAAATCTTTCATGTATTAATCTCAAAAAGTAACATACACCAGCTCTATCTCACTATTGGGTATGTGCCCTTAACATTTCCGCCATGAAAAATCATTTTGGGGTCATTTTGGAAGGTTTTCTGGTGAGTCCGTAAAAATGGCGTGAAACGCGGACAAAATTGTTCACAGCTGTGACTTTTCAGTGATAAATGCTTCAAGGGGTCTTCCCCATGCTGTTGCCATGTCATTTGAGCACTCTTCTGAGACTTTTGTGACATTTTTAGGGTTTCTCCATGCTGCCGGGGGGTCATTTCACAAAAATACTCGGGTCTCCCATAGGATAACATTGGGCTCGTTGCTCGGGCCGAGTACACGAGTATCTTGGGAGGCTCGGCCCGAGCTTCGAGCACCCGAGCTTTTTAGTACTCGCTCATCACTAGTAGATAACATAGAAGCTATTGTGATGCACCACTGGTAAGTCGTGTTCGCACATACACACGCACGAACACACAATTACTGCTGCTATGCAGAGGGATTAGCAGGTAGTAGGCAACAGAATAGATTGTTCTATTATTTCAATTTTATGCATGGTTCTTAGTGTTTGTTTTGGGAAAGTTAAACAATCATTTATCAACCCAACTGCCTAGAGTCCTTTTCCTTTTGCGTGGTTTTGCTGCATACTGGGGAGCCCACCCTGTCCACAACTTAAAATGAAGCATAAGTCGCAATGGGAATTTCACTGTGCTACAATGCGGTCTAGCGTGCCTGTGCAACCACCGCCTTCCCCATCAAGTGCATCTGCGTGCTCTTCATCCTCTGTGACTGTGGGGACAGCAGTCACACATGCTTTTTCACACTGAACTTCCACCCCTTTACCAGTAAGCGGGAGTGTGATTGGCAGGTCGTCACTTGTTTTGGAAGTGGAAACAGATGGTATTGTTGAGCTGTCAGACATCGAGAGAACCACCATTGGATGAAGGCAACATTATATCCACGCCTGCACCTTCGTGAAAGATTGGCTGGACTATCTGCAGTTAATAATTGCGTTACAGAAATGGAAAGGAGTGTAGAATGCACATGTGTTGTACCTTGCTTGGCAGCAAAGGAACACTAACTTAGTATTCCAGACAATTTTAGGATGGCAGAAAAAGAGTCAGCTCTTTGGGAAAATTAAATAGCGTGGCAAAAGTGGGCAGGTGGGTACAGTGGCCGTGTTCTGTCGGTACCAGGACAGTAAAGGAAGCCTCACTTTCTATCCCTTTTAATGATGAAATGCTGGAAGGAAATCCCTGAGTTTGCTATAAAATTTGCATAGCAAAATGTGCAGAAGGGGAGAATGCAGAGGTGGTGGGACTTGCTTGGCACGAGTGGCACAATAATGGAGTACAACAGCCACTTTTTGGATGCCACTAAGTTTCAGCATTTTTTGCTATTATAATAGCTTAGTAAAAGTGAGCAGGAGGGTGTAATACAGAGGTGCTGGAAATTGCTTGGCACCAGTGAGACACAAATGGAGTCCAACAGCCACTTTTTGGATGCCACTAAGTTTCAGCATTTTTTGCTATTATAATAGCTTAGTAAAAATGAGCAGGAGGGTGTAATGCAGAGGTGCTGGAAATTGCTTGGCACCAGTGGAACACAAATGGAGTACAACAGCCACTTTTTGGATGCCACTAAGTTTCAGCATTTTTTGCTATCATAATAGCTTAGTAAAAATGAGCAGGAGGGTGTAATGCAGAGGTGCTGGAAATTGCTTGGCACCAGTGGGACACAAATGGAGTACAACAGCCACTTTTTGGATGCCACTAACTGGGAGCACTCTTTTCAATTAAAATGGCTTTGCAAAAATGTGCAGGAGGGGAGAATGCAGAGGTTGTGGGACTTGCTTGGCACAAGTGGCACAATAATGGAGTACAGCAGCCACTCTTTGGATGGCCCTAACTGGCAGCACTCTTTTCAATTTAAATGGTTTTTCAAAAATGTGCAGGAGGGTTCAGTGGCCAGGTTGTGGGTCAGTGTAGAGGAAAGGAAGCCTCACTTTCTATCCCTCCTAATGGTGAAATGCAGCAAGGAATTCCCTGAGCTTAGCTACACAGTCACTGTTATCTGAAGCTGTATACAGCGTTTCCACGGACCTGACTGTCACCTATGGCTCTGAGCCAGCTGTAATTAGACCTGAAAAGGGCTGAAATAAACGTCTGTCCCTAATGAGTAGAGCGCTGTGTGTATAGCGTACACAGCAGGACTGGCAACAGGAGCTGCGTGAGCGGTGACTGACACCCAGACGCAGAAGGCAGATAATGGCGTCTTGAGGTAAAATGTCCGTATTTATAATGCAAGGACATGTGACATGGACAGCCTATGACACATGCCCTTGCTTGTCTGGCAAAATGTCCACTTAGCCGTGTGTGTGTCTGGGATTGGCTGACATGCTGGCCCGCCCCACTACACGCGCGCTTAGAAGAAGAAAAAAAAAATGGCGATTATCCCATTATCCCAGCAGCAGTGATCTAAACGCGCAGCCCCCGCACACTATACGCTAAAATTTGATAATAGTGTGAATCACAGCGTGACTCACACTATTACAGTGAAAAGCTAGCTAGTAATTAGCTAGGCTTTTTGCTGATAGAACTGTTCTCGAATGTAACTTGAGCTGCCGAACTTTTAGCAAAAACCTCGAGTTCTAGTTCTATTTAGAACACTCCCCAAAATCACTCGAACCGCGAACTTTAGAACCACGAACTGCGCTCAACTCTAATTATGAGTGCAAGCCAAAAAAATAGTTCCTTATGTATTATGTATTTTTTTGGCTTGCACTCATAATATATATTAGTGCTCACTTCAGTTATCCTATTTAGTATTATGAATTTTTCTGAATGTGAACACAGCTCCGCCCCTTTCGGCCATGTTTTTTCCATCTCCTATATCAGTAAGTCATTAGTTACCTCTCTCGACACACAGCAATTTTTAATTGCAATGAGATGACACACAGTTAGGGTCATAGAGCTAGGGACCCCAATATAGAGATATACCTTGACAAGGTTTTGGGGCTCAGTTACATTGATCAATATGATTGCTAAATATCTCCTTTTTCCTTTTATTCATGGCAGGTATGCATTTCATTATTCACACTTTCAAGTTAGCAAGTGGCATTTTTCATTGTATGTTTCAATATTTTTTGGTATGCTTTTGACATTATACTATTATCTAAGTTTGATGTGCAGCGTTATCCTTATGTATTTTTTGGCTTGCACTCACATTCAGAAAAAAACTTCATAATACTAAATAGGATAACTGAAGTGAGCACTAATATATATTATGAGTGCAAGCCAAAAAAAATGCATAATATATAAGGCACTATTTTTTTGGCTTCCACTCATAATATATATTCGTGCTCACTTCAGTTATCCTATTTAGTATTATGAAGTTTTTTTTCTGAATGTGAACACAGCTCCGCCCCTTTTGGCCATGTTTTTTCCATCTCCTATATAAGCAAGTCCTTGGTTACCCCTCTCCACACACAGCAGTTTTTAATTGCAATGAGATGACACACAGTTAGGGTCATAGAGCTAGGGACCCCAATATAGAGATATACTTTGACGAGGTTTTAGGGCTCAGTTACATTGATCAATGCGATTGCTTAATATCTCCTTTTTCCCAATATTCATGGCAGGTATGCATTTCATTATTCACACTTTCAAGTTAGCAAGTGGCATTTTTCATTGTATGCTTCAATATTTTTCGGTATGCTTATGGCATTATACTATTATCTAAGTTTGATGTGCAGCCTTATCCGTATGTATTACATTAATATTTTTGATCAGTATAAGTATTTCTAAGCCAAATCCTGGAGTCTTTCCAAAGCATATAACAGGTGTCAATCTTTCTAATATAGTTTTTCTCTGTTAGTTCTACTCCTGGTTTTAGCTTCTAAACACTGATGCAAAGTACTGACCAAATATTAACATGTGAATATGCCCTAAATGCCCTAAATGTCTTGTCTGCGATTGTCTTGATTACTTGTTCTATATACTGCAATACCAAAATCCTGCAGAATATAGCCAAACTCACAGTCTTCTATGAAGCTGAAACTGTTAGGCTTCACAGGGGTACCTGGCAGCCATAGAAGCCTTCAGCATCCCTAGCTGTTGCAACCCATTGGTATCCCACAATTGCTTCATATGGATTGGGGGTTCCCCTCCTTCCCCCCGACCACGTGCCTTCTTAAATTCTGCTGTCTGAAATTGCCAGTCACATGTAATTACTGTTAACAAGCAGATGTTGGATGTGCATCAAAGCTGTCGACTGCTGGCTATGGTGTGTGCTCAGCTGTTTATCCTGCCACAACCACCCCAAACACAGGCAGCTAGCATAGGATGTAGCATTAATGTCCTGTGTTGGTAAGGGATTAAACATCTAAAAACTTATATTAAGGCAAAATACAATAATATCAGAAAAATATGCTTTCTACAGAAAACAGCAAAGTTTTCACCAAGTACTGCAACTTTGCAGTTTAATACTTTAAATAAGTGAAAACATATCTGTGATGGTGGATTATGTTATGGATCGTTTGATTTTGCTTGGAATATATGCTGTTGATTGTGTGATATGGGAGAAGGACCCTGTCACAACTGGTGGCAGCAGTGGGATCAACAGAGCACAGCCTAATGGAGATCCACCCACAGAGTGAGTACATAAATTGGACCGCATCCAGTCTAATGCGGGCTTCACATGGTACGATCTATCGTGCGATTGCACAAGCAATCATACCCGCCCCCGTCGTTTGTGCCTCACGGGCAAATCGCTGCCCGTTTCACACAAAGTCGTTAAACCGCCGTCACACATACTTACCTGATGAGTGACCTCGCTGTGGGCGGCGAACATCCTCTTCCTGAAGGGGACGAGACGTTCAGCGTCACAGCGACGTCACACAGCCGCCGGCCAATAGAAGCGGAGGGGCGGAGATGAGCGGGATGTAAACATCCCGCCCAACTCTTTCCTTCCGCATATCCGGTGGGTGCCGCAGAACGCAGGTAAGCTGTGTTCATCATTCCCGGGGTGTCACACGGAGCAACGTGTGCTGCCCCGGGAACGATGAACAACCTGCGCAACTAAGATTAAAAGATTTTTTAAAAATGAGCGACGAGTACACGATTCACGATTTATAACCGATTTGGAGTCGCGCGTAGGTGTCACACGAGACGACGTCGTGAACGATGCCGGATGTGCGTCACGAAAACCGTGACCCCGATGACATATCGCACGATAGATCATCTCGTGTGACGCCCACATAAAGGAGAGAGCCAAAGATCTGGTCCTCCAAAAAAAGCACAGATAGGGTATTACCCCAATATATATGGGGTGAGGAGGGGGGAATAAAATTCACCAGATGCATTTGTGCAAGTCACAACTCCTTTACTCGCGTGTATAGCTTTGATCCAGGCTGCAGCAACCCGATGGCAGATAACAGAGAAAAGTAGAGAGGGGTGATAATGCCGCGCCAAATGATCACTTGTAGGATGTCAGATTAACGTGTCTTTATTAATGGCATAGGTCTACGCGTTTCAGGAGCTCTGCTCCCTTCCTCAGGATCGTCAAGCACCAAAGAAACATCAAATCTACAACTGTGCAAGCAGACATACATTAAATAGCCACATTGACGTCACAAGGACCATCCCTCTTGAAAAAAAACGAGAGGGAAAACGAGCAATGCAGTAATAAATACATTTGCATAATAAAAATGTGATGATATATATATATACAGGACTTATATGAAAAATAAACTTTAAAAATTGTTCAAAAAATGTGAGTTTATTGTGATGTGTGTGAGAAAAATTATATATATATATATAAAATACAATGTATGGGGACCAGAACCCACATGCATTTGTATAAGTGCAGAACATTAAGATAGAGCTAGAACCACCGTAGCCACCAAGGCGTGTGATCTTCTTTTATATAAAGAAGAAAATATTACTGAAGAGGACAAATATAAGGCTGGGGGTGAAACCACCTATAAAGGAAAGTGAAGCTAGGACAAGTATATATAACTCTATTCCGACTGAAAAGAACCAGGAATAAAGACAGTGAGAATAGTGTGTGAAATCGCTACAGATCCTCATATACTGACAGAGGTTCACTGGGGTTCAATAGCATGGGAAAAAAATGAACCGCGCCTGCGCCAAGGATATGTATCAGGGGCAGGCAGGTTAAAGGAGTTCATGAGCGTGGGAAAGAAGACAGAGCGCATGCGTACAACCCAAGCGGCAGAAACAGTGTCTGTGCCAACATACAAAGGCTCACAGATACGAGAAATACAGAGAATAAGGGTGGAGGTAAAGACTACCTACAAATCGCCCTGGCATACCTAATGGTGCATGTAAGGAATAACTTGGACAAACGTCCTAGCAAGAAGCTGGGAACCCGGACTAGTCTGTGTGACAGCTCCGCTGGACATAGCATCGGGAGAACCCGCTAGACCAACCGAAGCATGTAGAGGGGCTAGATTAAACGTGAAATAGGACATAACACATAAGAAACGAGAGGATAAAAATATAACAGAAAAGCACAAAGGTAGACCAGCAATTGTGTTCAGTATAAAAAGGGGTGCTGACATAGAAGAAATGTTCTTAAAAGGGATATAAAATATAATAATTACTCTAAAATTGTTCTCATAGGATCACATCAAAATATAACGTAGCCTATACTATGCCAATTTTTTTTTATATATATATATGCATAAAACAATTAATGGTAAAAACAAGAATGTACATGTATCAAAAATAAAACCCTCTAACGGGAATAGAAAAGGTATAAAAATATAAAAAATATATATAAAAAAACCTCATATATCAAACTCAATGGAATAAATCAGTAATTTCATTGAGACCCTGGGGTTTAAGGGTGTTAAGTTTATATATCCAAAATGTCTCTTTTTTATTTAGGACATTTATTCTATCAGGAACATGTGGAGGTATCTGCTCAATAGGGGTGACTTTAAGTTTAATTTTCTTTCCATGGACTAAAGTGGCATGCCGTGATAGACCATGGAGCATGAAACCCACTTTGATGTTATGTCATTGGGAGTTCATGCGATTTATGTAGTGCTTGTGTCATCCTACCTATATAGCGTTTTTCACAATCACATTCTATCAGATAAATAACAAAGTCAGACTGACAGGTGAGATGTCCTTTTATCATAAACTCTGTATCCCCCGGGGTTAAACCAAAATTAACCCTTCCATGTTGGATATTTTTACAGCAAGCACAATTCCTGGTATGACATCTGTAGGACCCTGCAGCACTATTGTTAATGGCTGGACTAACTTTATTTTTTAGCCTGCTGGGAGCCAGTTGGTTCCTTAGGTTAGAGGCTCTACGGAACGTAATCCTGGGTGGACGGGTAACACTTCTTTCAAATAGGGATCATTATGCAGTATGGACCAGTGTTTTTTTAAAATCTTTCTAATTAATTCACCATCACAGCTAAAAGTAATGAGAAAATTAGAGGCAAAATTGTCATTATTTCGATTATCTCTTTCTATAGGGGTACCCACTTTTTTAATGAGATCTATTTGTCTAAGATCCTTATTGACCTGATAAGCTCTCTTAATAGTGGCCAAGGGGTATTTTTTGTCAAGAAACCTTTCTTTTAGAATTGAAGCTTGATCCTTAAAATCCTCATCCGTTGTACAGTTTCTCCTAATCCTTTGGTACTGATTCTTAGGTATATTAAGTAGCCACTTATCATAATGATTACTGGTGAAATCAATATATCCGTTGCTATCCACCCTTTTGAAGAAAGTTTTGGTCAAAATAGCATTATTAGTATGGGTTATAGATAAATCCAGAAAATCAATGGAGCTACGGTCTATTGTGGGTGAAAAATTCAGGCCCCAGGTGTTATTTTCTATGTACTCTAAAAATAATGAATAATTATAATCAACGTCATCCCAGATAATAAATAAGTCATCTATGTACCTTTTGTAGATGACCACATGTTTAAATAGTTCCAATGAGTATATATATTGCATTTCAAACAGCCCCATTACCAAATTAGCAAAGGTAGGTGCAGCTTTCGAGCCCATAGCTACTCCACAACATTGACGGTATATACAGTCTTGGAAAGTGAAAAAGTTATTTTCCAAAATGAACAACATACTATTGAGCATAAAATCCTTCTGTGTCCCTGGTAGACGTTCATCAATCTCCAAAAATTGTCTAAAACATTCCAGCCCTAAATTATGAGAAATATTAGTGTACAGCGATGCAATATCCAAAGTAATAAAAAGGAAGGAATCTTTCCATATAATCCCCTTGAGAATCTCTAGAAGGTGTGGGGAGTCTCTAAGGTAACTTTTCAAGTTCGTCATATGTATCCTTACACACATCACAATAAACACACATTTTTTGAACAATTTTTAAAGTTTATTTTTCATATAAGTCCTGTATATATATATATCATCACATTTTTATTATGGAAATGTATTTATTACTGCATTGCTCGTTTTCCCGCTCGTTTTTTTCAAGAGGGATGGTCCTTGTGACGTCAATGTGGCTATTTAATGTATGTCTGCTTGCACAGTTGTAGATTTGATGTTTCTTTGGTGCTTGACGATCCTGAGGAAGGGAGCAGAGCTCCTGAAACGCGTAGACCTATGCCATTAATAAAGACACGTTAATCTGACATCCTACAAGTGATCATTTGGCGCGGCATTATCACCCCTCTCTACTTTTCAAAGATCTGGTCCTGTACTACCAGGGACTGAGTAAAGAAGCCTTAACTGATCTACTTGGGTGAGAGCCAGTTCACCTCCTCTCAGATGTCTGATGGACAAGTACTGGGGACGGAGATCCCTGCCCCAAAAAGCCAGTGGTTGGTGTGGTTCAAAGAAGAGATGGCGGTTCTGGGCCCAGGTGTATCTCAGGAGTATGAGGAGGAGGCTGCTCGCCGAGCACAGAGGAGACTAGAAGCAATGGAGTCCGGCAGAGAGAAATATGTGTTGGAGTGTAAACCCAGCTATCCGGGAGCCTGTACGGCTCACCCAGGCAGACTTAAAGCCATTTGATGAGGCTTCCAGAGATATTGAAGGGTTCTTCAAGGACTTTGAGTAGCAGTGTGCGGTGATGGAGGTTCCCCACTCTGGCTGGATGTGTTTGTTAGTGGGATTCCTGAACGGAAGCCAGGCAGAGGCATATTGCACCATTGACTCACAGCAGAACCGGGATTGCAACATTGTAAAGCGAACTATCACAGTTCCGAGACCTCCCATGCACCACTGGGGGATCGTTTAGGATGTATGCCCATAAGATATGTAATAAATAGAAGTGGTTCCGAACCGTGCAATACCTTACACCGAATACCTTGGAACAGCTTCAGTCCTCCTTTTAGAAAAAATGTAAATGGGTGTGTGCTGCCCCCGGGACAGCCGACGGGCTGCTCGGATCTGGATCCACAGTGGCTCGAGTGGTTTCCGGATCCGAGGCGGGGTCGCATGGCACGGATTAAAAAGGGGGATTGTTTTGGGTGGTGAATGGGATAATGTTCATGATGCCACCCACGGTGTGGGGTAATGTGAGGGACCATCGCTGCCGTTTCGGGGGGAGCCCGGGGACGAAGGTGTTGCAGCTCGAAATGTTAACCCCTCCTTGGGCAGGGGAAGTGGTGTCCCGGGACTCGGTGATGGATGGAGTGCGGAACCCGTCGGAGGTGAAGGGATATCGGGTACTCACACAGTCCAAAGTCACTGACGCTGACACCAGGTAAACCAAACTCTTGAATGCTCTGTCTCTGTTGGTCGAGCATGCTGGGTCCGTGCCCCTTTGGTGTTGCTGGTTGGTCTGAAGCCTTGTCCCTTGGCACTGTGTGTAACTTGGTGGATCCCTTTCGCCTAAGACTACTTGGGTCCCACTCACCTGCGTGGCTAGCAAGGTGAGTCTGCTCTCAGGGTTCACGCTTGGGATTTTCTGGACGATTTTGGGAAGTCCTATCCCCCTCGTTGCACTAGTACCCCGATTCTGGAGCGGGTGGGGAACAGTTCCTGAAGACTCCGTTCCCGTCGGGTGAATTACTGGACTGCGTGAAGCTTCTTCCCAGCTTAGGGTCCGCGTACCTCTTCGTGCCCTGGCCCCTGCCCGATTGTAGCACAAGGCAGCCGTCCTGCTCTCTGTAGCAGCACCGTGCCCCCTTTCACTACCCCCTGCGACCGGGGTTCCAGCTCCTTCTGGCCAGGCCAACGTCTGGCACCTGGGACGGGTACAGTAGCCCAGCTCCACAGCGTGACCTGTCCTGTCACCGCTGTCTCACTGCTCAACTACTACTCAACTGACATCACTGCCCTCCCTCTTCCATCGCTCCATCTGGGTGGCCCTATTCCCCTGAGGCTGCCCAATGGGTGGTTGGTGGGTGTGGTGCAGAGTGTTCATCAGGATTTGGGTTTACCTGTTGGTAGCAACACCAAATTGACAGGACCCGTAACCAAGGAGGAGCGGGTACCATGCAGAAGGACAGATTGCACAGCACCCTTGTGACGACCTTATAGGCCAGGGCGTCACATAAACATCCTTGGTCGGGAACTACTTCCCTTACATGACAAATAGGTATGAGTATGGTCGTGGAGGGGTTAAACTAGACATTTACGGTGAAGGAAAACAGTGCACTTCTCTGAACACTGTCTGAGAGGCTGTGGTAGGTGCTGCCCAAAAATGTTATCAAACAATTAGGAAACTGACAGACTCCATGGGTGAAAGGCTTATGACAGTTATTGAAAAAAAGTATGGCTATATTGGTCACTGAGTTTTTTTTCTTGAAATATTTTTTTATACATTTTGAGTTGTTTGGTTGTTATTCTCATTTTAACAGATTAAATAAACAACTGAGATGGGAAAATTTACATTTTTATTTAGTATTAATGGGTCTGCGCGCACATCAGGGATTTTTCACTGACCGTGTCTCTGCACAGTGCATGGGCGTACCCAGCGAGGGGCAAGGGGGGGCAGCTTCCCCCCCTAGAAGCAGGGGCACGGTGTAGTGGGCTGGTGCCTGTAGTGGGCCGCTGTATCTGCAGCCACCGCCGTGCTCCTCAGCAGTGTGGGCATGCACACACTTTTGAGGAGCGCGGCGGTGGCGGTGACCGCACCTTCCTCCTTCCGTTCCTATTCAAATGTATTTGCATCTTTCAGACGTAAAATACATTTAAACAGCGTGCCGGGACTGGGCCCCGACATGCAGCAACGTGATGAGATCAGCACCTTGCTGACGTCATTACAGTGCTGCGGGCGCCACACTGGATGCATCAGACAGCGGTAAGCGCTCCACAGAGGAGCTGAAGAGACAGATTTAATTAATGGGGATGAGTGTGGAGGGGATAAAGGCACATAACGGGGAACATTTGTGAAGGAACACAGCTTTGTGACTGGCAGAGGGGGAGTACTGTATTCCGAGGGAGGGGGAAGGCAGGAATGTGTAGTGATTGGGTAGTGTAATTTGTGTGTGTAGGGGGTGATGGGGTGGTGCATTGCGTGTGTGTGTAGGGGGTGATGGGTGGGTGCATTGTGTGTGTGTAGGGAGTAATGGGGGGTGCATTGTATTGTGTGTGTGTGTGTGTGTGTGTGTAGGGGATGATGGAGGGGTGCATTGTATTATGTGTGGTGTGTGTGTGTGTGTGTGTGTGTGTGTGTGTGTGTAGGGGTTGATGGGGTGGTGCATTGCGTGTGTGTGTAGGGGGTGATGGGTGGGAGCATTGTGTGTGTGTGTAGGGAGTAATGGGGGGTGCATTGTATTGTGTGTGTGTGTGTGTGTGTGTAGGGGATGATGGGGGGTGCATTGTATTGTGTGCGTGGGGAGGTGGTAATGGGGGGTGCATTTTATGTGTGTGTGTGGGGGGCAGTGGTTATGGAGCGTGCATTGTATTGTATTGTATTGTGTGTGTGTAATGGGGGTGCATTGTAGTGTGTGTGTGTGTGTGTGTGTGTGTGTGTAGGGGCACGGAGTCATTAATCGAGCTATAATTAGATTTAATTCTCTTAAAATTTCTGTTTCATTCACCTTTTCTGTTCTAATATTTTACAATCTGAACGACCATGGCTTGCCCCCCCCCTAGTTTTGATCCTGGGTACGCCCATGGTGCAGTGTACAGTGTACATGCGTGTCCGTGATTTCCACATGGAGACATGGCCGTTTTTTGTGCCATTACTGATGTCTCATTGACCAATAAACCAGAAAAACAAGTACATTGAAAATAAAAAACTTTTTAAACTCACCGGTCTCCAGCGATGCTGTCTCTGGCCCTGCTGCTTCCAGGGTGGCTAATTATTCTCATGCATATACATTTATGCACTGCACAACCGACCCGGAAGTAGCTGCGGCGGTGAGAGACACAGCAGCCGGACACAGCATCCAGGAGACTTCAACACCACGGACAGAAGGAGCGGGGACAGGTGAGTTTATCTCACGTGACTTCCGATGGTTGCCATGGTAGCACAGGGTCATGTGATGACTCCTGTAGCTATCATGAGTCACTTTTTCTCACTGTCGGCAGAGCACCGTGTATGAGAGTAAAGTAGCTTTTCTCCAGATCTCAGCTGTGTTGCTGTGATCTAGAGAAATGGAAGAGCGATTAGAATGCTGATCATTATAGTTCCCTAGGGGACCTAGTAAAATATAAAAAAAGTTCAAAAAAATAAAAAAACCTAAAAGTTCAATTTCCCCCCCCCCATTCGCTCAGTGGAAAATTAAAGGGTTAAAAAAAATAAAAAATATACACATATTTGGTATTGTCGCGTTCAGAAACGCCCGATCTATCAAAATATTAAATCAATTAATCTGATTGGTAAATGGCGTAGCAGCAAATAAAATTCCAAATGCCAAAATTATGTTTTTTGTTTGCCGTAAATTTTGCGCAAAATTCAATAACAGGCGATCAAAACGTGGCATCTGCACAAAAATGGTATCTTTAAAAACATCAGCTCCAGACGCAAAAAATAAGCCATCATTGAGCCATTACTGATCCTGGAAAATGAGAATGCTATGGGTTTCGGAAAATAGCGCAAAAAAATGTGCCACTTTTTTCGGACAAATTTGTGAATTTTTTTTAACTCCTTAGATAAACGTGAACCTATATATAGTTGGTATCTACAAACTAGTACTGACCTGAGACATCACACCAACACATCAGTTTTATCATAAAGTGAACATGGTCAATAAAATATCCCAAAAACTGTTGTGCAATCACACTTTTTTTTTGCAGTTTTTCCGCACTTAAATTTTTTTTTCTGTTTTCCTGTACACTATATGGTAAAACTCATAGTTTCATTTAAAAGTACAGCTTGTCCTGCAAAAAACAAGCCCTTATATGGCAAGATTGACAAAAAAAATAAAAAAAAGCTCTCGAAAAAAAGGGGAGCAAAAAAAAAAATGGAAAAACGGAAATCGCCCGGGGTGAAGGAGTTAATTGTTAATTGTACATACAGTGTAGGTCTAATGCGGGCTTTACACGTTACGATCTATCGTGCGATTGCAAGAGCGATCGTACCCGCCCCCGTCGTTTGTGCGTCACGGGCAAATCGCTGCCCGTGTCGCACAAAATCGTTAAACCGCCATCACACGTACTTACCTGCTTAGCGACCTCGCTGTGGGCGGCGAACATCCACTTCCTGAAGGTGGAGGGACGTTCGGCGTCACAGCGACGTCACACAGCCGCCGGCCAATAGAAGCGGAGGGGCGGAGATGAGCGGGATGTAAACATCCCGCCCACCTCCTTCCTGCCGCATAGCCGCGGCGAGTGCCGCGGGACGCAGGTAAGCTGTGTTCATCGTCCCCGGGGTGTCACACGGAGCAACGTGTGCTACCCCGGGTACGATGAACAACCGGCGCCATGTTAAATAAACAATTTTTTAAAACTTAGCGATGAGTACACAACTCACGATTTGTGAGCGATTCTGCGTCGCTCGGAGGTGTCACACGAGACGACGTCTTGAACGATGCCGGATGTGCGTCACGAAAACCGTGACCCCGACGATGCATCGCACGATAGCTCGTTTCTTGTAAAGCCCGCATAAGAGTCAATGGGTTGTCCCAACTTTGTTTCCAGAGTATGCATAAAAGGAGCCCAAGAAATTATACCTGCTTGGGCCAGCGACATTGAGTAAAGAAATGACCCAGATGATATTGGAGAAGATGTTTAAAAGCAGAAGAACTTAAAAACAGTGGGATCTCTTAGAAACCATGCAATTTTTACACATGAAAGACATTATAGAATGTATTTACCTGTAAAAAACAAGTTGTTTAAAACTGATTAATTGCTCCTAGTGTGAGAATCAAAATAATAATCTTGTATTTATGTTACCCTTTAATGGCTAACAAAAATAAAATAAGTGATGCTGTGACGCCCTGGCAAAACCAGGTAGTCACACAATAGGCCCCGCATAACACCTTCCCTCACCTAGGTTACATACAGCCCACCTGAAACCCTAGTCACCCCCCTCAGGGCAAAACAGGCACACCAGTGGGCGGGACCAGGCGGTTAGGGAATGCCCACCTAGGGGTCTAGACAGCTCGGGGCGGGAAAACAAACAGTCTAGTACGTAGTTCAAGTTGAGAGGAGTGTGGGCTGGAGCTAGGTGTAGCTTCAGCAGAGGAGAAGTCCAAGTTGAACGGTGCCAGGGTCGGAGCCCTGGTACCTTGGCTAGGTGGCAGACGGTCAGCAGGAGATGGGAAGATGGCTCGGCAGATCCGAGGAGGACCGGAGCAGGGTTGGAGTCCGCCGGTACCAACACCAGAGACCCGACCGGAAACCGTGCAAAGAGGGGGTACTCGGACCCTAAAGCCAGGACTGGCACCAACGGCCTAGCAAATAAACCGATTGAGGGCAGGATTACAGGTCCTGTCCCAACCAAAGTCCCAAAAGCAGACAACCACCCACAGATAGGGATAGGGCAACCGCCAGGGCCCATAGATCCCACGGGTCAGCGTCAGCAGGCACGGCTCCTCAGGCACACAACAAGCTGGGAGCGGACTCCCGAGTTCCATACCAGGAAGTCCAAACACACAACCACAATCAGCGCAGGGGAAGAGACAGTGACCACCAGCCCGGGTGGGGGACCAGAGTACAACCAGCCGCGGCGGCCGGCCACCAGCACCTTGGTTTACCAAAAGACTTGTGTAATTGCAGTAGTAACAAGAAGGATTTGCGGGGCACTACTTTCACTGAGTACTGTCCACATCAAACAATCAGCAGCTAGTTATAGAAAGCACACGCGGTGCTATTGATCTCTGCTGCGACCAGAGGAGACTTCCAGGTTGGACTATACTGAATACAGCTGCGGGGTGCTTGTTCCAAAAGCATCAGAGCATGGAACATTAAGCAAAGGAAGAAAAAAGGAACGGCACTCACCGGTAATTGCTGTGAAGTGTTCAGGTTTATTTCATGGTCAGAGGATACATGCTTCGGCGTTACAGGGAGGGAATGAGGATGGTTAGCACAAAAAGACTACGGCCGTTTCGCCCCTGTAGGTGGGGCTTCAACAGGTCTTACAGATTAGTGACCTCACTATGCAGGTTTATAAAAAAGCAGCAAGCTCCAATCATGTGTGCAGGTGAGTAAAGAAAAAACAAAAAAAAAACATATAAAAACAAGGAAGCCCAAAATGGGCTAATATCACTAAATGAATCGCAATGACGGACACACTATTTTAATTACGTATGCTGATGTAGTAAATTGTACTTTTTCAACCCAAAAATACGACTAAGTCGTTTTTTTCATTAAAGCCTAGCGGGCCCATAGCATTATATTTGATAATGTACTCCGCTTCCTTTTGTAAAAGGACCTTATGAGTATCACCACCTCTAGGTGACGGTTCAACCAATTCTAATCCAGCAAACGTTAATACGTTGCTATTTGCTTCATGAAAATTTTTCACATGTTGGATCATCTTGGTTGCGCCGACTCCTGTGGTTATGGAATTCCTATGTTCACGGAACCGCACAAAGAGTGGTCTGATCGTCTTCCCTATGTAGTATAATCCACAGGGACAGAAGACGATATAAATTACCATTTTGGTTCTACAAGTAATCAGATGTTTGGTCCTGTGCCAGGCATTGCCCACTTTTAGAGATTTACCAGTAAGATGGTACTGACAGAATGAACAATTACCACATTTATGGTTACCCAGAGGACCAAGGTTATGCAGCCAAGTTGAGGTTGGTGTGTAGCATTTTTTTACTAGTATGTCTCCGATGTTTTTAGACCGTCTATATGTAATTAGTGGTCTATTTTTAGCTGTATCTGCTAAATCTCTGTCTTTTTCTATTAGGTGCCAGTTTTTATTTATTGTAGTCCTAATGATATTGTCCATTGGACTATACTTAAAATTAAAAATCAGACGTTTTTGTGAATTATTTTGCTGGTTTGAACTGGAACCTATTTTTCTGGACAATTTTTTATTTTTTATTTTTTATTTTGCTACTTTTTTATTAGCTCGTTCCTGCGCTGCAAATACCTCGGCTCTTGGGTACCCGCATTCTAAAAACCTTTTCTGAAGATCCTGGATTTGTTCGTTTAATTTTTCAATATCATTTGTAATTCTGTACACCCGCAGAAACTGGCTGTATGGGATGGATTTGAGGACATGTCTTGGGTGGGCACTTTTATGATGTAATAAATTATTCACTGCTATGGGTTTCCTAAAGATCTCACGTGTGATCTGCCCATCTTTTATCAAAAAATTGTTTAAAAGAACAGAGAGTCCTCAGTGGTTGATACCTTTTAATGGCTAACTGAAAAGATGGTAATAATTGCAAGCTTTCGAGACTACTCAGGTCTCTTCATCAGGCATGGTATAACACAAAATCTGAAGAGTCACGTATTTATACACAACAGGACTTAGAATAGTGCAGTAAAAAAAAAAAAAAAAAAAAAAAAAAAAAAAAAAGAACAAGTTATATGAAACAGAACTATCTCTATGGCAGGGGACAAGCTGTTCTAGCCATAAATACTGCTGCAGTTCAGTGTGAAAGCACCACAATATGCAAATCTTTTCATGGCCAAGCTTGAGAGTGACTTTTTATCCTCTTGTCCTATCAGGCCTCTGGCCTACTACCGTTACATTGATGATATTTTAATCATCTGGACAGAGTCTGAGGAGCAGCTGAAGACCTTCCATGAACAATTTAATCAGTTTCATCCCACCATCAACCTAACACTCAACTACTCCTGCACGGAAATCAACTTCTTGGACACCATCATTAAACTACGGAACAATGAAATACAGACATCCCTGTACAAGAAGCCAATTGACCGTCCAACATACCTGAAATGGGACAGTTTTCATCCAAAACACATAAAAAACTCTATTGTATACAGCCAGGCTATCAGGTACAATCGGATATGTTCCAACAGTACAGATAGAGACAATCACCTTGAGGGCCTCAGAAAAACCTTTTTGAATCAAGGCTACCACCCAAGAACAATTGAAAACCAGATTATAAGAGCCACCAGAATATCAAGAAACCATCTTCTACATTATAAAACCAAAGAAGAGAACAACCGGGTCCCTCTTGTAGTCACCTACAATCCACATCTGGAGGTGTTTAGAGGAGCTGCACGGAAACTACAACCATTACTGCAAAAAGATGCCCGGTTAAAATCTATTTTTCCAGACCCCCCACTTCTGTGTTTTAGACAGCCCCCAAATCTAAGAAGCATCATTGTCAGAAGCTCCCTGTCCTCTCCAACACCAACAGGAACATTTCCCTGCAACCAGAAAAAATGCAAGACCTGTCCATTAATATTGACAACGGACAAGATAAAGATTCCCAGATCACATCAGGACTACAAGATCCCAGGTACGTTCAGCTGCACCACAACCAATGTGGTGTACTTAATTATATGTACCAAATGTCCAACTGGGGGTCTGTATGTAGGGGAGACAGGACAACAGCTCAGGACAAGGATGAATTCTCACCGCCACACAATTAGAGAAAAAAGGATGGATCTACCTGTGGCCAAACATTTTTGTAACCCAGACCACAGCATCATGGACATGAAATTGCTGGTATTGAAAGGAAACTTCAAGTCCCAGAGAGACAGGAGACTATGGGAGTACAAACTTATGATGACCTTTGACACATTCAGCGAAGGAATGAATGTGTCTCATGGATTCATGTCTTTTTACATCAGTTAAAAGATGTGCTCCTCTGACCATCCGAGCATGTCACAGCCCTGGACCAGACCCTTATCAAAGGACAATAAAACTTTCACACTGAACTGCAGCAGTATTTATGGCTAGAACAGCTTGTCCCCTGCCATAGAGATAGTTCTGTTTCATATAACTTGTTCTTTTTTTTTTTTTTTTTTTTTTTTTTTTTTTTTTACTGCACTATTCTAAGTCCTGTTGTGTATAAATACGTGACTCTTCAGATTTTGTGTTATACCATGCCTGATGAAGAGACCTGAGTAGTCTCGAAAGCTTGCAATTATTACCATCTTTTCAGTTAGCCATTAAAAGGTATCAACCACTGAGGACTCTCTGTTCTTTTAAACAATTTTTTTATCTCTACTGGCTAACACGGTACAAAGATATATTTTACTTGCATCTTTTATCACTAATTTAACATCTAGGAATTCTATCTCATTTTCTCCATATTGATGAGTGAATAACATATTAAATTTATTTGTTAAATTTAAATGTTGAACAAAAGCTTTTACCTCTGCCTCATCTCCATCCCACACAATCAGGACATCATCCACAAAATGTAAATACAGTTTTATATGTCTGATAAAAGGATTATTCAGGCCATATACTAGATCTTCTTCCACAGTGGCTAGATATAAATTTGCAAATGTGCAAGCCACCGGTGTCCCCATCGCCACCCCACTATGTTGTAAGAACCAATCATTACCGAATTTAAAAGCATTGTGTGGAAGGACAAACAATAATGCTTCTTCAATAAAATTAATTTGTTCTGGGGCTTCACCTATTTTCCTGAGTCTATCTACAATAACCTCCACTCCTTGGCGTTGTGGTATTCTTGTATATAGACTCTCGATGTCTAAGGACACCCATTTGAACGAGGGCTGCCAAACAAAATTCTCTAAATGGTATAGTAGATCACTTGTATCTTTTATGAATGATGGAATACATGCCAATAGAGGGTGAAGTAGCCAATCAAGGTACTTAGACAAAGGTTCAGTCAGGGAGCCAATTCCTGAGACAATTGGTCTCCCTGGGGGTGCAACAATCGATTTGTGGATTTTAGGAACTGAGTACCAATGAGGTTTAGTGGGAAAGGAGGGTAGTAATTTTTCAGCTCTGTTTTTTGTCAGGAATCCCACACTGACTTGTCTATTCAGAAACCCTCTCAATTTTTCTTTAAATTTTACTGTGGGGTCTCCTTTTTGGACTCTATAAACCTCATTGTTACTGAGTTGGTTAGATGCTTCTTCTAAGTAGTATCGCGTGTCCAAAAGCACTATCGCACCCCCCTTGTCTGCTTTTCTTATAGTCACGTTCTTCCATGACTGTAGTTTTTTTAAAGCAAGTTTTTCTGCTCTTGATAGATTATCAGGAAAGGCGGGGTAGGACAGCGCTCGTATGTCACGCAACACTACTTCTTGAAATAAGTCAACATTGTTGCCTGGTGAGACTGGTGGAAAAAACGTGGATTTCACTCCTCCTGTAAAAATTGAAAAATCTTCATGTGGCTCACTGGATGAAGAAACATTGGTACTAGACACATTTTCATCATTAATGCTCAGTAGCAACGTTGCCTCTGTCAAATTAGTGTTATTTTCCATATTTCCAAAATTGAACCCGATGGGATCGGAGTTGCATTGTCTTTCTGACCAATCCGTTGTAGATAAAGTTTTTTTCTTCTTTTTTTCATCAGATTTAATTGAAAAAAATTTTTTTTTTTCAAGTGCAGTTTCCGACAGGCTTTGTACAAATCTACTTCAAAACCAACAATATCAAAGCTTTCTGGAACGCAAAAGTTAAGGCCTTTTTTTAGCACCGAAATCATATCTCCATCCAGGATTTGGTCAGTCAAGTTAAAGATTTTTTGTTCAGATGCTGTGTCTAAGCTCTCCAGGCTACTTTTTTCCTTTTCCCGGTGTTGATGCCGTCTGTGCTTCCCCCGGCCCCTTCTTGTCCGACGTCTAAAGGGTTAATTTGTGATGTTGCCCCAGAGTCTGCACTTAATCTTCTTTTTTTGTGGTGGTGGTTCATCTTGGCCACTAGAATCTGAATCTGTAGTCCATGCCATTTTACCATATTTAGTTTTATTATTGGATCTGAAAGATTTTTTGTGGAACTTGTTTTTCTTAAAAAATGGTAATTCAGTAGCAAATAAACCGATTGAGGGCAGGATTACAGGTCCTGTCCCAACCAAAGTCCCAAAAGCAGACAACCACCCACAGATAGGGATAGGGCAACCGCCAGGGCCCATAGATCCCACGGGTCAGCATCAGCAGGCACGGCTCCTCAGGCACACAACAAGCTGGGAGCGGACTCCCGAGTTCCATACCGGGAAGTCCAAACACACAACCACAATCAGCGCAGGGGAAGAGACAGTGACTACCAGCCCGGGTGGGGGACCAGAGTACAACCAGCCGCGGCGGCCCGCCACCAGCACCTTGGTTTACCAAAAGACTCGTGTAATTCATTTGCTTGTGAGTAACTAAACATCCCCTGCTACGTTCGGGCGCGCAGGCCCCTGCGCGAAGGCCCCTGCCATCACCATATCCTGCACAGAGACACTGGGCCCCGGGGTAACCATCCCTACCCACGGAGGGGTTAACATTCGGCTGCCATTACATCTCCCCCTGGTATCCCACAAGAGCAGCGGTGGTGTCCCACTTCACCACACACCGTGGGTGGCATCAAGAACCACACACGGTCAAGGCCGTAAAACTACATCCCCCTTTTCATTCGGCATGTCTGCGTGACCCCTAGGTCCGGAGGAGCCCTCGAGCCACGCAGTGGGTCCGGATCCGAGCAGCGCTGGCTGCTGGCATGGGGGCGGCACACCCCGAAACTTGGCGTCACAAACAGGATTCTTACCCATTCACTTACCCAGTGAAAGTGCGCCTCGTTCTGGACTGTCAGCGGTGCTCCGCGGCAAAATTTTTGAAAGCTGCCATCTTTGCCGCCATTTTTGGGCGCGAAAACAACAACAACCCAGCGTCTTCATCCCTGAGAAAGGGCGTGAAGCCGAAGCCACGCCCCCTGGGAACACGGCCAATGGAAACAACACCCTGAGGCCAAAAACAAAACTAACCTGCCGCACGAGGGAGTGCTTGCAAAAGACCAAGGGGGAGAAGCGGGAAGATGTCCGCACCTAATCCGGATAGCGGAGTAGCGCCTGCCGCTGAAGTAGCGGCGCCCGTAGATGTGGCGGATGACAGAGACATGGCGGCTCTCGCACCGGTCGCAGGAGCGGGGGAAGCGGGGGCCCCTGTGATCACCCAGGTCATGCCGATCACCCTGCCCTACGTGCCCAGTGCTGCCTGGTTGCCTCAGTATGATGGGAAATCCGTTGACCTACAGGTATTCAAGAAGAAAATATGTACCGTTCTTGATATGTATGCCATGAGCGGCAAGCAGCGTGCAGCTGTGGTACTCGGGCAGTTGACCGGAGCCGCTGAGCAGGAGGTGGAGACTTGGGCCGATGCCGACCGGGCCTCGGTAACCACCATTATTGATAAACTGCAGATTGCTTTCGAAACCCGCACTGAAGCGGAATTGCGGATGCACTTTTACAACTGTCGACAGCGTCCTCAGGACAGCATTCGGGACTACGCCTTGAGGCTGAAGACTGCCCTCTGTACCTTGAAGCAGAGGGACCCCATTAACGAGACTGAGAGCAACAAAATGCTGGTGGAGCAGTTCCTGCAAGGGCTGCGGTCGCTGAAGACTGCAAGCAGCTGCGGTTGTGGTGCCTAGAACATTCAGACTTGAACTTTTCAGTCCTAAAGGACCGGGCCATTAAAGCGCTACAGACATCTGAAGCTGGTGCCCCCTGACCCGCCATCTTGGCTGGCTGATACCGCGTACATCTCAGTAGCGGCTCCCTTGATGGCCCTGCCGGCACCTGCAGCAGTAGCCGTGACTCTGGAGGACTTATCGTTGCAAGTTCAGCGTCTGAGTGATGAAGTCGCCAGGATCCTTGCCACTCTACAGATACCACCGAAGGCCAAGCCAGCAGAGAAGATTCAGCTCACCGACAGTCCGGAAGACGTCCCCTGAATGCAGCGAAGAAGAAATAACAACAACCTGTATGGACAGCCTGTCTGCTACAACTGCAACAAAACTGGTCATTACTTCCGCCGGTGTCCTTTAAACGAGCAACCCCTGAGGCCAAGGGACAATCCTCAGGAATAGATCCTCAAGGCCCAGCTGATTGGCGTGATCGCTACGTTGCAGGTCGCCCCATTATCTCTTTTGCTGTGGACGGTATCCCGACGGCCGCCCTCCTGGACACCGGCTCGCAGGTGACCACTATGCCTTATGTACTGTACAAAGATTATTGGTCTGACAGTGAGCTCACCCTGCCTGATGCCAGCTTGACCATCATTGCGGCCAATGGGTTCCCCATGACCCAAATAGGGTTTAAGGAGGTCACCTTGAAGGTGGGACGTGTGGAGCTGAAGCATCAAGGACTGATTGTGGTACAGAATTATTCCAGTGACCGTAACCCAAAGATGATCCTAGGGACAAATGTGATTGAAAATTGCATGGGTGAGGTGTTGCATTTGTTGCAGCAACTGTCTGCCACAGCAGGAGTGGGCTGGCAGAGGGCTCTGCAATGTGATATCCGGGCCCTCCTGCAACGGTAACAGGTGAACATGTCGGGTGGAGAAATTGGCAGCGTGTAATGGATGTGGTGCCTCTAGTGGTACCTCCACGTACTGAGATGATGAATTGGTGCAGGGCAGCAGTAGGTCCCCGAGGGCAAGATTACTCGGCAGTAGTGGAGCCTCTGCTTTCAGAACATTGGCCCACAGTGATGGCAGCCAGAGGGGTGATTGATGTTAAAAAGGGAAGAGTGCCTGTGAGAGTGATAAATTGCGGAGAGGAAGAGGTTCGGCTACTCCGCTACACCACCATTGCTAAAATATTCACCGTAAACACTAATGCCATCCAAGTAGCATCCTCCAAAATCAATATATCACAACCAGACAGCGACAACTCATCAGAGCAGTTGGAAGAATGGTGTCAGGAGTTACATGTAGGCACTGACTCTACACCTGCACACCACAAGGGAGGGGTGTACAGGGTAGTGCAAGAGTATGAGCAGGTATTCAGTAAACACCCGCTAGATTTCAGGAGGATCAAGGGGTCCAACACCACATTCCCACCGGAACACATCCACCCATCAAAGAGAGATACAGGCCGATCCCACCTGCGCATTTACCAGTGCGCCAAGGACATGTTGAGAAGCATGAAGGAAGCGGGGGTCATCCGTGATAGTTGCAGTCCCTGGGCAGCTCCGTTGGTTCTGGTGAAGAAGAAGGACGGCACCATGAGAATGTGTGTGGACCATCGAAAGATTAATCAGATAACTGCTTTTGCTACCCCGATGGGTCTCTGTGAGTTCAATAGCATGCCTTTTGGGCTGTAGAATGCGTCATGAACCTTCCAGAAGCTGATGGAGTGCTGTCTGGGGCATCGGAATTTTGAAACGGTCCTGTTGTATTTGGATGACGTCATCGTCTACTCCAGGACCTATGAGGCCCATTTGGAACACCTTGCCGAAGTGTTCGAAGCTCTCTCCAGATATGGGATGAAGCTGAAGCCCTCCAAGTGCCATCTGTTGAAGCCCAAAGTGCATTACCTCGGGCATGTGGTGAGTGCCGAAGGAGTGGCACCAGACTGCTTGGCCGAAGCCTACCACAGCTAAAGAAGTGACGCAGTTCCTGGGCTTGGTGGGCTACTACCGCCACTTCATCAAGGGATACACCAAACTGGCAGCCCCCATGCAAGACCTCCTGGTGGGGCAGACTAAGAATGGAAGGGCTCCTGGGCCCCCGTTTACTTAGGGTGAGAAGCATCAGAGTCCTTTCAGCAGCTGAAGTCGACCTTAACCAGAGAAGAGATCCTGGCCTACCCCGACTATGGCCTCCCGTTCATTCTTTACACGGACACCAGCAATGTGGGCTTGGGTGCTGTCCTGTCCCTTTCATTTTGACACTTAGGCGGGCTTTGCACGCTGCGACTTCGGTAACAATGTGTTACCGACACTGCAGCGATAGTCCCCGCCCCCGTCGCAGGTGCGATATCTTGTGATTGCTGCCGTAGCGAACATTATCGGCGCATTTCAGGGGCGTTAACTTACCGGTCCCCTTCCTCAAGGAAACGCGCGTCGCATTTGGACTTTGCTCAGCTTACCCTGTGTGGTGAAGATCTATTTGGCGGCTTCCTCTCTCCTGTGGATTCAATCAGCCGTGCATGCGGTATACGCCCGCGCTGCCACTGGAGAAGTTGGAGAAGCTACACGCCTTTTTGAAATTATTTCCTTCCTGGAAGCCGGCACTATACAGCGCATGTCGGCTTTGTTTCTCCTGCACTGGGAGCACAGACAGGGAAGCCTTGCGCTGAATTGATTCCAGGCATCTAGAAGCACTGTGCAGAAATATACCTACGGGGGCTTGGTGCCTAGGACTGGTCTCAGGTAACAACTTTCTTGGAACAACTCTGAGCCGGTGCGCTCCTATATTGTTGTTCAACACATTTATAGGCATTCAGAACGGCGGAAGACTCGGCTTACATTATAAGCCTTTATACCTATTTTTTTCTCCTCAGCCTTGGTTACTAATCTTCTCGGCCTCATTGTTTATATTGTGCTACTATTATTGAATTGTGCACTTTTATTGAATGGTCTATTGGCCTCTTACTGTTACAAGTATATGATCGTATTCTGCCACCGGCCGGGGCATTACGATTATTTATTCTGTCAAATACCTGCTGTGACCTATTGTGGCTATCTATTATATGTTTTATGTTGGTTAGTGTGTATGGTTTGTTTGAAACAAGGATAACCTTTAATAAAGCAATAAATTAACCCATTATCAGAGCTGGTTTTGAGATTTCTTGTCTTAGAAAATCTCCTATAAAAAAACCCTTCCATATAGTATTATGTAGCCCCCATATGCACTATGCAGCCCCCATATAACATGAAGCAGATCCATATAGCACAATGCAGACCCATATAGCATTAGGCACCTTCATGTAGTATACAGCCCAAATATAGCACAATGCAGACCCAGATAGCATTAGGCACCGTCATGTAGTATACAGCCTGTATATAGGACAGCCTGTATATAGCACAGTGTATATAGCACAGTGCAGAGCTAGATAGCAGTAGGCACCCTCATGTAGTATACAGCTTGTATATAGCACAGTGCAGAGCCAGATAGCAGTAGGCACCCTCATATAGTAGATAGCCTGTATATAGGAGAGCATGTATACAGCACAGTGCAGAGCCAGTAGCAGTAAGCACCCTCCCTCATGTAGTATACACCTTGTATACAGCACAGCAATGTATACAGCACAGTGCAGAGCCAGATAGCAGTAGGCACCCTCCCTCATGTAGTATACAAGTTGTATACAGCACAGCAATGTATACAGCACAGTGCAGAGCCAGTAGCAGTAAGCACCATCCCTCATGTAGTATATAGCTTGTATATAGCACAGCAATGTATACAGCACAGTGCAGAGCCAGTAGCAGTAAGCACCCTCCCTCATGTAGTATATAGCTTGTATATAGCACAGCAATGTATACAGCACAGTGCAGAGCCAGTAGCAGTAAGCACCTTCCCTCATGTAGTATATAGCTTGTATATAGCACAGCAATGCATACTGCAGAGCCAGTAGCAGTAAGCACTCTCCCTCATGTAGTATACACCTTGTATATAGCACATCAATGTATACAGCACAGCACAGAGCCAGATAGCAGTAGGCACCCTCATGTTGCATACAGTGATTAATACTCACTTCTCCTCGTTCCCCCCAGTCTCCTCGGCGCGTCCATTGCTGTCGCTCGCTCTGACCTCACTGCAGGCACGCAGTGATGACGCTGCAAAGCTGTCAGAACGCTGACAGTCATAGCGGGGAGAATGATAAGAGAGGCAGCGCCCCGCTCCGTCTCTCATCACTGCTCTCAATTGTATCGGCACCTGCGATGCCGATACAATTGAGAGCAAGATCCTCGGCGGGGGGAGGGGGCGCTGACAGCGCGGCCACCGGGCCCCCATGAGTAGCGGTGCGCCACTCCTGCCACCGCGAGTGGGCACCCCAGGCAGCTCAGGGCCCCAGCATTTGACCGGGTTTGCCGGGTGCTAACGCCGGCTCTGACTGTATGTGTCACCTTCTCTTGCTTTTCTTGTATTTGAGGTGTACAGGGAACTTCTTCTTTAGATTTCAGTTGTTCTGGACATTTGTTTAGATGATCTCTTGAGACTGTTGCTGAGGTTTTCCCTTCATCTTTACTGATCAAGCAAGTCTTCTTATTGTCAAAATTGGAGGATAGTACAGTGTAAGGTTCTGCTTCCCACTGATCATCAAGTTTATGAACTCTTCTTATCCTGCTTTGTGGGCCTCCACCATTTTCATTTCCAGAGTGTTAGGCAGCTGATTAGGAAAACCCTTTAAGGGGGCTTTACATGCTGCGACATCGCTAATGCGGAGTCGTTGGGGTCACGGAATTTGTGACGCACATCCGGCCGCATTAGCGATGTTGCTGCGTGTGACACCGATGAGCGATTTTGGATCGTTGCAAAAACGTGCAAAATCGCTCATCGGTGACATGGGGGTCCATTCTCGATTATCGTTACTGCAGCAGTAACGATGTAGTTCGTCGCTCCTGCGGCAGCACACATCGTTATGTGTGACGCCGCAGGAACGAGGAAGCTCTCCTTACCTGCCTCCCGGCCGCTTTGAGGAAGGAAGGAGGTGGGCGGGATGTTCCACCCACCTGTCACTCTGCACACATGGTCCCGCTAGGCTCTGCCCACCTGGCACTCTGCACACATTACCCCGCACATTACCCCGCTAGGCTCCGCCCACCTGGCACACTGCACACATTACCCCGCTAGGCTCCGCCCCCCTGGCACTCTGCACACATGGTCCCGCTAGGCTCCGCCCACCTGGCACTCTGCACACATGGTCCCGCGCGGCTTACCTGCGGTGATGAAGTCCCGACCTCAGCGCTGTCACTGTCCTCCATGGCCGCCACCTGTCACATCACCTTCTCTCGCTTCCGACCCGAGACTGACTGACTAGCGGTGACGTCACGGGCCGCTCGCGATACTTGGCTGTGAAGCTGATTGAAGTCAGTGTGCAGGAGATCAGCGCAGGTAATGTACCTCGCTGACAGCAGCACTTGTCATCCCCTGCAGTGACCTGGGCTGACCCATTGATGTTAGCTCAGGTCACTGCATTGCTCTCCCAGCCAATGGGGAACATCCTGCTCTTCATTGACTGGGACAGTGACTATGGTATGGATCGTCATGGGAACCCCTTGGATTGCACCAGACCTGGATTTGTTTTTCTTTCTAATAAATTGGTTAAAGAGGGAATATATTGGGGAGTGTTTTTTCAAATAAAAATGTGTTTGTCGTCTATTTTTTTTTATTACTGACTGAGTTGGTGATGTCGGGTATCTGATAGACGCCTGACCTCACCAACCCCAGGGCTTGGTGCCAGGTGACATTACACATCTGGTATTAACCCCATATATTACCCCGTTTGCCACCGCACCAGGGCACGGGATGAGCTGGGGTGAAGCGCCAGGAGTGGCGCATCTAGTACATGCGCCACTTCTGGGGCGCCTGCGGCCTGCTATTTTTAGGCTGTGAAGGCTCAATAACTATGGACCTTCCCACCTTGAGAATACCAGACCACAGCTGTCCGCTTTACCTTGGCTGGTGATCCAATTTGGGGGGGACCCTACTTTTTTTTGTAATTATTATTATTTATAAAATAATTATAAAAAAAGAGCCTGGGGTGACCTCTACATTGGATCCCCAACCACGGTAAAGCTGCCAGCTGTGGTTTTCAGGCTACAGCCGTCTGCTTTACGCTAGCTGGCTATCAAAAATGGGGGGACCCAAAATCATTTTTTTTTTAACTATTTTTTAAATAAAAAAAATTAATGGGCTTCCCTGTATTTTGATTGCCAGCCAAGGTAACGCCAGGCAGATGGGGGTGGCAACCCATAGCTGTCTGCTTTATCTGCACTGAGAATCAAAAATACCACGGAGCGCTACGTCATTTTTTTTAAAGATTTATTTATTTTTTTTAAACATAACTTTTTATTGCATTTTTCAGAATTATTACAATATGTCTAAAATTTGAACAGGAATAAATTCACCTTACCAATTTACCCACCCTTGTCTTAACCCACCCTCTTTTATTCCCACTTTATCCCCCCCAACATTTTTAATATGCTGAACACCAGGTATAAGTCGCAAAAGAACACACAGCTCCTCTATATTCTGATTCCCGTTTGAAGCCCTATTTCTCTGAAACCCTCGTCACGCCCTACTGTTGTGTCTCTACTGCGTGTGTATTTTCAGCTTTCCCAATGTGCCTTGCAAGTCTCCCAGTAGATACCATTCCGTAGTAGTGAAAGGAGATACCACTTTCCGTATTTCTGCAACTCCATACTGTTGTACTATAAATCTCTTCCATTTTTTAAAAAAGTTTCCTGTTAGTTCGTCCTTATTTCTTTTGGCTTCCAACTGTTCAATATTGAGCAGCTTTTTAAGATTTATTTTTACAACACTGTCATGTCAGGCAATCAAAATACAGGGAAGACCTTTTTGTTTTTAGTTATTTTAAATAAATAATTAAAAAAAATATATATGGTCTCCCGCTGCATTTTTTGTATTGCTAGCTAAGGGTAATCCAAGCAGCTACTGGCTGCTAACCCCCACTGCTTGGTGTTACATTCACTGGCAATAGAAAATCCAGGGAAGCATTTTTTATTTTTTTTGCCAAAAAACTACAAAAAAAATGACGTGCGCTTCGCCATATTTTTGTATGCTAGCCAGGTACAGCAGGTAGGTACGGGCTGCCCGTAACCCCCAGCTGCCTATTTGTACCCGGCTGGGAACTAAAAATATAGGGAAGCCCTTTTTTTAATTAATTCATGAATTTTATGAAATAATTAAAAAAAAACAAAAAAAAACCGACATAGACTTCGCCCCATTTTTGTGTCCAGCCGGGTACAACTAGGCAGCTGGGGATTGGAATCCACAGCACAGGTTAGCCCGAGGTTTCTGGGCCCCTCTGCTGCGAATTGCAGTCCGCAGCCGCCCCAGAAAATGGCGCTCTCATAGAAGCGCCATCATCTGGCGCTGTATCCAACTCTTCAACAAGCCGTGGAGCTGGGTGGCTTGTTGGGTAATCATGAGTTAATACTGGCTTTGTTTTACTAGCCAGTATTAAGCAAGAGATTCTTAATGTCAGGCATGTTTGACCCGGCCATTAAGAATCTCCAATAAAGGGTTAAAAAAAACACCACACAGAGAAAAAATACTTTAATAGAAATAAATACACAGACACATTAGAGACTCCATCTTTATTACCCCTTGTCAGCCCTCCACGATCCTGCTCTTCTGTCTTCTTTCCCCTTCAACACATGCAGCTCTGTCTGCTCCATCAGACAGCACAGCTGAATAGGGGAAGACGCTGTGCTCCGTGCAGAAATCACTCTGTGAGAGTGACCACAGGCTCCCGGCTGTAAGCGGTGGCACGGGTTGCCATAGCAACGCTGTTCCGATCATGTGATTCCGGTGTCGCTGCGTGCTGGTAGCAGGACGTCCCCGTCACCGCTACCAAGCGCGTTGCTATGGCAACGGTGATCTCCGTGATTGACCGGCTATGTCAGCCGGTCAGGAGCCGGCTTCTGTGGACACTGGTAACTACGGTAAACATCGGGTAACCCAGAAGCCCTTTCCTTGGTTCCCGATGTTTACCATAGTTACCAGCATCCGCTGCTCTCACGCTGCCAGTGCCAGCCCCCTGCACACATAGCCAGACTACACATCGGGTTAAATTAACCCGATGTGTACTCTGGCTAGGAGTGCAGGGAGCCAGCGCTAAGCGGTGTGCGCTGGTAATCAAGGTAAATATCGGGTTGGTTACCCGATATTTACCTTAGTTACCAAGTGCAGCATCGCTTCCACGCGTGCTGCTGGCTGGGGGCTGTGGTCACTGGTTGCTGGTGAGATCTGCCTGTGTAACAGTTCACCAGCAACCAGTGTAGCGACGCTCCAGTGATCTCTGCCAGGTCAGGTTGCTGGTGGGATCGCTGGAGCGTCGCTTAGTGTGACGGTACCTTAAGGGAACGGGGAAGCAGAGCGGGGAGTTGAGCTAGAGCATGTCGCCGGTACACGGCGATACACAAACGTGCACCGTGTAACAGAGAGATGCAATGACAGGTCCTACATGACACGTCATAGTCATGTGACCAGTCTGTAGCCAATGAGATAACAGGCACGTGACTGGTCACATGGCTATTTTTCACGTCACGATAGGTCCTGCATCACTGCTGGCAGAGCTGGTTACCGGGAGGATTCAGCGATAATCGGATGGAATAGCGGCAGGAGACAGAGTGCAGGAGGGATCGCGGGGACCGGTAAGTGTTATGGCAATGTTTATTAATTGTATGTGTACATTTATAATGTGTTTTTATGTGTTTGTGATTGCCTCCTATTGTTTCCTATGCGGTTCGAGTTCGGTTCGTCGAACGTTCGCCGAACCGAACTCGAACGAGACGCCCGTTCGGCGAACCGAACTCGAGCTGAACCACGACCGGTTCGCTCATCTCTAGTTGTAACCTTCATTCATTTCATGAACGTTTTCGGCATTAAATAGCCTTTATCAAAAAATTAGGTCTGCATAAACAAAATAACAAAATTAACAATCAGTATATATGTATTTTTTAAGATACATATATAACATCATTTTAATTACAATAACAGTCACCACTGGATCATAATAATATAATAGAACAAAAAAGTATAGGTGTATCATGAAAAAGGACTGTAAGCGCCCATGTACCTACGTTTACTGGGTCACAGAGCATGGGCACCCATAGAGGTCTGTATAACCGGTAAGGCTGTAAAACAAAAGAAAAAAACATTTGACAGGCCGATTAGGAATGTAAGAAAAACAAAAAAAAAACAAAGTAAAAACAGGAAAAAGAAAAAAGGGAAAAAAAGAAATAAGAAGATAAAATGATAAAAAAGAAACAGAAAGACAACAATAAATGTTAAAAAAGGCTAAGATTGAATAGAATAGACACAAAAGTAAATAATTGAGAACAAGAGAGAGAGACATGAAGACACAGGAAAAAGCAGGTGTGCAGGAGCCAGATAAAACACTGGTGTAATCTAACAGGTAAAATCATATGAACAAATACCTGGTAAAAAGAAGCAGGAATGAAAGCTAACAAAGAAAGCCAAAGGAGCTCATTACAATGACAGTAAATGAATGACAGAGGCAGAAAAGAAGAGATAAAGGACAGTTCCTGCACAATTCTTGGTAGGTGAATATGCAGATTATAGTAAAGCCAGAAAAAGGAAAAGAGATTGAAACATAAAACTACAAAAAAGGAACATAGAAAAAAATAGAGGTTATAACAACGCACAAAAAGGAGGTAATTAGAAAGTAAAATAAAAAATATTTAAAAAAAAAATCGGCTCACCACTTGACTTATGTAGCCTAAAAAAATAAACAAAACCAGAGAATATAAATATGTTGTGATAAATATGGACCCCACAAACCATCACCCAGCCTCAGCACCTACAGGAGAATATCACACTCCCTGTTGAGACCCATCGGCTCCAACGTCTGAAGCTTGTATATCCAAAAGGATTCACGTGTTTTTAAAAGTTTAACCCTATCACCTCCCCTCCGCGGAGCTACCACCTGCTCGATAATCTGGTATCTCAGTTGTGACATGGAGTGCCCCATTTTAGTAAAGTGATTGGGAATAGGTAAGAGAAGTCTCTTGCACCTTATGGTGGACTTATGCTGGGAAATGCGGTCTCGGATATGTTGAGTGGTCTCACCAACATATCCGAGACCGCAAGGACACTTGATCAGATACACCACATACGATGTATCACACGTAAAAAAACCTTTTATGGGAAACCTTTTACCGGATCTAGGGTGTGTGAAAGTATCACTTTTAATAATGTTGGAGCACTGTAGGCAACCCAGGCATGGAAATGTCCCATTCCTGCGATGCCCTAATGTTCTCTGTATCAAAGTCCGTCGGTCACTCCCTAGATTCGCCCTAACTAGCTTGTCCCTCAAATTTGGGGCTCTCTTGTAGCAAGTCAATGGAGCAACCTGAAACTGGGGGATAGAATGGTAAGCTTGTTGGAGTAGTGGCCAATGTTTGCGTATGATAAAGTTGATGTTGGGCATAAAAGGATGAAAGGTAGAAACAAAAGCAAGTCTGTCTCCCTGTTTTTCCCTTCTGCGTCTTTTCTGGTCAGGATTAAGGGCATACTGTGGATACCCTCTGGCCTGAAATTTTTGATCCATTTCAATATGACATGAACGTCGAGTGCTCTCATTACTGACTATGCTATCCACTCGTGCATGCTGGGATTTAGGAATAGCTTTCTTAATATGGGCAGGGTGGCTACTCGAGAACAGTAACAAACTATTGTGGTCAGTCTTCTTGACAAATAAGTCGGTAGTAAGACCACCCTGTACATCGATAGCCACCACTGTATCCAAAAAATTAACGGAAGAATCACTATAATGGAGTGTAAAGGATAGACCCGGAACACTGACGTTCAAATCATTGAAAAAAGATAATAGTGATGATGAGAAGCCATGCCAAATTACAAAGACATCATCTATATAACACCTCCATGCCACAACATGTGCGTCATATAGATGATGGGGGTATACAAAAGTATCCTCAAAGATAGACATAAAGATATTGGCGTACGGTGGGGCCATGTTTGACCCCATAACTGTACCTGTGCGCTGATAATAATACTGATCTTAAAAGAGAAAAAAGTTCCTTGTCAGAACAATACACAAAAGGTCCAAACAAAAGGATCTTTGATCAGGGGAATAATCTGTATTGTGAGTATGAAAGCTCTCAACAGACCTCAATCCTTCTTCGTGTTTAATACTAGTATATAGACTGGTGACATCCATGGTCACCAGTAAGCACCCAGAAAGAAGAGGAAGGAGAGATTTGAAACAGTCTAAAAAATGAGATATGTCACATAAAAAAGAAAGAATTAATGGTATTAGTGGACTTAAGATTTTTTCGGAAGTAATGGCGAGGGGCGACAAAATTGAATCAGTCGATGCTACAATAGGCCTCCCTGGTGGATGACTCAAGTTCTTGTGAATTTTTGGCAGTGTATAGAACACTGGAATTACAGGGTGCTGCTTCACCAAATATTCAGACAGTTTAGTCAATGACTCCTAATAACTGATATTTAGAGATAAAAGCTCTGATCTGTTGTGCTATCTCAAATGTAGGGTTATGTGGTATAGGTTCATAAGTAGTACCATCACCCAACTGCAATAATATCTCTGACACGTAATAGGATCTGTCCATAATCACTATAGAACCCCCTTTATCGGCTGGCTTAATTATAAGGTCCCTGTTAGACTTCAATTCCTCAAGCACTCTAGACTCTTCAATAGAGAGGTTATGCTTAAGGCGCAGTTCTCCATGTTTAATTTTACCAATGGTAGAGTCCACTTCTTGCTGGACCAACGAGATAAAAGTTTCAATAGGGTGGTGACTACGAGGTGGAGAAAAAGAACTAGGCATCCGTAAATGTAATTTACTCAGGGAAAACACACCATTAAATTGTGATTGTGTACTAGAGTCAACCACCGGATTAGAAACATCTTGTATAGAAGAGAAATGCGCCTTAAGCCTAACAGTTCGAAAGAACCTCGCCAACTATTGGTTAAGTCTAAAGAAATTAAACGAGGGAGTCGGACAGAAAGACAGGCCTTTTTGTAAAACATTCAATGCAGTGGGAGATAAATTCACAGAAGATATATTAAAGACTATATTGTCCTTGGTACCTGTGAACGAGTCACAATCGGGGTTTGTCTGTAGCTTACGTCGGCTCCTCCTCGTCTTCCTCTTACTGGTGGAGGTCGGTGTGACCCTAAAAAATGTGTAGATCTCTGTTGAATGTATTCTCCATCAGAGCTTCCATAAGAAGAATATTGGTATCGACGTCGTGAATTATCAAAATTAGAGAAATTGGTGGACCGCCACCTATACACCTGATTATTCCGATAATCATCAGGATCACGTATAAATTTCAGCTATTTTCTTTGTTGTAGTTGTTCTCTAAACTCCTTCATGGTATTATCTATTTTGGACTTCATAGTATCGTAATCAGCAGAAGGCATGGTAGAAGAAAGTTGCATCTCAATGCTACTCAAGCGTACACCAACATCTGTAATTTCTCTCTCCAGATAATCAATGGTCAAAATCAACAAATCCATAGAGCATTTTTTAATAATGCTCTCAAACGTGTTGCAAAAATCAGCACTGTCATGAAACAGGGTAGGTCTCATTCCTCTTGGGATCCGCTGAGCCTTATAATTAGAGATGAGCGAACCGGTCACGGTTCGGCTCAAGTTCGGTTCGCCGAACGGGCGTCTCGTTCGAGTTCGGTTCGGCGAACGTTCGACGAACCGAACTCGAACAGCATAGGAAACAATGGCAGGCAATCACAAACACATAAAAACACCTAGAAAACACCCTCAAAGGTGTCCAAAAGGTGACAAACAACTCACAACACAACACAAACACATGGGAAAGTGACAAGGACATATACTCATGCGAAAACAAAAGAGCTGGACAAGGAAAAAGAGGAGGACACACAGATATATGAGTATATGCAAGGAAACATCGATGTCATTACTGTGTAACTTGAACCCTGCTCATTTTAGGCTTCCAATCTGGATAAATTGCTTGAGCTTGCCACGTATGCCTTGGGGATCTTGTCGTGTCCTGCAGCCAGCGTTCTCTCGGAACCTGTCTTCAGTGCTGCTGGGGGTCTGCTGGCAGATAAGCACACGTGTCTGTCCACTGACAATGTGGACATGGCTCTCAGAGGACTTTTCTTCCCCTGGGTCAGCCAGGGGAGGCGAAAGGCACGCGTATTTTTGAGAGTGCTTCATGCAAAGCATCTTTTTCTTTTTCAAAAGGGGGGTCAACTGATGCCAGTCAAGTGGGGTGTGTGTGGCCCAATTAGTGGAAACGAGGGAGACTGTGGTTGGAGTCCCCTCACTGTGTTTCCAAAAGAACCAAGATGAACAAGTCATGGCTCTCAGAGGACTTATCTTCCCCTGGGTCAGCCAGGGGAAGCGAAAGGCACGTGTATTTTTGAGAGTGCTTCATGCAAAGTATCTGTTTCATTTTGAAAAGGGGGATCAACTGATGCCAGTCAAGTGGGGTGTGTGTGGCCCAATTAGTGGAAACAAGGGAGACTGTGGTTGGAGTCCCCTCACTGTGTTTCTAAAAGAACCAAGATGAACAAGTCATGGCTCTCAGAGGACTTTTCTTCCCCTGGGTCAGCCAGGGGAGTCGAAAGGTACGCGTATTTTTGAGAGTGCTTCATGCAAAGCATCTTTTTCAAAAGGGGGGTCAACTGATGCCAGTCAAGTGGGGTGTGTGTGGCCCAATTAGTGGCAACGAGGGAGACTGTGGTTGAAGTCCTCTCGCTGTGTTTCAAAAAGATCCAAGATGAACAAGTCATGGCTCTCAGAGGACTTTTCTTCCCCTGGGTCAGCCAGGGGAGGAGAAAGGCACGCGTATTTTTGAGAGTGCTTCATGCAAAGCATCTGTTTCATTTTGAAAAGAGGCATCAACTGATGCCAGTCAAGTGGGGTGTGTGTGGCCCAATTAGTGGCAACGAGAGAGACTGTGGTTGGAGTCCCCTCGCTGTTTTATACATGATTTTCGAAGTGCATGACATGCCTAAGAGGTTTAGTTTCGGCATCTCAAACTTGTTAGCTACAGAAAGGCTGCCTTTACACCCTTTTGTCACCGAGGATTTTCGAGACCTTATGCCCATTGCAGTGCCCCAAGAGTCGATGGCCATTTGCCACTCCTTCTCCAAGAAAGGGGTGCCCGCGCTAACACAGCAGGTCGCACACAACATCACCGCTTCCTTGAGAAACTCTGTGTGTGACAGGGTGCATTTCACCACAGATACTTGGAACAGTAAGCATGGACAGGGGCGTTACATGTCGCTGACTGGGCACTGGGTAACTATGGTGATAGATGGAGAAGTGTCTGCTGTACAAGTCTTTCCGTCCCCACGAGTTGTGTGTTTAAATCCTTCCTTTGTATGTACAAGTTCCTCCACTGCTTCTGCCTCATCAACCTCGTGTTGTTCCTGCACCTCAGCCCAAACCCTGTGTGGTCAGGCCACCCTTCCTTGTAACTGCGCCCAAGGAATCCCACACACCTCCTTACTATGCTGGCAGCAGAGCTCAAGGCCATCAGACGGTCAAATGTTTACTTTGAAATGTAAGGGAAATGTGAGACACCGTTGAGGAATTGTGGACGGATAGCTCTGTAGAGTGAGACCGAGTTTCATCAATGGTTGTCTCCACTCAACCAGCAGCCAGGGAATGCCGGGTACGACAATGATGCTAAACAGTCTGCGGCCCTTCTTCAGGGCAATGTGACACACGTGCCTTGTATGGCTCACGTGTTGAATCCGAATCTCCAGCAATTTTTAAAACACTATCCCGGCCTACATGTCCTTCTGTCGAGGGCACGGTGTAATGCCTGCCTGGATTGACACACTCAGACGGGCTGTAAAGGATAGGCTAGAGGGAACCCACTCACCAAGCTTGACCCCCAGAACCCTGAAACCCTTTAATCCCTATACAGTGATGTTGAATGACACAGGGCCCAAGTTGATCAATACCTGTGAAAGGCTGCAGTTCCAGAGAATAGTAGTCATGCAGGGTCAAAACATTAATTGAGGAAGAGGAACAGAATGGGAGGGACTGGACTTAATCAGAAAACAAGCAGAGGTAAAATGCAAATCGGCCAACGAGGTACCTAAACAGCAAGCAGGAAAAGTAATCAGGTAACAAGCACACAAACTCATAAAACTAAACTGGGGGTAACAGTATCCAGAGATTCATAGCTATGTCTGGCAGTGGTCTTCAGATAGGAGGGGCCTAAAAAAAGGTGTTGTGTCTTCCCATTGGTTGTAGCTGAATGATGGTACTTCATCTGTGAGATACCCACCACCTGCATTCAGCCTGTGGTTCTGCATCTGTCAAGGTAACGCATCCCAGTGGGTGAGCATAACCTGTGTCCACCTGCGCCGCTGGCGTCGACTGCTCTCCCATCATCAGCACTATGCACGAAAGGAACACGTTGTCACCTTGCAACAGGAGTACAAATTGACGTAGCGGACTATGGTGGTGACTTAACAGCTGTGTGCGGCAATGATGCAAACATGGCAGCGTGCCTTCGTCAGGCCCATGTGACACACATGACTTGTATGGCTCACGTGTTTAGTCTGATTGTCCAGCAATTTTTAAAACCACATCCCGGCCTACATGGCCTTGTACAGCGGGCACGCTCGCTATGTGCTCACTTCCATCGTTCGCACCCAGTAGCTCAACAACTTTCATCACTCCTGAAGTCTTAAGGTCTGGCAGTTAAACGTCAGAAATGCGATGTTCCGACATGCAGGAATTTTAATCTGCACATGTTGCAGCGTCTGTGGCAGCACCGCAGAGCCCAGCTGAAAGAACCTTATTATGACGTATACCCTGGGCTAACTTGATCCAGAGGTGATGCAGATCACGCTGCTGGAGTGGTGTCAGATCAAGGACATATGCACCGTTCTACACAGTTTACCAATGTCGACGCAGATGTTTAACACTGGCGATGACATTCTCAGCGTGACAATTTTGGTCATCTACATGATGGAACACACTGTAAGTATTATTCGGAGTCAGGTGTTGGTCCAAGAGGAAGGGAGGAAGTACTGGAGGAGTCATATGTGGAAGGGATAACAAGATCTACAAGGTCCAGATGTTCAGTGGCACCTTGTCGGCAGTCATGGTACGGTGGGGGAGAGGGGTTATCAAGGGAGCATAGTATTAACAAAACAGTTGAGGAAGGTGCAGGAGCCCAGGAAGAAATGGAGGACGAACTGGCGATGGGCATGGAAGACTCAGCAGATTAGTGTGAGCTTGCTCACATTTTGGTTGTGCGAGGTTGTGGGGAGAGGGCAGAGGAAGGAGGCACGATTCTCATTTCTCCGCCACCAAGACACCAAGGACTTTGTCCTCCTGGATGCCCAAGACACATGAGCGCCTTCTTGCTGCACTACCTACAACATGACCCTAGGATTGTATGAATTACAAGTCATGCTGACTACTGGGTTGCCACACTGTTAGATCCCCGGTACAACACAAAATTTTGCGAAATAACTCCTGCCATAGAAAGGGACGCACGTATGCAGGAGTATCAGCAGAAGGTGGTACGCAATCTTACATCTGCTTTTCCACTAAACACCAGTGGTGCACAGAGTGAATCTCAACGCTTTTTCATCGATAGGAGGAAATGGTCTTACTTGTCCACATCTGAAGGACCGAGGGCTGGCTGCTGTGCTGAGACGGCGTTGAGTACGGTGTCTCTGCAGAGTTGCATTTTTGGTCATATACAAACTGAATTGAAAAAGGACAGATGCTGGTGGAAAGGGGAACAGGTGTGTTGGAAAGGGTAAAAAAGTTTGTGTCCGTGGGTTTGGTGGTTAAGCAACATTAACATTTGCTGAAGAAACACCATCTGGTATGGTGGGACTGGCAGATTTGGATAAGGTGGTACATACTATGTTACCGCTATATCAAAAATATTAAGAAGAAAAGAAAGAGAAAAGTAGATATCCCAATCGCCATTCGGTGTCCACCGTGCTCATAGATGGAAAAGGAGAGGTTGGCAACTGGAAGGTTAGGTGGAGGATACAGAGCAGGTTGACTCTCAAACAAATAGTAGCCTGAACCGAGTTAGACGCAACTCGGATCTGGAGACTTGGAGCCCTGTTAGCGTGACAGGGTCCACACGACCACCCAGCCCCGGAACTCCCTGTTAACAACACAGGGGTCATTGGTTACTCAGTCCATGTGCGTAGGGGACACACCTGTGGACAGCAGGCGCATCAGCAGCAGCAGGCCTGTTTATGCCACTGGGCTGCACTAGCAGGACTGGTAGGACAGGAGCTGTTCTTAAACATTCTGCGTTACCAACTGTGGTGGCGGCCTGCATCGATGACCTATCCCTGCCTACCTCTGGCCTAAAGCCGCAATGGGTTCAACACATGGAGGTGTGCTCTTTCGGAGCATAATAGAAGACTGGGCACCTTCTTCTTGGCTCCAGCCTTTTTATAACCTGGGTCCGTCCCAAACCCGGGTGGACCACAATGCACCTCCTGGAGACAAAAGCAGAGTGACATGTCATGAGTGGCATAACTAGCGTCCTGTTTTGAACCGCCACTTGAATGATGGGACCTCATAGCTGCCACAACCAAAACACCTCAACAGTCATCGTCTGACCAACAACAATGAGGTGAAAAATCATAGGGGCGGCCCTCTGCAAGCCTGTTGGGAGTAGCCTGGCCAAATTGTCAGGACACCTGATTCCCTGTGGTCTATATGGGCTCCCCACATCAGGGGCAGGGCCAAAGAGTTCATTACCCGACCTAGCCTCTGATTCAGTAAGTGCCTGAGCATGCTCAGTAGCATGAAATACAGTTTCTGAAAAAAAGACTATCCGCTTCAGCATGCTGTCTAGGCACAACACAGGACTTAGACCCGGCACGGAGTGCAAGTACCTGTGCAAAGAGGCTTTTCTCAGTCAGTGTGAAGCCCCACAGGTGTTGTGTTGGTGCATTACCTTCAGGGACTCCACATGGAGGAAGAGTCTGGTCACACTTAGGTTACATTATTACATAGTTACTTAGGTTGAAAAAAGACCTAGGTCCATCTAGTTCAACCTTCCTCCACCAGTTCTACATTTGGTCACAAAGTCATTTATAACCAACAATGTTGTGTGTAGTGAGGAAATCATCCAGCCCTTTTTTAAAAGCTGTTATAGTATCTGCCATTACTACCTCTTGTGGTAGGGCATTCCACAGTCTGACTGCTCTAACTGTAAAGAACCCTTTCCTATTTAGCTGTTGGAATCGCTTTTCTTCCACTCGCAGTGAGTGCCCCCTGGTCCTTAGTACTGTCTTTGGAAGAAATAAGTCATGTGCCAGTCCTTTATATTGACCACACATGTATTTATACATATAAATGAGATCTCCTCTGAGATGTCTTTTTTCTAAGCTAAACATATCTAACTTTTTCAACCTGTCATCATATGGGAGGCCTTCCATTCCTTGTAATAGTCTAGTTGCCCGCCTTTGAACTGACTCTAACTTCTGAATGTCCTGTTTAAAATGTGGAGCCCAAAACTGGATCCCGTATTCCAGATGTGGCCTTACAAGTGATTTATAGAGGGGTAACAATACGTTGGGATCACGGGATCTAATCTCTCTTTTTATACACCCTAAAATCTTGTTTGCTTTAGCAGCTGCTGCTTGACATTGAGTGCTGCTGCTTCTTTATATGTATTTTCGTGATGCCACTCTCAGTATTGCGGTCAGTGGGGACCGCCACTGCAGTGTAAGGGGACACCTGGGGCTGATGTTGGGTGCAGTTAGTTTTAGTGGCCTCCCGAGAGTGAGTCAAGCACCAGGGCTCTGTGTAAGTGTGTTGAGCCGCAGGTCGCAGAATGACTCAGGCACAGTCCAAACGAGCATGCGCTGTAGCCCAAAATTAAGACTTTGCCTCAGGAATGACACAGTCAGGCAGAGCATGCTCAGTTGGCGAAACACTGGAGTTAGGCTGCGTCTGGGGTAAATCTGCACACAGGAAGGAGCAACTGCGGAAACACTTCGTTCAATTGTGAGGGGAGTCATTGTGGAGTTTGGTGAGGAGTACCGTAACACCAGTGAGCAGCATCCTGTGCCACAGACCAACATTCTTCCGGTGCTGTCTATACTGTTAACCATGATAGGAGCGTAAAGTCTGTATTTATGGCAACTGGACATCACATTACCCGGGTACGGTAGGCTGTGCCCAGACAGTAATGCGTGCACGCAACACTTTGTTTTATTATGAAAACACATATCTGTTCTGGGTAGGACTACTATATAGACAATCACACTTGCTGCCTCTGCACTGTCAAATTGTCACGTACAGTTTAAATCATAGAGGGACAGCGACACATGTTTGCATTGAATGTTGCTTTACAAGATTTGCATGACTGTGTTGCAGAGCTGTGTGGTTTGCATTCACACTGTTATCATCTGCCTTATCTGTGAGGCGTCAGCTAACAAGGGTATTCAGGGTGGGTGATGTGTTTTGTCTATGTTTAGGTAGATAACTGGGAAGCTCTTGTGATGCGCCACTAGTAAGTTGTCTTCGCGCGCACACACATACACACACACACACACACAAACACACAATTACTGCTGCTACGCAGAGGGATTACCAAGCAGTAGGCAACTGAATAGATTGTTCTATTATTTCAATTTAATGCATGGTTCTTATTGTTTGTTTTCAGAAAGTGAAACAATCATTTATGAACCCAACTGCATACAGTGCTTTTCATGTTGCGTAGTTTTGCTGCATACTGGGGATCACACCAAATACAAGACTTAAAATGAAGCATAAGTCGCAATGAGAATTTCACTGTGCTACAATGCGGCCTAGCGGGGCTGTGCAACCACCGCCTGCCCCATCACGTGCATCTGCATGCTCTTCATCCTCTGTGACTGTGGGGACAGCAGTCACACATGCTTTTTCACACTGAACTTCCACCCCATTACTCGTAAGCGGGAGTGTGATGGGCAGGTCGTCACTTGTTTTGTAAGTGCAAACAGATGTTATTGTTGAGCTGTCAGACATCGAGAGAACCACCATTGGATGAAGAAAACATTATATCCACGCCTGCACCTTCGTCACAGATTGACTGGACTACCTGCAGTTAATAGTTACGTTCCACAAATGGAAAGGAGTGAAGAATGCACAGGTGTTGCACCTTGCTTGGCAGCAAAGGAACAATAAGGCTATGTGCCCACGTTGCGTTTTTTTTCCGCGTTTCTGCAGCGTTTTGAGCGGCAGCGTTTTTGCGCTAAAACGCATGCGTTTTTGTTTTCCAGCAAAGTCTATGGGAAAAGCAGAAATCCTGTCTCCACTTTGCTTATTCTTCTGCAGCGTTTAATTTGCATATTTTGGGTCAAAAACCATGCTGAAAAAGAAGCAGCATGTCAGTTGTTTTTGCCATTTCTACAGCGTTTCCGTAACATTGGAGTCAATGAGAAATGGCAAAATGCAACCAAAAGCACAATTCCTGCGTTTTTCAGGCTTTTTACCTGCTTTTTCAATGCGTTTTTGGCTCCAAAAACGCAAGCTTTTCTGACAAAAAATTAAAGGGTTGTAATGTTCCTTTACACACACACAATAACCGAAAATTTAAATGTTATAAAATAATAAATTTCACCAATTTTTCGGTTATAATGTGAATAACCGCTATAATTTCATTATAATTGTTAATTTTATATATAGTTTTATTAAAAGTGAATATCATTTTTTTGTTCTTTTTTTCATTTTTTTTGACTATTCCAAATTTTTATCTCAGTGTCTTGATCAACAAAACGCATCTGCAGAAACGCAGGTGAAAAAGCAGATAAAAAGCACTGAAAACGCACTAAAAACGCGGTAAATACGCATGCGTTTTTAGCGCTAAAAAAAGGTCTAAAGCCATTTGGTCAAAAACCAAGGGAAGGAAAACAATTTTATGATGGTAGAAAAAGAGTCAGCTCTTTGGGCAAATAAAATAGCGTGGCAAAAGTGGGCAGGTGAGTACAGTGGCCGTGTTCTGTGGGTACCAGGACATTAAGAGAAGCCTCACTTTTTATTCCTCCTAATGATGAAATGCAGCAAGGAATTCCATCAATTTGCTATAAAAATAGAGTAGCTAAATGAGCAGGAGGGTGTAATACAGAGGTGCTGTAAATAGCTTGTCACCAGTGGGGCACAATTGGAGTACAACAGCCACTTTTTGGATGCCACTAAATGGCAGCATTTTTTGCTAATATTATAGCTTATTAAAAACAGAGCAGGAGGGTGTAATGCAGTGGTGCTGCAAATAGCTTTGCACCAGTGGGACACTAATGGAAGTCCAACAGCCACTTTTAGGATGCCACTAAATGGCAGCATTTTTTGCTATTATTATAGCTTTTAAAAACAGAGCAGGAGGGTGTAATGCAGAGGTGCTGTAAATAGCTTGGCACCTGTGGGGCACAAATGGAGTACAACAGCCACTTTTTCTATGCCACTGAATGGCAGCATTTTTTGCTATTATTATAGCTTATTAAAAACAGAGCAGGAGGGTGTAATGCTGAGGTGCTGCAAATAGCTTTGCACCAGTGGGACACTAATGGAAGTCCAACACCCACTTTTTGTATGCCACTAAGTTGCAGCATTTTTTGCTATTATTATAGCTTTTAAAAACAGAGCAGGAGGGTGTAATGCAGAGGTGCTGTAAATAGCTTGGCACCTGTGGGGCACAAATGGAGTAAAACAGCCACTTTTTGGATGGCACTAAGTTGCAGCAGTTTTTACTATTATAATGGCTTAGTAACAATGAGTTTGAGTGTGCAATGCATAGGTGCTGCACATAGGTTTGCACCAGTGGGACACTAATGGAAGTCCAACAGCCACTTTTAGAATGCCACTAAGTTTACTCAGTGTTTGCTAGTATAATGGCTTAGTAACAATGAGTTTGAGTGTGCAATGCAGAGGTGCTGCACATAGATTTGCACCAGTGGGACACTAATGGAAGTCCAACAGCCACTTTTAGAATGCCACTAAGTTTACTCAGTGTTTGCTAGTATAATGGCTTAGTAACAATGAGTTTGAGTGTGCAATGCAGAGGTGCTGCACATAGATTTGCACCAGTGGGACACTAATGGAAGTCCAACAGCCACTTTTAGGATGCCACTAAGTTTACTCAGTGTTTGCTAGTATAATGGCTTAGTAACAATGAGCTTGAGTGTGCAAAGGGCAGGAGGGTACAGTGGCAGGGTTGTGGGTCTGGGTAGAGGAAAGGAAACCTCCTTTTCTATCCCTCCTAATGGGGAAATGCAGCGAGGAAATCCTTGACCTTAGCTACACAGACGCTGTCATCTTGTGTAGCTGTTAAAATCTGTTTTCACGGACTGACTGTCACCTATGGCTCTGACCCTGCCGGTATTAGCCCTTAAAAGGACTAATAGAAACTTCTATCCCTATTCTGTATAGCGCTGTGTATAGAGCGTACACAGCAGTATCGGAGACAGAAGCTACGCCAGCGGTGACTGACACCAAGACGCAGAAGACAGATAATGGCGTGCTGGAGGAAAATGTCCGTTTTTATAATGCATGGACATGTGACATGGACATCCTATCACACATGCCGTTGCTTCTCTGGCTAAAAGTCCACTTAGCTGTGTGTGTGTCTGGGATTGGCTGACATGCTGGCCCGCCCCACTACACGCGCGCGCTTAGAGAAGGAAGACAAGGAAAAAAAAATAATGGCCATTATCCAAACAGCAGTGATCTGAATGCGCTGTTCCCGCACACTATACGCTGAAATTTCATAATAGTGTGAGTCACAGAGTGACTTACACTATTACAGCAGAAAGCCAGCTAGTAATTAGCTTGTCTTTTTGCTGCTAGAGCCGTTCTCGAACGTATCTAGAACTATCGAGCTTTAGCAAAAAGCTTGAGTTCTAGTTCGATCTAGAACAGCCCCCAAAATCACTGGAGCCGCGAACTGGAGAACCTCGAACCGCGAACCGCGCTCAACTCTACTTATAATACTCAGCCATTGTCACGCTATGTAACTCTAAAGCAGTCAGTCTACGTTTCTCCTTTTCCAAGTCCCGGGATCTATGTTCCTCAACAGGAATGTGTAAAAATTTGCCCTGGGCCGAGACCTTAGACACAATGGCGCTCACCTGTTCGTCATTATATGAAAACTGTGGTAATGACATAATTGTAAGAAAAAAGGCAGACAGGAGCCAAGAAAAAATAGCTATATTATAAATGGATAATCTTGCTCACTGTCAAGTACAGGGGTGCTCAGAGAAAAAGAGACGATGCTGAAAAGCGTAACTCTGGCACACCCAAACGAGAAAGAAACAGATATGGTGGTCCAAAATTTATTTTTATTTATTTATTTTTATTTTATTTTTATTATTATTTTTATTATTATTATAATAATGGTGGTGAGCCGATTTTTTTTTTTAAATATTTTTTATTTTACTTTCTTTTTACCTCCTTTTTGTGCATTGTTGTAACTAGAGATGAGCGAAGCGGCCGCAGTTCGGCTCGAGTTCGGCTCGCCGAACCGAGGTCTGGTTCGAGTTCGGTTCGGCGAACTGATTCGGCGAACCACTCGAACCCATAGGAAACAATGGGAGGCAATCACAAACACATAAATACACATTATAAATGTACACATACAGTTAATAAACATTGCCATAACACTTACCTGTCCTCGTGATCCGTCCTGCACTCTGTCTCCTGCCGCTATTCCATCCGATGATCGCTGAATCTTCCCAGTAACCAGCACTGCCAGCAGTGATGCAGGACCTATCGTGACGTCAAAATAGCCATGTGACCAGTCACGTGTCTATTATCTCATTGGCTACAGACTGGTCACATGACTATGACGCGTCATGCTAGGACCTGTCATTGCATCTTGTGTATCGCCGTGTACCGGCGACATGCTCTAGCACACGGTCGACTCCCCGCTCTGCTTCCCCGTTCTCTTAAGGTACCGTCACACTAAGCGACGCTCCAGCGATCCCACCAGCAACCTGACCTGGCAGGGATCGCTGGAGCGTCGCTACACAGGTTGCTGGTGAGCTGTCAGGCATATAATAATAATATAATAATTATTTATTCATTTATATAGCGCTATTAACTCCATAGCACTTTACATACATTGGCAACACTGTCCCCATTGGGGCTCACAATCTAAGGTCCCTAGCTGTATGTTTTTGGAGTGTGGGAGGAAACCGGAGTACCCGGAGGAAACCCACGCAAACACGGGGAGAACATACAAACTCCTTGCAGATGGAGTCCTTGGTGGGAATTGAACCCAGGACCCCAGCGCTGCAAGACTGCAGTGCTAACCACTGAGCCACCAAGCCACCCTTGTATATCTTACCAGCAACCAGTGATCAGCCCCCAGCCAGCAGCGACGCGTGGAAGTGATGCTGTGCTTGGTAACTAAGGTAAATATCAGGTAGCCAACCCGATATTTACCTTGGTTACCAGCGCACACTGCATAGCGCTGGCTCCCTGCACTCTTAGCCAGAGTACACATAGGGTTAATTTTACCCGATATGTAGTCTGGCTATGTGTGCAGGGAGCCGGCACTGACAGCGTGACAGCGGCGGACGCTGGTAACGAAGGTAAACATCGGGTAACCAAGGAAAGGGCTTCTTGGTTACCCGATGTTTACCGTAGTTACCAGCGTCCGCAGAAGCCGGCTCCTGACCGGTGACACAGCCAGTCAATAACGGAGATCACCATTCCCATAGCAACGCGCTTGGTAGCGGTGACTGGGACATCCCGCTACCAGCACGCAGCGGCACCGGAATCACGTGATCGGAGCACTGTTGCTATGGCAACCCGTGCCACCGCTTAGAGCCGGGAGCCTGTGGTCACTCTCACAGAGTGATTCCTGCACGGAGCACAGCGTCCTTTCTCCCATGCACTGCTGTCTGATGGAGCAGACAGAGCTGCATGTGTTGAAGGAGAAAGAAGACAGAAGAGCAGGATCGTGGAGGGGTGACAGGGGGTAATAAAGATGGAGTCTCTAAGTGTGTCTGTGTATTTATTTCTATTAAAGTATATTTTCTCTGTGTGGTGTTTTTTTTAACCCTTTATTGGAGATTCTTAATGGCTGGGTCAAAGGTGCCTGACATTAAGAATTTCTGGCTTAATACTAGCTAGTAAAACATAGCTAGTATTAACTCATTATTACCCAGCAAGCCACCCGGCTTCAGGGCTGCTGGAAGAGTTGGATACAGCGCCAGAAGATGGCGATTCTATGAGAGCGCCATTTTCTGGGGCGGCTGCGGACTGCAATTCGCAGCAGAGGGGCCCAGAAACCTCGGGCTAACCTGTGCTGCGGATCCAATCCCCAGCTGCCTAGTTGTACCCGGCTGGACACAAAAATGGGGCGAAGCGCACGTTGTTTTTTTTTTAATTATTTCATGAAATTCATGAAATAGCTAAAAAAAGGGCTTCCCTATATTTTTAGTTCACAGCCGGGTACAAATAGGCAGCCGGGGGTTACGGGCAGCCCGTACCTGCCTGCTGTACCTGGCTAGCATACAAAAATATGCCGAAGCCCACGTCATTTTTTTTTTAGTTTTTTGGCAAGAAAAATGCTTCCCTGGATTTTCCATTGCCAGTGAAGGTAACACCAAGCAGTGGGGGTTAGCAGCCAGTTGCTGCTCGGATTACCCTCAGCTAGCAATACAAAAAATGCAGCGGGAGCCCATATATATTTTAATTATTTATTTAAATAATTAAAAAAAAAAAGAGCTTCCCTGTATTTTGATTGCCTGACATGACAGTGTTGTAAAAATAAATCATTAAAAAAATGACATAGCACTCCGCGATATTTTTGATTCTCAGCGCAGATAAAGCAGACAGCTATGGGCTGCCACCCCCATCTGCCTGGCGGTACCTTGGCTGGCAATCAAAATACAGGGAAGCCCATTAATTTTTTTTATTTAAAAAAATAATTTAAAAAAAATGACGTGGGGTCTCCCCATTTTTTATAGCTAGCTAGGGTAAAGTAGAAGGCTGTAGGCTGAAAACCACAGCTGGCAGCTTTACTGTGGTTGGGGATCCAATGTGGAGGTCACCCCAGGCTCTTTTTTATAATTATTTTATAAATATTAATAATTATAAAAAAAAAGTAGGGTCCCCCCAAATTGGATCCCCAGCCAAGGTAAAGCGGACAGCTGTGGTCTGGTATTCTCAGGGTGGGAAGGTCCATAGTTATTGGGCCTTCACAGCCTAAAAATAGCAGGCCGTAGGCGCCCCAGAATTGGCGCATCCACTAGATGCGCCAATCCTGGCGCTTCACCCCAGCTCATCCCGTGCCCTGGTGCAGTGGCAAACGGGGTAATAAATGGGGTTGATACTAGGTGTAAAATCACCTGACATCAAGCCCAGCAGTCTGTGATGTCATGGCGTCTATCAGATACCCGACATCACAAACTGTCAGTACTAACAAAACAAATAGACGAAAAAAAATGTATTTGAAAAAACACTCCCCAAAACATTCCCTCTTTCACCAATTTATTGTAAGGAAAAAAAATAAAGGGGTCCCGCGATGACTCTGGACCGTCTAGAATATGGGGGGACATGCTCAGGGAACGTATCCCCCATTTTCTAGGAGTGCAGACCCTCCATGTGAGGAGTGTGGGTGCAATGAATCTGCACCCACTCTCCCCTGGTCCACAGCAGCAGAGTCCATGTCGTAACTGTTGCTACCAAAGCTGCAATGCCCTGCTTATGAGGTAAGGGCATGCCTAATCAGGAGAACTATTCTACATTTCCAAATATTGGTATTTGCTGATATTATTGCTATTCCACCTACTATATATTGGGGATAGGATCTTGGAGATGGAATACCCCTTTAAGTCCAGTTATCCAGCTGAATGAATACTAAACAACAGAGCTCGCTATTTAGACATGTTTTCTTGTGGCGTATAACGGACTCTCATGTTTGGTAGTCGTTCAGCAGGGCAACTATAAAAGCAAATCCCTCCATTTGGAAATGTAGTATAGCTCTCCTGATCAACTATGTTCCTTACCTCATGAGCAGGGCATTGCAGTAGCTTACAGATGCATGGTTACCACCACTCACTGTGTCTGAACACAGGAAGCTGAGCTGACAGCCGCTCTGTGCATGTGGCACCGTCTATTGTGAAGGAGGGGGCCGCGGGGGATCAACGCTGCACAGGTACCGTGGAACACCAGGGAACATCGGTGGGGTTATAGGGGGTGACCTGGCAGGGCCTGGGGAGGAGTTCTCTGTAGCATGTGTCATGGCACATGCGACAGAAATCAGAGGAGTAGGGTGAATGCGGCCGGCGTGCTGCTGTGCGCGCGGCCATCTTGGATTTTCCGGGAGGGGGTCAGGGGCGGGGCACTTTGGCGACACCGGGGTACCGGGGTGGAGATTTATCTCCCATCTGACATGTTTGTTCATGCCAGATGGGAGATAAATAATTTTTTACCGGCGCTGTCATTTACTGTAACGTGATCACCGGTATACGGTGTATACCGGTGATCACGTGAGCGGGGACCGGACAAACCGGCCTGAATCATGATCTCCAGGGTCTCAGTTACCCCTGAAACCCAAGAGATTTTCTGACGCTGGGGGGCGCTATTCACTTATTTCTGCCTGCTGTTTATAAACGGCAGATTAGAATAAGGCTACACTCACACGACCGATCCATTTTTGCGGTTTGCAAAAAACGGTCCGTTTTTTTCACAGGTGCATCCTTGTGGCATCCGTTTCCGTTCCGTATTGTTAGGTCCGGGTGGTGGATCCACTGGGCCGTGCACCCCACCGGAGGCCTGGGTGCATGGTAGCCAGGGCACTAGCATGGCAGGGACTGCGTCCCACAGGGGACGGGTAGAACAGTCACTGGGGTTTCAGAGTTCCTGGAGACAGTGTAGGAATCCGGCACAGGTGCCGGGTAGGAATGTCAGGCAATAGTATGATCACAGGACACGGCACAAGGGGGACCTGAGCACCTAGCTTTCAAGACAAGGCTTACAAGACACGTTGATCAGGCCCCGCCCATATGGCAAGGCCAGTCTTATATACCCAGCACAGCCTCATGTCATATTCTGCTGCAGCAGTGCTGGGCCCATAAGACCAGATGAGTGGGCGCGGCCCGGACCTATACAGAAGCATGAGTCAGACACATGAGACTGGGGACAGGACACAGGAGAGCACGAGCGGGAGCGGCAGCCGTGACCAGTGGACACGTGGACCGGATCAGTGGGTAAGGAGTGGTGCCGTGCAGGTGCGACTGGATCAGTGGGTAAGGAGCGGTGCCGAGGCGCGTGACACGTATATGGTCCGTATGTCATCTGTTTGCCATCCGTGTGCCTTCCGTTCTTTTGGCGTACTGCCAAAAAACTGAAGGAGGGAAAATACATAAATTTACCCAGGATCCATAGCTTCAACCTACATGAGGCGGTCACATGTTCACTCCAGTGCCATTTTCTACTGCTTTTCACAGCGTAGAGCGCTCTGGTGATTTTCCTGTGCTTGTACACTTCATATCAGTCTTTTCTGTCATTATAATGGCAGAAAGACACATAATGTCCCACTCTCCTGCATTTTGTAATTTTGCACCCTTTGGTGCCTTTCATGTGGCACTAAGGGGTGCTTAGCCTTGTATTTACCAAAATAAATAAATTTAAAAAAAAATGACGTGGGGTTCCCCCTATTTTTGTAGCCAGCTAGGGTAAAGCAGAGGGCTGCAGCCTGCAGACCACACCTGGCAGCTTCACCTTGTCTGGTAATCCAAAACTGAGGGCACCCCACGCTGTTATTTTAAATTAAATAAATAATAAAAAAAAAAGAAAACACGTAGGGGTCCCCCCAAAATTGGACCACCAGCCAAGGTAAAGCAGACAGCTGGGGTCTGATATTCTCAGACTAGGGAGGTCCACTGTTATTGGATACTCCCCAGCCTAAAAATAGCAGGCCGCAGCCGCCTCAGAAGTGGCGCATCCATTAGATGCGCCAATCCTGGTGCTTTGCCGCAGCTCATCCCGTGCCCTGGTGCGGTGGCAAATGGGGTAATATATGGGGTTAATACCAGATGTGTAATGTCACCTGGCATCAAGCCCTGGGGTTGGTGAGGTCAGGCGTCTATCAGATACCCGACATCACCAACCAAGTCAGTAATAAAAAAAAAAAGATAGACGACAAACACATTTTTATTTGAAAAAACACTGCCCAACACATTCCCTCTTTCACCAATTTATTAGAAAGAAAAACAAATCCAGGATTGCTGTAATCCAAGCGATTCCCATGACGATCCACACTGTCCCAGTCAATGAAGAACAGAATCTTCCCCGTTGGCTGGGAGAGCAATGCAGTGACATGAGCTAACATCAGAAGGTCAGCCCAGGTCACTGCAGGGCATGACAAGTGCTGCTGACAGCGAGGTACATTACCTGAGCTGATCTCCTGCACTGCTGATACTGCACACTGACTTCAATCACCTTCACAGCCAAGTATCGTGAGAAGCCTGTGACATCACCGCTAGTGACAGTCTCGGGCCGCAGTGACAGATGTGAAGCGGCAGCCATGGAGGACAGTGTCAGCGCTGAGGTTGGGAGGGCAGGACTTCATCACCGCAGGTAAGCCGAGCGGGGCCATGTGTGCGGTGCGAGGTGGGTGGAGCCTAGCGGGGTAATGTGTGCGGGTGCGAGGTGGGCGGAGTCTAACGGGGTAATGTGTGCGGGTGCGAGATGGGTGGAGCCTAGCGGGGCTATGTGTGCGGTGCGAGGTTGGCGGAGCCTAGCGGGGTAATGTGTGCGGTGCGAGGTGGGCGGAGCCTAGCAGGGTAATGTGTGCGGGTGTGAGGTGGGCGGAGCCAAGCGGTGTTATGTGTGCGGGTGCGAGGTGGGCGGAGCCTAGCGGGATAATGTGTGCGGGTGCGAGGTAGGCGGAGCCTAGCAGGGTAATGTGTGCAGGTGCGAGGTGGGCGGAGCCTAGCGGGGCCATGTGTGTGGTGCAAGGTGGGCTGAGCCTAGCGGGGTAATGTGTGCGGGTGCGAGGTAAGTGGAGCGTAGCGGTGTAATGTTTGCGGGTGCGAGGTGGGCGGAGCCTAGCGGGGTAATGTGTGTGGGTGCGAGGTGGGCGGAGCCTAGCGAGGTAATGTGTGCGGGTGTGAGGTGGGCGGAGCCTAGCGGGGCTATGTGTGCAGTGCGAGGTGGGCGGAGCCTAGTTAGGTAATGTGTGAGGTGCGAGGTTGGCGAAGCCTAGCGAGGTAATGTGTTTGGGTGCGAGGTGGGTGGAGCCTAGCGGGGCTATGTGTGTGGGTGCGAGGTGGGCGGAGCCTAACGGGGCCATGTGTGCGGGCGGCGGAGTGTGAAGTGGGTGGAGGCTAGCGGAGCCATGTGGCGCTGAGGACGTCAGTGCCGGGGACTGCATGGCTGGGGACAGGTGAGTGTGAGTGTGTGTGTGTACATGCTGAGTGCAGAAGGGGGCGGAGCCTAGCGGGGAAGTGTCGGCTCCCTGCACGCGTAACCAGGGTAAATATCGGGTTACTAACCAACGCGCTTTGCTTGAATACCCGATGTTTATCTTGGTTACCAGCTTACCGCAGGCTGCCAGCGATGGCTCCTGCTCACTGTAGTTGTAAAAAGCCTTGCTTTTGCTTATAGAACTGTTCTCGCACGTAACTCGAGCTGTCGAGCTTTTAGCAAAAAGCTCGAGTTCTAGTTCAATCTAGAACACCCCCCAAAATCACTCGAACCGCGAACTGGCGAACCTCGAACCGCGCTCAACTCTAGTTATAACCTCTATTTTTTTCTATGTTCCTTTTTTTGTAGTTTTATGTTTCAATCTCTTTTCCTTTTTCTGGCTTTACTATAATCTGCATATTCACCTACCAAGAATTGTGCAGGAACCATCCTTTATCTCTTCTTTCTGCCTCTGTCATTCATTTACTGTCATGGTAATGAGCTCCTTCAGCCACCCTTATGTTCCTTTGGCTTTCTTTGTTAGCTTTCATTCCTGCTGCTTTGTCTAATAACACATGACTGTTGGTGTCTCTCTGGGTTGGTTGGGAGACCAGTCTTTATATTATTTAAAGATCTCTGCATGGTGTCCTGATTCCACCACACTGGAGCTTGGCCCTGCTTGTATTTCTTGTATCACATAAGGTATGGTTTATAGGTCCTTAGATCTTATGTTTCTATTTGTGACATGTGGTGCTAACTCACTTATTCTTTGTATAGGCGTTTTGCCTCTATTTATATGCCGATTCCCAGTTTTACCAGGTATTTGTTCATATGGTTTTACCTGTTAGATTACACCAGTGTTTTATCTGGCTCCTGCACACCTGCTTTTTCCTGTGTCTTCATGTCTCTCTTGTTCTCAATGATTTACTTTTGTGTCTATTCTATTCAATCTTAAGCTGGGTTTACACACTGCAACATCGCAAACGACATCGCTGTAACGTCACCGGTTTTGTGACGTTACAGCGACCTCCCCAGCGACATTGCAGTGTGTGAAACCTATCAGCGACCTGGCCCCTGCTGTGAAGTTGTGATCGCTACAAATCGTTCAGGACCATTCCTAGGTCCTTTGTTTCCCGCTGTGCAGCATGCATCGCTACAAAGTTTCAGTGTGTGAAGACTTTGCAGTGACTCCGCGGCTAAGTCTGTGTAGCGTCCTGATTAGCGGTCACCGGTGAAGGATTCACCGGTGACCGCTAATCCCCCGAGTGACTGAAGTGTCCCCCCCTCTCTCATACTCACCGATCCCCGATCCCCAGCGCTGCATGGCGTTCACTCTGCTCCAGCGGCTTTTCCTTTTCCTTTCCTTTTTTGAAAAAGCCGGCCGCTCATTAAACAATCTCGTATTCCCTGCTTTTCCCCGCCCACCGGCAAATGTGATTGGTTGCAGTGAGACACGCCCACACGCTGAGTGACAGCTGTGTCACTGCACCCAATCACAGCAGCCGGTGGGCGTGTCTATACTGTGCAGTAAAATAAATAAATAAATAATTAAAAAATCCGGCGTGCGGTTCCCCCTATTTTAATTCCAGCCAGATAAAGCCATACGGCTGCAGGCTGGTATTCTCAGGATGGGGAGCCCCACGTTATGGGGAGCCCCCCAGCCTAACAATATCAGCCAACAGCCGTCCAGAATTGCCGCATACATTATATGCGACAGTTCTGGGACTGTATCCGGCTCTTCCCGATTTGCCCTGGTGCGTTGGCAAATCGGGGTAATAAGGAGTAATTGGCAGCCCATAGCTGCCAATAAGTCCTAGATTAATCATGTCAGGCGTCTCCCCGAGATACCTTCCATGATTAATCTGTAAATTACAGTTAAAAAACACACACACCCGAAAAATCCTTTATTAGAAATAAAAAACACTAACAAATTCCCTCATTACCAATTTATTACCCACAACAAAGCCCTCCTTGTCCGGCGTAATCCACGGTCCTCCGACGTCGCATCCAGCTCTGCTGCATGCAGGTGACAGGAGCAGCAGAAGACACAGCCGTTCCTGTCACCTGCACGCAGCTAATGAAGAGAGCCGTGTGATCGGCTGAGCTGTCACTGAGGTTACCTGGATCCAGCGGTGGCCGCGGGTAACCTCAGTGACAGCTCAGCTGATCGCGCTACTCACCGCCGCTCCGGTCAGCTCCACGCAGCAAATGAGGTGAGTAGCGCGATCAGCTGAGCTGTCACTGAGGTTACCCGCGGCCACCGCTGGATCCAGGTAACCTCAGTGACAGCTCAGCCGATCACACGGCTCTCTTCATTAGCTGCGTGCAGGTGACCGGAGCGGCTGTGTATTCTGCTGCTCCTGTCACCTGCATGCAGCAGAGCTGGATGCGACGTCGTAGGACCGTGGATTACGCCGGACAAGGAGGGCTTTGTTGTGGGTAATAAATTGGTGATGAGGGAATGTGTTTGTGTTTTTAATTTCTAATAAAGGATTTTTCGGGTGTGTGTGTTTTTTTTACTGTCACTTACAGATTAATCATGGAAGGAATCTCGGGGAGACGCCTGACATGATTAATCTAGGACTTATTGGCAGCTATTGGCTGCCAATATCTCCTTATTACCCCGATTTGCCAACGCACCAGGGCAAATCGGGAAGAGCCGGGTACAGTCCCAGAACTGTCGCATCTAATGTATGCGGCAATTCTGGGCGGCTGCTGACTGATATTGTTAGGCTGGGGGGCTCCCCATAACGTGGGGCTCCCCATCCTGAGAATACCAGCCTGCAGCCGTATGGCTTTATCTGGCTGGTATTAAAATAGGGGGAACCGCACGCCGGATTTTTTAATTATTTATTTATTTATTTTACTGCACAGTATAGACACACCCACCGGCTGCTGTGATTGGGTGCAGTGACACAGCTGTCACTCAGCGTGTGGGCGTGTCTCACTGCAACCAATCACATTTGCCGGTGGGCGGGGAAAGCAGGGAATACGAGATTGTTTAATGAGCAGCCGGCTTTTTCAAAAAAGGAAAAGCCGCCGGAGCAGTGTGAACGCCGTGCAGCGCCGGTGATCGGGGATCGGTGAGTATGAGAGAGGGGGGGAAATCACCAGCAAATGAGTTGAGTAACGCGATCAGCTGAACTGTCACTGAGGTTACCCGCGGCCACCGCTGGATCCACCGCTGGATCCAGGTAACCTCAGTGACAGCTCAGCCGATCACACGGCTCTCTTCATTAGCTGCGTGCAGGTGACAGGAACTGCTGTGTATTCTGCTGCTCCTGTCACCTGCATGCAGCAGAGCTGGATGCGACGTTGGAGGACCGTGGATTACGCCGGACAAGGAGGGCTTTGTTGTGGGTAATAATTGGTAATGAGGGAATGTGTTTGTGTTTTTTATTTCTAATAAAGGATTTTTCAGGTGTGTGTTTTTTAACTGTAATTTACAGATTAATCATGGAAGGTATCTCGGGGTGACGCCTGACATGATTAATCTTGGACTTATTGGCAGCTATGGGCTGCCAATAACTCCTTATTACCCCGATTTGCCAACGCACCAGGGCAAATCGGGAAGAGCCGGGTACAGTCCCAGATCTGTCGCATCTAATGAATGCGGCAATTCTGGGCGTCTGCTGGCTGATATTGTTAGGCTGGGGGGCTCCCCATAACGTGGGGCTCCCCATCCTGAGAATACCAGCCTGCAGCCGTATGGCTTTATCTGGCTGGTATTAAAATAGGGGGGATCGCACGCCGGATTTTTTAATTATTTATTTATTTACACGGCACACAGAGCCGCGCGGCATTAAATGAAGTCGGGTGAAGTTCACCTGCTGTCCCCAACGACCAGCTAGTCGCTTTGCAGGTCCGGATCGCTGTTAGGTCGTTGGCCAGGTCTGCCTGTTTGACCGCTCACCAGAGACTTTGTAGCGATCCCGGCTAGGTTGAGATCGCAGGTTGGATCGCTAGAAAGTCTCAGTGTGTAAACCCAGCATTAGCCTTTTTTAACATTTATTGTTGTCTTTCTGTTTCTTTTTTATCATTTTATCTTATTTATTTCTTTTTTTTTTTTCCCTTTTTTCTCTTTCCTGTTTTTACTTTGTTTTTTTTTTTTTCTTTGTTTTTCTTACATTCTTAATTGGCCTGTCACATGTTTTTTTTCTTTTGTTTTACAGCCTTAGGGTATGTGCGCACACTGCGTTTTTTTGACGCTGCGTTTTTGTGCGTTTTTGGCCGCTAAAAACACACAAACGCACCTGTGTCGAAAAAACGCAGCAAAAAACGCACGCGTTTTGCCGCGATTTGGTGCGTTTTTTTGCTGCGTTTTGCTGCGTTTTTGCTCACTGCGTCCTTATGCGTTTTTTATCAGTGAACAAAAAAAAAAGGTCTGATGTCATTTCCTTCTTCAATGTGTTCTTCATTCTCCACTAGTGTATGCAGAAGAGCAGACAGCTGCAGAACTACAAGGCTCAGCATACTCCATCCAATAGTGTATGCAGGAGAGCAGACAGCAGCTGCAGAACTACAAGGCTCAGCATGCTCCATCCAGGACTATATGCTTGAGGGAGAGTCAGGGGGAGCAGACCTACAAGGCTCAGCATCCTCCATCCAATAGTGTATGCAGGAGAGCAGACAGCAGCTGTCGAACTACAAGGCTCAGCATCCTCCTTCCAGGACTGTATGCAGGATTTCTTTGCCCCCCCAAACAAAAAAAATGACGTGGGCTTCGCCATATTTTTGTATGCTAGCCGGGTACAGCAGGCAGGTACGGGCTGCCCCCAACCCCCAGCTGCCTATTTGTACCCGGCTGGGAACCAAAAATATAGGGAAGCCCTTTTTTTTTAAAATTATTTCATGAATTTCATGAAATAATTTAAAAAAAAAATGACGTGAGCTTCGCCCAATTTTTGAGTCCAGCCAGGTACAACTAGGCAGCTGGGGATTGGAATCCACAGTGCAGGGTGCCCATGCTTTCTGGGCACCCCCGCTGTGAATTGCAGTCCCGCAGCCACCCCAGAAAATGGCGCTTTCAGAGAAGCGCCATCTTCTGGCGCTGTATCCAACTCTTCCAGCTGCCCTGATGCCGGGTGGCTCGCCGGGTAATAATGGGGTTAGGGATAGCTGTATAGCTGGCCCTAAGCCCGAAAATCATGGTGTCACGCCAATATTAGACATGGCCACCATGAATTTCTAGTAAAGATAAAAAAAAACCACAACACACAGAAAAATATTTTTATTAGAAATAAAACACAACACAATTAGTGACTCCATCTTTATTGAAATAAAGAACCCCCCTCCGCAGTTATCCTGGGTCAGAGTCCCGCGCCGTCCAATCCGGATCCAATATCATCTGATCGGTTTGCTGGAAGGCAAAGCGATCAGATGATGTGTCAGGATCAAGTGCCTGAATCCCATCACACATCAGCTGATTGTATAAAAGCCGATTATACAATCAGCTGATGCATCGGTGCAAAAAAAATTAAAAAAAATAATACTCACTTATGTGCTGATTACTGCAGCGATGGGGCGGGAGTCTGATCCCGTCCGATCGCTGCAGCAGCTGCCGGTAATCCGGTATGAAGTCTCCTGACGCATCCGCTGATACCGGCCGGGCGCCCGCGTCTTTGCGATACTTACGATCACCTGATGCGTCAGGTGACTGCATCAGGTGATCCATCGCCAGGTCCTGCATCCATCGGAGGTTTCCCGGCCGTCTGCACACAGCCGGAGCGGGGGTGGCGATACCGTGAGAGGAGATGGGAGCGGGCATGGCACCGGGAGTCTGCAGACAGGTGAGTATAACTTTTTTTTTTTTTTTCTACTGTTAACTTTTGTTTTCGCAGCCGCTTCCACCTCCCGCCCAGACATGGCGCCGCACGGCAGCATACATGCACAGGACGGGAGGTGGAAGTGACGGCGACGGTACCGGGAGGATTCACGCTTCTGTATATACTGACAGAAGGAATCCTCTTCCTGTACACGTCACTTTACTACCCACCTCCTGCGTTTATAGCTGCGTTTTTGGTCTTAGAAACGCACCAAAACGCACCAAAACGCAGCTATTTGCGTTTCTCATTGCGTCTTTCATCATCCCATTGAACTCAATGGATGAAAAGCGCAGTGAAGAACGCGGGAATAATTGACATGCTGCGTTTTTGTGGCACCACAAAAACGCAGCTGAAAAAAAACAGATGTGTGCGGACAGCAAAAATGAAAACTCATAGACTTTGCTGGGGAAGCAAAGTCTTGCAGTTTTGAGGCCAAAAACGCACCCGAAAAACGCGCAAAAATGCCGCGAAAAACGCACTGTGCGCACATAGCCTTACCGGTTATACAGACCTCTATGGGTACTCATGCTCTGTGACCCAGTAAACTTAGGTACATGGGTGCTTACAGTCCTTTTTCATGATACACCTATACTTTTTTGTTCTATTATATTATTATGATCCAGTGGTGACTGTTATTGTAATTAAAATGATGTTATATATGGATCTTAAAATAAACATATATATATATATATATATATATATATATATATATATACTGATTGTTAATTCTGTTATTTTGTTTATGCAGACCTAATTTTTTGATAAAGGCTATTTAATGCCGAAAACGTTCATGAAATGAATGAAGGTTACAACTCGATATTTTGCAAATGAGTGAAGAATTATAATAATAATAATAAAAATAATTTTTGGACCACCATATGTTTCTTTCTCATTTGGGTGTTCTAGGGATAATGGTTATAGACTACCCAGGGCCTTGCTGCAAGCCATACTTGTCATGATTCACTTGTGGTTCTGCTCTCTGCAGAGCCAGTGTGTTCTATGTCTTTTCTTGTTGTCTAGGCCTGGTGGGAAGGGCCTATTCTGTCAGGCCTCGTTTTGGAAGATTGCTATGTCTTATCTTGGAGCCATTCCACCTGGAACGCCTCCAGTGATAGTTTCTGCTCTGCAGTATACATTTCTGGTTCCCGTGAGTTGCTTTTCTGATCTTGTCCTGCTACCTAGTGTTCCCATCCCCTGCTCCTCTGCTTCCCCTGCCTTGTCTTTGCTCCCTGTCTCCCTGACCTCTGGTTGTTTTGTGACCCCGACACTGCTCTCCACTCTGTATTGACGTGTCCTCTGAGCTCCCGACCCCGACTTGTACTCTGACCACAGCTCTGCTCCCTTTCTGTACTTGACTCTACTTTACAGCTTACCAACCGCTAGCTCACACATGACCTCAGCTCCTCTTATTCCTCTTTTCTGACGTGACCTCCTGGCTTCTGACACTCAGCTTGATCAACTAATCTGCAGACTGTCCCCGCTTGCGTACTGGTGACCCCTAGCAGGCTAGCGCCTCACTACACCTAGGTGCTTGATATCATTCTGGTGTACATATGATCCCTGGCGGTTAGTGTCACAGTACTTTTTTCAAACCCTCCTTATAAGGTACCTCCGTTCTTTGATCGTCTCTTGGACCTGCCGCTGTCTTTCTCAGGTTGTTGCTTATGAGCATGTTGGTTTTGTCATGGTCTCCTTTCTTTCTCTCTTGTCGTAGGTCAGTCACTTCATGCGGCTGAGGCGATTAATCAAGCCATAGGTCTTTCTTTGTAACACGCTGGGCCCTAACTGAGCTTCCAATCAGAAACCGCCTCTTTACCTGCATGTTACGCACCCCAGGGCTTTGGTGTACTCAGTCCCGGGCTGTATAATACAGGGAAAGTTCACTGGGTGGCCGTTGCCCAGTTCCATGACCCTGGGGTCACTTAAAAGGGGTTTTGTACAAGGATAAAATAAAAATAAAAATGTTTTTCGTGATGCCACTTGCGGTATGCGGCTATATGGGGAAAGCCGCCGCTGCAAAATCTCTCGCTGGTGGTATTAGGCAGCTTGGATGTAATGGCTCTCCACAAATAGAGCTAGGCCCCAGGGGAGGATGATGGTGGTTGTAGTCTATAGCTGCAAATGTGTAGAAAGCAGTTAGACAACACAGGGGCTGCGGTTTACCTTGTGTTTTACTCACCGGTTTGGAGTTGCTTCTACCCAATTTGTGCTGGTCTTTACCAATCCGGTATTCCCTTTTGTTCCAGTGCCGGTGTAGTGAACTGTTGAGCTTTACTTCCATGCACCCTGTAGTAGCTAGTTGGTCTCCGTGGCTTGGAGCGTTTTGGTGCCCCCTCCTGTTCTCATTGTTCTGGCCCTTGAACTTCTCTTGGGCCAGACCTCTGTTCCTGTTCCCAGGTTCCCTCTTTGCTGCTGTGCTCCAGACACTAATGTTGGTAAGGTCCTTGATGGTCTCCTCACTAGGCAGGTCTTTATCAGGTGGGCCTAATATATGCCCAAACATAAGAACTTGATGCATTTCGGACTAAAAAGTAAAAACGGAGTCCTTAATCATAAAGGTTACTTATGATTAATCACTTATAATTTAGGACTTTGTTTTTACTTTTTAGTCTGAAAGGCGTCAAGTTCTTATGCTTGGGCGTATAGTATGGAGGCTCTTGGATGATTAGTGTTTTAAGATGATCTAATAAAGCCTTGGATTTTATTTTTAAGTGAATTGGTGCTGGGTCCTTACCCTCCTTTTTGCCTCAAGTTGTATTACTGGCCTGGCCTGTCCAGTGGACCGCGAGCACTCCAGCCGAAGTCCTGGGACACATTTATACTATGTGAGCTGAAAACCATTTGACTTCATTTTGTTGCAGAATACTTGTCCTCTTCGAAAGACTTTCTATAATATTACTTTGGTATTGTGCACAACTGGTGCTACTATTTACAAGGCAAGCTTTTGCTACTACCAGTCCAGTAGCTGGTGGTCCATTTTTATCAAAACGAACATTATCATAAGCAGGTTAAAGAAAAAGTCATATGCAACACACTTGTGTAATTTACAACCATTCTTACTTTCTATGGTTACACTACTATTTACAATTTATGTACAAAAGGATACCTGATTATAGTCTTTCATTTTGACACTTAAGGCCCATTTACACACGATATTGCTAACAATATGTCGTCAGGATCACGGAATTCATGACGCACATCCGGCATCGTTAGCGACGTCGTTTCGTGTAACAGCTCCGAGCGAGTGTTAACAATCAAAAATACTCACCTGACCGTTGACACATCGCTCATTTTTAAAATCTCATTGTTCGTTGTGGACGTAGGTTGTTCATCATTCCTGAGGCAGCACACATCGCTGTGTGTGACACCCCAGGAACGACGAACAATAGCTTACATACGTCCCCCGGCAACGACGTGAGCGTGTCGTTAATGCGGATGGTCTCCGTCCCTCCTCTTCTATTGGTCGGCCGCTGTGTGACGTTGCTGTGACGGCTAGAGTTGAGCGCGGTTCGCGGTTCGAGGTTCTCCAGTTCTAGGCTCGAGTGATTTTGGGGCATGTTCTAGATCGAACTAGAACTCGAGCTTTTTGCAAAAGCTCGATAGTTCTAGAAACGTTCGAGAACGGTTCTAGCAGCAAAAAAACAGCTAATTCCTAGCTGGCTTTCCGCTGTAATAGTGTAAGTCACTCTGTGACTCACACTATTATGACATTTCAGTGTATAGTGTGCGGGAACAGCGCCTTCAGATCACTGCTGTTTTTTTTTTTTTCCTTGTCTTTCTTCCCTAAGCGCGCGCGTCTTGTGGGGCGGGCCAGCATGTCAGCCAATCCCAGACACACACACAGCTAAGTAGACTTTTAGCCAGAGAAGCAACGGCATGTGTGATAGGATATCCATGTCACATGTCCCTGCATTATAAAACCGGACATTTTCCTCCAGGACGCCATTATCTCTTCTGCGTCCTTGGTGTCAGACATCACTGGCGCAGCTCCGTCCTTTGTCCTATCGCCGATACTGCTGTATGCGCTCCATACACAGCGCTGGACAGCTTAGGGATAGCACTTTCTATCAGTCCTTTTAAGGGCTCGTACCGGCAGGGTCAGAGCCATAGGTGACAGGTCCTGAAAACAGAGACAGCGTCTGTGTAGCCAAGGTCAGGGATTTCGTCGCTGCATTTCCCCATTAGGAGGGAATAGAAAGGCAGGCTTCCATTCCTCTACCCAGAGCCCCACAATCCTGGCACTGTACCCTCCTGTCCTCTGCACACTCCAACTCATTATAACTAAGCCATTATACTAGCAAACAGTCAGTGTACCTAGTGGCATCCTAAACGTGGCTATTGTACTTTTGTGTAGTCACACTAGTGGAAAGATATTTGCAGCACGTCTGCCTGCATTGCACACTCAAACTCTTTTTAACTAAGCCATTATACTAGCAAACAGTGAGTGTACCTAGTGGCATCCTAAACGTGGCTATTGTACTTTTGTGTAGTCACACTAGTGGAAAGATATTTGCAGCACGTCTGCCTGCATTGCACACTCAAACTCATTGTTACTAAGCCATTATACTAGCAAACACTGAGTGAACTTAGTGTCATCCTAAACGTGGCTATTGGACTTCTGTATAGTCCCACTAGTGCACAGATATTTGCAGCACCTCTGCCTGCATTGCACACTCAAAATCATTGTTACTAAGCCATTATACTAGCAAACACTGAGGAAACTTAGTGGCATCCTAAACGTGGCTATTGGACTTTTGTCTAGTCACACTAGTGCAAATCTATGTGCAGCAGCTCTGCATGACACCCTCCTGCTCTGTTTTTAATAAGCTATAATGATAGCAAAAAATACTGCCATTTAGTGGCATCATAGAACTGGCTGTTGTATTCCATTAGTGCCCCACTGGTGCCAAGCTATTTCTAGCACCTGTGCATGACACCCTCCTGCTCTGTTTTTAATAAGCTATAATGATAGCAAAAAATACTGCCATTTAGTGGCATCATAGAACTGGCTGTTGTATTCCATTAGTGCCCCACTGGTGCCAAGCTATTTCTAGCACCTGTGCATGACACCCTCATGCACATTTTGCTACGCTAATGTTATAGCAAACTCAGGGAATTCATTGCTGCATTTGATAATTCGGAGGGATAGAAAGTGAGGCTTCCTTTAGCTTTTCCTTCTGTTCATAGACAGCATCTCCAAGTTCACACCCGAAGAGCAATTTCTCCTCCACGTCTAAGTGTGGAGAGGCAGCTAGTGCGCATGCGTGTGCCGATTTACCCCAGCTGCAGCCTAACTACAGTGTTTCGCCTAGTGAGTATGCTCAGCCTGACTGTGCCATTCCTGACGCTAAGTCTTCATTTCGGGATACAGCGCATGCTCCCACACTTAGTGTGAAAAGCCTCTTTGCACAGGTACTTGCATTCCGTGCCGGGTCTAAGTCCTGTTTTGTGCCTAGACACCATGCTAAAGCTGATAGTCTTTTTTCAGAGACTGTATTTCATGCTACTGAGCATGCTCAGGCACTTACTGCATCAGAGACTAGGTCCGGTAATGAACTCTTTGGCCCTGCCCCTGATGTGGGGGTCCCATATAGACCACAGGGCATCAGGTGTCCTCCCAAATGGCTTGCAGAGGCCTACCCCTATGACTTGTCACCGCATTATTGATGGTCAGACGATGACTGGTGAGGTGTTTGGGTCATGGCAGCCATGAGGTCATCATTGAAGTTGCGGTTCCAAATAGGACGCTAGTTATGCCACTCATGACGTGTCATTCTACTTTTGTCTCCAGGAGGTGCATTGTGGTTCACCCTGGTTTGGGGCGGACCCAGGTTATAAAAGGGGCTGGAGCCAACAAGGAGGTGCGCAGTCTTCTATTATGCTCCGAAAGAGCACACCTCCATGTGTTGAACCCATTGCGGCTTTAGGCCAGAGGTAGGCAGGGATAGGGTGTCGATGCAGGCCACCACCACCACCACCGCAGAACGGTTAAGACCAGCTCCTGTCCTACCAGTCCTGCTTGTGCAGCCCAGTGGCATTAACAGGCCTGCTGCTGCTGATGCGCCTGCTGTCCACAGGTGTGGCCCCTACGCACACGGTCAGCGTACTCAATGGCCCCTGTGTTGTTAACAGGGAGTTCCTGGGCTGGGTGGGCATGTGGACCCTGTGACGCTAACAGGGCTCCCAGTCTCCAGATCCGAATGGCGTCTAACTCGGTTCAAGCTACTATTAGTTTCATAGCCACACAGCTCTGTATCCTCCACCAAACCTTCCAGTTGCCAACCTCTCCTTTTCCAACTGGGAGCACGGTGGACACTGACTGCTGATGGGGATATATACCTTTCTCTTTCTTTTCTTATTAATTTTCGTTATATAGCGGTAACATAGTATATACCACCTTATCCAAATCTGCCAGTCCCACTGTAACAGATGGTGTTTCTTCAGCAAATGTTACTGTTGCTTAACCACCAAATCCACGGACCAAAACTTTTTTCCCCTTTCCAACACACCTGTTCCCCTTTCCACCAGCATCTGTCCTTTTTCAACTCATTTTGGTATATGACCAAAAGTGCAACTCTGCAGGGACAGTGTACTCAACGCCATCTCAGCACAGCAGCCAGCCCTCGGTCCCTCAGATGTGGACAAGTAAAAGACCATTTCCTCCTATCCATGACAAAGCGTTGAGATTCACTCTGTGCAGCACTGGTGTTTAGTGGAAAAGCAGATCTAAGATTGCGTACCACATTCTGCAGATACTCCTGTATACGTGCGTCCATTTCTATGGCAGGAATTATTTCGCCAAATTTTGTCTTGTACCGGGGATCTAACAGTGTGGCAACCCAGTATTCAGGATTACTTTGAATTCGTACAATCCGAGGGTCATGTTGTAGGTAGTGCAGCAAGAAGGCGCTCATGTGTCTTGTGCATCCAGGAGGACCAAGTCCTTGGTGTGTTGGCTGCCCTCTCCCCACAACCTCGCACAACCGAAATGTGAGCAAGCTCTCACTCATCTGCTGAGTCTTACATGCCCATCGCCAGTTCGTCATCCATTTCTTCATGGGCTCCTGCACCTTCCTCAACACTTTTTGCTGATACTATGCGCCCTTGTTAATCCCTCTCCCTCACCATGACTGCCGCATAGGTGCCGCTGACCATCTGGACCTTGTAGATCTTGTTATCCCTTCCGCATATGACTCCTCCTGTACTTCCTCCCCTTCCTCTTGTCCCAACACCTGACTCCGAATAATAATTACAGTGTGCTCCATCATGTAGATGACCAGAATTGTCACGCTGAGAATGGCATTGCCAGTGCTAAACATCTTCGTCGACATTTGTAAACTGTGTAGCAGGGTGCATAGGTCCTTGATCTGACACCACTCCAGTAGCGTGATCTGCACCACCTCTGGATCAAGTTATCCCAGGCTATATGTCATAACGTATTGCAACAGGGTTCGGCGGTGCTGCCACAAACGCTGCAACATGTGCAGATTCAAATTCCTGTGTGTCGGCACATCGCATTTCAGGCGTTTAACCACCAGACCTAAAGACTTCTGTAGTGACGAAAGTTGTTGAGCTGCTGTGTGCGCACGATGGAAGTGAGCACATAGCGAGCGTGCCCGCTGCACAAGGCCATGTAGGCCGGGATGGTGTTTTAAAAATTGCTGGAGAATTAGGTTCAACACGTGAGCCGTACAAGGCACGTGTGTCACATTGCCCTGACGATGGCCCGCAGCCAGGTTTGCATCATTGCCGCACACGGCTGTTAAGTCACCAACGGAGTACGCTCCGTCAATTTGTACTCCGGTCGCCAGGTGACAACGTGTTCCTTTCATGCATAGTGCTGATGATGGGAGAGGAGTCGATGCCAACGGCGCAGGTGGACGCAGGTTATGCTCACCCACTGGGCTGCATTACCTTGACAGATGCAGAATCTCTGGCTGAATGTAGCTGGTGGGTATCTCACAGATGAAATACCATCATTCAGCTACAACCAATGGGAAGACACCACACCCTTTTTTATGCCCATCCTGTCTGCAGACCACTGCCAGACATAGCTATGAACCTCTGGGTAATTTTACCCCCAGTTCAGTTTTATGATTTTGTGTGCTTGTTACCTGACTACTTTTCCTGCTTGCTGTTTATGTACCTTGTTGGCCGATCCGCATTTCACCTCTGCTTGTTTTCTGATTAAGTCCTGGCCGTCCCATTCTGTTCCTCTTCCTCAATTAATGTTTTGACCCTGCCTGACTACTATTCTCTGGAACTGCAGCCTTCCACAGGTATTAATCACCTTGGGCCCTGTGTAATTCCTAATCCCTGTATAGGGGTTAAAGGGTTTCAGGGTTCTAGGGGTCCTGCTTGGTGAGTGGCTTCCCTCTAGCCTATCATTTACAGCCCATCTGAGTGTGTGGATCAAGGAAGGCGTTACACCGTGCTCTCTGCAGAAGGCCATGTGGCCCAGGATAGTGCTTTAAAAATTGCTGGACAACCAGCGAAGAGCCGCACCCATGTTTGCATCATTGTCGCACCCGGCCTTCCCTGGCTGCTGGTTGAGTGGAGACAACCATTGATGAAACTCAGTCTCCAGAGCTAACCGTCCACAACTTCTCAGCGGTGTGACTCACATTTCCCATACATTTCAAAGTAAACCTTTGACCGCCTGATGGCATTGAGCTCTGCTGCCAGCATAGTAAGGAGGTGTGTGATATTCCTTGTGCGCAGTTACAAGGAAGGGTGGCCTGACCACACAGGGTTTGCGCCAAGGTGGAGGACCCACACGAGGTTGAAGAGGCAGAAGCAGTGTATTAACTTCTACATACAGAAGAAGGATTGAAACAACTCGTGGGGACGGCAAGAATTGTACAGCAGACCCTTCTCCATCTCTCCCCACAGTAACCCATTGCCCAGTCAGCGACATGTAACGCCCCTGTCCATGCTTACTGGGCCAATTATCTGTGGTGAAATGCACCCTGTCACACAGAGTTTCTCAAGGAATCAGTGATGTTTAGTGCGACATGCTGGTGTAACGCATGCACGCCTTTGTTGGAGAAGGAGTGGCGCCTGGGCATAGGCTCTTGGGGCACTGCGATAGCCATAAGGTCTCGAAAATCCTAGGTTAAAAAGGTTGGAAAGGCAGCATTTTGGTAGCCAACAGTTTCCAGATGCTCAAAGTCAACCTCTAAGCCATGTCATGCCCTTGTAAAAGCATGTAAAACACAGTAAGGGGACTCCAACCACAGTCTCCCTTGTTTCCAAAAATTGGGCCACACACACCCCACTTAACTGGCATCAGTTGACCCAATTTTCAAGATGAAAAAGATGCTTTGCATGAAGCACTCTCAAAAATACGCGTGCCTTTCCCGTCCCCTGGCTGACCCAGGGGAAGAAAAGTCCTCTGAGAGCCATGACTTGTTCATCTTGGTTCTTTTAGAAACACAGCAAGGGGACTCCAACCACAGTCTCCCTCGTTTCCACTAACTGGGCCACACACACCCCACTTGACTGGCATCAGTTGACCCAATTTTCAAGATGAAAAAGATGCTTTGCATGAAGCACTCTCAAAAATACGCGTGCCTTTCGCCTCCCCTGGCTGACCCAGGGGAAGAAAAGTCCTCTGAGAGCCATGACTTGTTCATCTTGGTTCTTTTAGAAACACAGCGAGGGGACTCCAACCACAGTCTCCCTCGTTTCCACTAACTGGGCCACACACACCCCACTTGACTGGCATCAGTTGACCCAATTTTCAAGATGAAAAAGATGCTTTGCATGAAGCACTCTCAAAAATACGCGTGCCTTTCGCCTCCCCTGGCTGACCCAGGGGAAGAAAAGTCCTCTGAGAGCCATGACTTGTTCATCTTGGTTCTTTTAGAAACACAGCGAGGGGACTCCAACCACAGTCTCCCTCGTTTCCACTAACTGGGCCACACACACCCCACTTGACTGGCATCAGTTGACCCAATTTTCAAGATGAAAAAGATGCTTTGCATGAAGTACTCTCAAAAATACGCGTGCCTTTCCCGTCCCCTGGCTGACCCAGGGGAAGAAAAGTCCTCTGAGAGCCATGTCCACATTGTCAGTGGACAGACATGTGTGCTTATCTGCCAGCAGACCCCCAGCAGCACTGAAGACAGGTTCCGAGAGAACGCTGGCTGCAGGACACAACAAGATCCCCAAGGCGTACGTGGCGAGCTCAGGCAATTTATCAAAATTGGAAGCCTAAAATGAGCAGGGCTCAAGTTGCACAATAATGGAATCGATGTTTCCGTGCATATACTCATATATCTGTGTGTCCTCCTCTTTTTCCTTGTCCAGCTGTTTTGTTTTCGCATGAGTATATGTCCTTGTCACTTTCCCATGTGTTTGTGTTGTGTTGTGAGTTGTTTGTCACCTTTTGGACACCTTTTGAGGGTGTTTTCTAGGTGTTTTTATGTGTTTGTGATTGCCTGCCATTGTTTCCTATGCAGTTCGAGTTCGGTTCGTCGAACGTTCGACGAGCCGAACTCGAACGGGACCTCCGTTCGGCGAACCGACCTCGAGCCGAACCGGGATTGGTTCGCTCATCTCTAGTGACGGCACACAAACCTCCCCCTTAACAAAGAGGTTGTTCGCCGCCCACAGCGATGTTGCTAGGAAAGTGTGTGTGATGGGTGTTAGCGATATACGGGAAGATTGCAAGAGAGGGAATATTCCTGCATGCAAATAAACTGACAATAACCACAAAAATTTACAACCCAGATAAGAACAAAAGAACAAAACAACGTAAAGAACCAAGCACTTATCTGGGGTAGATGTGGTCTGGCGCAAGATGAAAAGGCTGGTGAACTACAGTACAAAAGATAACCGGCCCAAACAGCCGTGAAGCAAAAGCTTAAATAGGCAGAGAGTTAGCAATGGAAACGCCAATTGCTCCAGCACACCTGGTCTCTGTCCAAACCATTCCTGGCCACAAGAGGGAGCCTCACAGCAGCAAAAGCATAACTGACATTCACAACAGTACCCCCCCTTGAGGAGGGGCCACCGAACCCTCACCAACGCCATTGGGTCGCTCAGGATGAGCATGAAGGAAGGCTTGAACCAACCTGTCTACATGAATGTCAGAAGCCACAACCCAAGAGTTATCCTCCTGCCCATAACCCTTCCATTTGACAAGTTACTGAAGCTTCCGTCTACAGCGACAGGAATCCAGAATTTTTTCAACCTCATACTCCAGATCACCTTGTACCAAAACAGGGTCAGGAGGCGCTGCTGCAGAAACTGTTGGCTCCACATGTCTCTTCAACAAGGACTTATGGAAGACATTGTGAATCTTAAATGATGCAGGCAGAGCCAAATGGAACGATACAGGGTTGATAATGTCCGAAATCTTATAAGGTCCAATAAATCTGGGCTTAAATTTAGGAGACGGAACTCTCATAGGAATATTTCTAGAGGACAACCACACCAAGTCCCCCACTTTAAACCGGGTACCAACAGTTCGACGCTGGTTGGCAAACCTTTGGGCAGTTTCTTGGGATTGAAACAATTTATCCACTACCTGCCCCCAAATCTGCTGTCTTCTGTTTACCACTGAATCCACCCCAGCCTCAAGCTGCCCCGAGAAGAACCTGGGGTGATACTCAAAATTGCAGAAAAATGGGGACACCAATGTGGTAGAGCTAGCCCTATTGTTAAGGGCAATTTCAGCCAAAGGCAAAAACGAAACCCAATCAACCTGATCCGCAGAAACAAAACACTGTAAACAGGTCTCCAGGGTCTGGTTAGCCCTTTCACTCTGACCGTTGGTCTGAGGATGAAACGCCAAGGAGAAACACAGCTGAACACCCAAATTGGAACAAAAAATCCTCCAATCTGGATATGAACTGCAGTCCTCTGTCAGAAACAATGTTTTCGGGAATACCATGCAAACGAACAACACGTTGGAAAAACAAAGGCGCCAACTCTGATGAAGACGGCAACTTCTATAGGGGGAATAAGTGGACCATCTTGGAGAATCTATCACAGATCACCCAAATCACAGTCATTTTCTGAGAGGCGGGAAGCTCTGAAATAAAATCCATAGAGATGTGCGTCCAAGGTCTCTTAGGTACCGGCAAAGGCAATAATAGGCCACTAGAACGTAAACAAACAGGGCTTGGACCTAGAACAAACTCCCACACGACTGCACAAAACTATGGACATACCGGGACAGGGAAGGCCACCAAAAAGAGCGGCTCACAAGATCCCGAGTACCAAAAATGCCAGGATGACCCGCCAAAACAGAGCAATGAACCTCAGAGACAACTGTTTCTCTATTGGTCCGGGACAAACTGTTTCCCCGCAGGACATCTCTCAGGTTTATCCCCCTGAAATCCCGCCAGTGCCAACCGCAGATCAGGCAAAATGGCTGAGAGAACTACACCATCATTCAAGATAGTAGATGGCTCGGCAACCTCCAAAGAGTCAGCACAGAAACTCCTGGAAAGGGCATCGGCCTTAACATTCTTGGTGCCTGGCAGAAAAGAGACCACAAAATCAAACCGAGTAAAAAACAAAGCCCACCTGGCCTGCCGAGGATTCAACCTCTTTGCAGATTCCAGATAGGTAAGATTCTTGTGGTCCGTAAGCACCACAACTTGATGTCTAGCCCCTTCCAACCAATGTCTTTATTCTTCAAACGCCCACTTCATAGCCAATAATTGCCGATTGCCCACATCATAATTCCGTTCAGAAGGAGCAAACTTCCGAGAGAAAAAGGCACAGGGCTTAAGTTTACCCGAAGTAGCGTCTTGTTGAGACAGAACAGCACCTGCTCCGATCTCTGAGGCATCTATTTCAACTTGAAATGGGCGAGACACATCAGGTTGCTGCAGGACCAGGGCAGAAGAGAATCACCTTTTACGCTCCTGGAAGGCCACAATTGCCTCTGGGGTCCAATTCTCAGCATCAGCTCCCTTCTTGGTCAAATCTGTCAGAGGTTTGACAACGGCAGAAAAATTGGCTATAAATTTACGGCAAAAATTAGCAAACCCCAAAAACTGCTGCAGGGATTTTAGAGAAGTCGGTTGCACTCAGTCGTAAATAGCCTGAACCTTAACCGGGTCCATTTCAATAGCTGAGGGAGACAAAATGAACCCCAAAAAGGAAATCTTTTGCACCCCAAAGAGGCACTTTGACCCCTTAACGTATAGTGCATTATCCTTGAGTATCTGAAAAACAGCCCGTACTTGCTCAACATGACAGTCCCAATCATCAGAAAAAATCAAGATGTCATCCAAATAGACAATCAAAAATTTACCAATAAGGTCCCGGAAAATGTCATTCATGAAGGCCTGGAAGACGGAGGGGGCATTAGTGAGCCCAAAAGGCATCACTAGGTACTCAAAATGCCCCTCAGGAATATTAAAAGCCGTCTTCCATTCATCACCCTCCTTAATATGGATGAGATTGTACGCCCTCTTAAGATCCAGTTTCGAAAACCATTTGGCACTCTTCACTCTAGAGAAAAGATCAGACATCAGAGGCAAAGGGTACTGATATTTGACCGTGATTTTATAAAGAAGGCGGTAATCAATACAAGGTCTCAACGACCCATCTTTCTTAGCAACAAAGAAAAAGCCAGCACCCAAAAGAGAAAATGAGGGCCGAATGTGCCCCTTCTCCAATGATTCCCTGATGTATGATCGCATGGCATCATGTTCGGACACAGACAAGTTGAAAATCAGCCCCTTGGGAAATTTACAACCTGGCACCAACTCAATGGAACAGTCGTAGTACCGGTGTGGGGGCAGAGAATCAGATTCCTGGTCATTAATACATCAAGGAAATCAGACATGAAAGCCGGAACACCAACTGTCTGAGCAGACGTGGGCGATACAGAAAGGTCCCGATGCACACCTTGACAACCCCAACTAGCTACCGACAAGGATCTCCAGTCAAGGACTGGATTAAGGGTCTGCAACCACGGAAATCCTAGTACCAAAGTATCATGTAAATTATGTAATACTAAAATTTTACAAGTTTCCTGATGCGCTGGTGCTACTCTCATAGTCACCTGGGTCCAAATTTGGGGTTTATTTTCTGCCAAAGGGGTAACATCAATGCCCCTTAAAGGAATAGGAGTTTGCAAAGGAACCATGGGGAAACCACAATCCCTAGCAAACCCAAAATCCATCAAATTGAGTGCTGCCCCTGAGTCCACAAAGGCCAGTGGAGAAAATGAAGACAATGAGCAAAGCAGTGTGACAGACAAAAGAAACTTTGGTTGCAAAGAACCCACAGTAAAGCTGGGTTTACACACTGAGACTTTCTAGCGATCCAACCTGCGATCTCAGCCTAGCCGGGATCGCTACAAAGTCTCTGGTGAGCTGTCAAACAGGCAGACCTGGCCAACGACCTAACAGCGATCCGGACCTGCAGAGCGACTAGCTGGTCGTTGGGGACGTGTCAAAAAAGCAGGTGAACTTCACCCAACTTCATTTAATGCCGCGCGGCTCTGTGTGCCGTGTAAATAAATAAATAATTAAAAAATCCGGCGTGCGGTCCCCCCCCTATTTTAATACCAGCCAGATAAAGCCATACGGCTGCAGGCTGGTATTCTCAGGATGGGGAGTCCCACGTTATGGGGAGCCCCCCAGCCTAACAATTACAGTCAGCAGACGCCCAGAATTGCCGCATACATTAGATGCGACAGATCTGGGACTGTACCTGGCTCTTCCCGATTTGCCCTGGTGCGTTGGCAAATCGGGGTAATAAGGAGTTATTGGCAGCCCATAGCTGCCAATAAGTCCTAGATTAATCATGTCAGGCGTCACCCCGAGATTCCTTCCATGATTAATCTGTAAATTACAGTTAAAAAACACACACCCGAAAAATCCTTTATTAGAAATAAAAAACACTAACAAATTCCCTTATTACCAATTTATTACCCACAACAAAGCCCTCCATGTCCGGCGTAATCCACGGTCCTCCAGCGTCGCATCCAGCTCTGCTGCATGCAGGTGACAGGAGCAGCAGAAGACACCGCCGCTCCTGTCACCTCCACGCAGCTAATGAAGAGAGCCTTGTGATCGGCTGAGCTGTCACTGAGGCTACCTGGATCCAGCGGTGGATGCAGCGGTGGCCGCGGGTAACCTCAGTGACAGTTCAGCTGATCGCGCTACTCACCGCCGCTCCTGTCAGCTCCACAATGAGGTGAGTAGCGCGATCAGCTGAGCTGTCACTGAGGTTAATTGCGGCCACCGCTGGATCCAGTGGCGGCCACCGGGTAACCTCAGTGATAGCTCAGCTGATCGCGTTACTCACCTCATTTGCTGGTGATTTCCCACCCTCTCTCATACTCACCGATCCCCGATCACCGGCGCTGCACGGCGTTCACACTGCTCCGGCGGCTTTTCCTTTTTGGAAAAAGCCGGCCGCTCATTAAACAATCTCGTATTCCCTGCTTTCCCCGCCCACCGGCAAATGTGATTGGTTGCAGTGAGACACACCCACACGCTGAGTGACAGCTGTGTCACTGCACCCAATCACAGCAGCCGGTGGGCGTGTCTATACTGTGCAGTAACATAAATAAATAATTAAAAAATCCGGCGTGCGGTCCCCCCTATTTTAATACCAGCCAGATAAAGCCATACGGCTGCAGGCTGGTATTCTCAGGATGGGGAGCCCCACGTTATGGGGAGCCCCCCAGCCTAACAATATCAGCCAGCAGACACCCAGAATTGCCGCATACATTAGATGCGACAGTTCTGGGACAGTACCCGGCTCTTCCCGATTTGCCCTGGTGCGTTGGCAAATCGGGGTAATAAGGAGTTATTGGCAGCTCACAGCTGCCAATAAGTCCTAGATTAATCATGTCAGGCATCTCCCCGAGATACCTTCCATGATTAATCTGTAAGTGACAGTAAATAAACACACACACCCGAAAAATCCTTTATTAGAAATTAAAAACACTAACAAATTCCCTCATTACCAATTTATTACCCACAACAAAGCCCTCCATGTCCGGCTTAATCCACGGTCCTCCAGCGTCGCATCCAGCTCTGCTGCATGCAGGTGACAGGAGCAGCAGAAGACACAGCCGCTCCTGTCACCTCCACGCAGCTAATGAAGAGAGCCGTGTGATCGGCTGAGCTGTCACTGAGGTTACCTGGATCCAGCGGTGGATGCAGCGGTGGCCGCGATTAACCTCAGTGACAGCTCAGCTGATCGCGCTATTCCCTTCATTAGCTGCGTGGAGGTGATGGGAGCGGCGGTGAGTAGCGTGATCAGCTGGACTGTCACTGAGGTTACCCGCGGCCACCGCTGCATCCACCGCTGGATCCAGGTAACCTCAGTGACAGCTCAGCCGATCACAAGGCTGTCTTCATTAGCTGCGTGGAGGTGACAGGAGCGGCTGTGTCTTCTGCTGCTGAAAAAGGATTTTTCGGGTGTGTGTTTATTTACTGTCACTTACAGATTAATCATGGAAGGTATCTCGGGGAGACGCCTGACATGATAAATCTAGGACTTATTGGCAGCTATGGGCTGCCAATAACTCCTTATTACCCCGATTTGCCAACGCACCAGGGCAAATCGGGAAGAGCCGGTACAGTCCCAGAACTGTCGCATCTAATGTTTGCGGCAATTCTGGGCGGCTGCTGACTGATATTGTTAGGCTGGGGGGCTCCCCATAACGTGGAGCTCCCCATCCTGAGAATACCAGCCTGCAGCCGTATGGCTTTATCTGGCTGGAATTAAAATAGGGGGGGACCGCACGCCGGATTTTTTAATTATTTATTTATTTATTTTACTGCACAGTATAGACACGCCCACCGGCTGCTGTGATTGGGTGCAGTGACACAGCTGTCACTCAGCGTGTGGGCGTGTCTCACTGCAACCAATCATATTTGCCGGTGGGCGGGGAAAAGCAGGGAATACGAGATTGTTTAATGAGCGGCCGGCTTTTTCAAAAAAGGAAAAGCCGCTGGAGCAGTGTGAATGCCGTGCAGCGCCGGTGATCGGGGATCGGTGAGTATGAGAGAGAGGGGGACACTTCAGTCACTCAGGGGATTAGCGGTCACCGGTGAATCCTTCACAGGTGACCGCTAATCAGGACGCTACACAGACAGAGCCGCGGAGTCGCTGTAAAGTCCCCTTTACACACTGAGACTTTCTAGCGATCATGCTGCACAGCGGGAAACAAAGGACCAAAGAATGGTCCTGAACGATTTGTAGCGATCACAACTTCACAGCAGGGGCCAGGTCGCTGATGTGTTTCACACACTGCAATGTCGCTGGGGAGGTCGCTGTAACGTCACAAAACCGGTGACGTTACAGCGATGTTGTTTGTGATGTTGCAGTGTGTAAAGCCACCTTAACAGAACTAGCCAATCTCCTTTCATGTTTAGGGCAGACAGAGATATTGAGAAGCGTCTCCTCAATAGAAGCACATTCTATTCTTCCGTCTGAACCCCTACTGACCAGCATTAGAGAGGACCCTATCACACTCCATAGGCCCCAAAGGCTGTTCCACAGGCACAAAACCAGCAGGTATCTTCCTGTGCTCACGTAACCGCCTATCGATTTGAATGCCTAAGGTCATAGAGGCATCAAGACCAGAAGGGACGGGGAATCCCACCATTACATACTTTACATTATCAACAATACCCTTCCGAAAAAGAGCCGCAAGCGTGTCATCATTCCATTTGGTAAGGACCGCCCACTTTCGAAATTTCTGACAAAAAGTTTCTGCAGAATCCAGACCCTGAGTTAAGGACAACAAGGTCTTTTCTGCTTGGGCCACAATATTGGGTTCGTCATATAATAATCCCAATGCCTGAAAAAAGGAGTACACATCACTGAGAATCAGATCCTCAGACGCCAAAGAGAAGGCCCAGTCCTGAGGGTCACCATGCAGTAAGGAGATGACAATCTTGACCTGCTGTATAGGATTCCCTGAGGACTTAGGATGCAGGTTAAAAAATAATTTACAATTATTTTTGAAGGTCAAGATTTTTGACCTATCTCCCAAAAAAAATTCAGGAACGGGAATCTTAGGCTCTGCAAGGGGAATCAGTGCAAGAAAAGACTCTATATGACGAACCTTAGCATCAAGATGAGCAACATGCTCACCCAATTCATCCATGCTAGAAAAATATCTTCCACGGAACCCAGAGAAAAAGAGGAAAAAATAATAATGAAAAAAAAAAAATTTCAGCAGACTTTTTTTTTTTTTTTCCCCCTTCTTAAGAGTACCCTTTAAATTGTTGGCCGCTTATACTGTTGTGATCCGGAACCATGGAAGATTACAATAGATCATTGGCAAAAAGGTGACAAGAGCATTGCCAACTAATCTGGCCACCATCCCCTTACTAATCATCAACACTAGAAGTAGCTGAGGGGTGAAATAACATCCTATGCACCGCAAACTCAGCCGGAGAACTAGCTATCCTAAAGTAAGGAAGGATAAATAACTCCCTGCCTCAGAAATAGGCCGCAAAAGGAATAGCAAGCCCCCCACATTCAAAGACTACGGTGATATAGGAAAATACAATACACAGATGGATGATAGGATTAGCAAAGGTGAGGCCCCACTAACTAAATAGGAAAGCATAGGAAAGAGGCTGATGGTGGCCAGAGAAAAACCCTACAAAAACCCAAATACCGGATAGTACAAAAAGGTCCTCAGATCGCACGATCTGCACTCCGTCCTATATCAGGCGCTCTTGTCAAACCAATGAACAGAAAACAGGAACAATTACAAATTCAAGAAGCAACAAACACATGGACTTATAGGAGCAAAAACGCCAAACATAGCTGCAGGGAGCTTCCCAACTAAGCAACAGAGAGGGAAGATTCCTGCATGCAAATAAACTGACAATAACCACACAAATTGACAACCCAGATAAGAACAAAACAACTTAAGAAAGAACCAAGCACTTATCTGGGGTAGATGTGGTCTGGAGCCTGATGAAAAGGCTGGTGAACTACAGAACAAATGATAACCAGCCCAGACAGCCATGACGAAAAAGCTTAAATAGACAGAGTTAGCAATGGAAACGCCCATTGCTCCAGCACACCTGGTCTCTGTCCAAACCATTCCTGGCCACAAGAAGGAGCCTCACAGCAGCAAAAGCACAACTGACATTCACAACAGGTATGCTTCCAGCACCATCTGGACATTTTTCTTTGGCACTACCACTTGCCACACCATCTCATGGGAATTAGGGTTGGTAACACTTCTACACAGCTTGCCATAATAGATGAACAGACTATTTCTCTCTTTCCATAGATGTTGCGCTTTGAGTGGAGCATCCAGCCTCGTTGGGTTATCAGTTCTTTAATCAGGCTAACTGCTGGGTCATCATCTTGTGTTTCCTTCCACCCATGGTGACGTAATGGATTTAGCATCGCTTCCCGATGGTTGGTGCAAGACTGTTGATATTGGGACGCACCATGGCGGTGAAAAGCTGTCAGCTCTATCTCTTCTAGCTCATCTGGTAGGTGAGGCATCCTTGACAGAACATCCGCATTGGCGTTTTTGCGACCAGCCCGGTACTTGATGGTGAAGTCATAGTTTGACAACCGGGCCATTCAACGTTGCTCTAGTACACCAGGCTTTGCAGTAAACAGGTGGGTCAGAGGGTTATTGTCTGTGAAGACAGTGAACTTGGCAGCCACTAGATAATGTTTAAACTGTTCAGTGATAGCCCAGACCAAGGCCAGGAACTCTAGCTTGAATGAGCTGTCGTTTTCTGGGTTCCTTTTGGTAGGACGGAGCTTCCTGCTTGCATAGGCAATCACACATTCTTTGCCCTTCTGCACTTGAGATAGCACGGCTCCCAATGCCACATTGCTGGTATCAGTGTATAACACAAATGGTAAGTTATAGTCGGGATAGGCCAGAATCTCATCACCTGTCAGGGCCCACTTCATCTGTCTGAAGGAGTTTTCTTCTCCTTCACCCCATTCGAATGGAGGACCAGAAGTCTTGCCCTTCTTTGCCTGGCCTACCAGGATTTCTTGCAAAGGTGCTGCTATCTTCATATATCCCTTTTATGAATCTCCTGTAGTATTCTACCAGACCTAGAAACTGACGTACCTCTTTGACGATGGTCGGTCTGGGACAGTTCTTGATGACGGTGGTCTTCTCTGGATCTGGTGCCACTCCCTCTGTACTGACCACACGCATGAAATACTGGACCTTTTGGTTTCAGCAAATGGCATTTTGATGGCTTCAACTTCATTCCATATTTGGACAGTCCTTCAAGTACCTCTGCCAGATGTTTCAGGTGTTCCTCATAGGTTTTTGAATACACGAGTACATTATCCAAGTAGAGCAGTATGGACTCAAAGTTGCGATGTCCCAAGCAGCACTCCATCAGTCTTTGGAATGTTCCAGGTGCATTGCAGAGTCTAAATGGCATGCTATTGAACTCAGAGGCCCATTGGTGTTGCAAATGCAGCCTTCTCCTGGTCTTCTTCTGCTACGGAGACCTGACAATACCCACTAGTGTGATCTAGGCTGGAAAAGTAGTTAGCAGCTTTCAGTGCAGCTAGTGGCTCCTCTATGCGGGGTAATGGGTAAGCATCTTTATGTGTTATGTGATTTATCTGCCTATAATCTACACACATCCTCATTGTGCCATCCGTCTTTCTGACTAGAAGCTGCCCAGGGGCTACAACTGTCTCTGATAACCTCAGCCTCCTTCATGTTCCTCAACATTTCCTTGGCACACTGGTAGTGAGCTGGTGGTATAGGCCGATATCTCTCATTAATGGGGGGATAGTCTCCTGTGGGTATATGGTGTTGTACCCCTTTTCATCCTCCCAAAATCTAATGGGTGCTTACTGAAAACCTGCTCATTCTCTTTTGCTACTGGATTAAACTCCTTGTTTCTAGTGAGAAGGAGTGGAATCAGTGCCTACATGCAGTTTCTGACACCAATCCTCTAACTGTTCTGGGGAGCTGTTGTCCTCTGCTGGTTCTGATGAGGTCAGAGGTTCCACTGCCTGGATGGAGTCATTGGTAACAGTAAACAGTTTGGCAATGGTGGTATACCTGGGCAATTTTAGTTTCCTCCTCCCCACAATTCAACACTCGTACAGGGACTCTTCTCTTGTGTACATCCGCCCCCCACAGGCTGTCAGGACTGGAGACCAGTTTTACGAGTATATGGGCTCCACCACTGCTTGGTAATCTCGCCCTTTGAGGCCTATTGCCGCCCGACACCATATCATCATTTCACTTCTTGGGGGTATTACAATAGGGCCGGAGTCTATTACCCACACATTACCAGTTTCTCCACCAGATAGGTTTACCTTTTGCCTCTGCAGGAGGGCTCTGATTTCAGTTTCAGCAATCTGTTGGAGTAAAAACAACACTTCCCCCAAACAATTTTTAATTACATTGGTACCCAAGATCATTTGTAGATTTTTCTCATTAGCATCAGTTTCAACTACAATCAATCTTTGGCCCTTTAGCTCTTCCCTCCCCACTTTTATGGTTACCTCTTTGAACCCTATCTGAGTCACTGGTAATCCATTAACAGCATACCTGTGTTTTTGTTTTTTTTTTGCAGTTTGCAGTTTTGCTGCAGAAATTTCTTGAGAGAAAGGTTACAACCATTCTATAGATATTCCCCAGCAAAACTTATGAGAAAGAAAAATAGGTGTGCGCACACTGCGTTTTTTTTTCTCAAGAACATTCTTTCTGCAGAATTTCTTGAGAAAAAGAAAGCCATGAAACCCATAGGGTGTAGGGGCGACATGACAGCCCGGAGGGTAGGGAGTTGATAGGGTTAAACAGTGTTGGTTCGTTTAGGATTGGGGAAAAGAAGGTGATTGGTTAGGGGGTGGAGTGTGGTGGTAGGAAAGGAGGGAGCTTCATGGTGTATATAATAGGAGGTGGGAGTCAATTACCTCCTCTTGCACTTCCTGGATGACAGCTTGGACGGGCTGGGGAACCTCCATCAGGACATCCAGCCTGACTGATCCGGACATCGCAGATCTGCAGCTTGGACGGGCTGGGGAACCTCCATCATGATGTTCTGAGGAATCCTCGGATCTGGTCAGCATGGTGGTGCAGGGTGCCCAGGCAGCGCAGTCCCACACCCAGGCTGCCTGGGTGTCTCCTCGGCACCTTCCCCTCCCCCCCCCTTTGCTGTAGTGCTGGCAGTTTCAGGACTCGCCGGGGTCTTTTGGGGGAGGTGGGGGTGAGGAGGACCACGTGAGAGCCCCCACTCCTGAGCCCACCCTCTGGAGCTGGGCGGGTGGCGGTAGCTTGCTGCGCCCACTCTGGCTGTTGGGAAGAATCTCCTGCAGGGCCTCGACGGCCGAAAAGGGGGTGTGTCCAGCCCGGGGGCCTACTTCCAGTGTGAGGCCTCGGGCTGGATTTTGGAGCGATGCGGCCGTTCCCGGCCGGGAGCGCGCCCAACGGCGGTGGATGGACAACATACCACACCCCCCCTTCCCTCCGCGGGGGGGGCCGGAGGACGGTTGCCTGCAGGGTCACCTCGGCGCCCGGATTATCGGGACTGGGCGCAGCAGGCGGCGGCGAGGAGGAGACAGGAGGCACCTGCAGGGTCACCTCACCTGTGTGGCTGGATTATCTGGACCGGAGGACTGGGCGCAGCAGTCGGCGGCGAGGAGGAGACAGGAGGCCTGCTGTCTATCCTGGAGCAGGCATTGGGACAAGGATGCAGCTCTCATCAGTAGCGGCTTCCCCCAGGAGGGGAGTGCCCAGCATTGTGGAGGCGACAATCAGCCCAAACAGGGCATGTGGACACGGTGCTCCTGGCGTCAGGGGGCGAACCCGGTGGGCATTCGGTGGCTGCAGCTTGAGGGACTGTCCCGGGATCAGCGACGGACGACTGGCGAAAAGGACGGTGACGGCTGATCTGAGGGCGTCCGCTGGAGGCAGCCTGGTGCAGTAATCAATTTAAGTTTCAGCCTTTTTGTAGTGGTGGAGGGACAGTCGCTATAGTGGAGTAGTGTCTGGAGATATGGGTAACAGCTGGGGGGTTTGGAGCATGTGGTTAGTTCATAGGTCGGTTGCCATGGTCCCCGGGGGGGTGTGGGTTCATGTTCTGGAGGCCAGGGACAGAGTTACGGACGGGGTGGTCTCATGGCAGCGGGGCCGTGAGGGTGCAGGGGGCGTCAGGTCCCGTGGTCACAGTTTCAGGTTGGGGATGGCGAGGTTCGGCGTTTACCACAGTTTAGGTCTTGTGAGACTTGGTTAAGGGTGCTGATGATTGCGGCACATGTGAGCGGGTGAGACGGCGCAGTTATTGAAGGTTTGCTGGGGTGTTTCATTATTAATCTTCTGATGCATGGTGGTTCTTATTAGATGAATTATGGTGGGTAAGGTAAAGGGGCGAGGGGTCCCGCGGTACGGTGTGTGCGGGGAGTTTTCAGGGGTTTTTTTTGGGAGTGATGTGTAGGTGCGGGGCCCCGGTATAGCGCAAGGGTTGCTGTGGATAATTGAATAAAGGAGAGCGGAAATGTAGGAGAAAGTGAGGTGTTGGTTGCTGTAATGGGTTTGTAGGTTCGCAACCGCATCAATGGTAACATGGGGTTAATTTGTGGGTAGTCAGCATGTTATCCCATTGTGGAGGTTGGTGCTGGAAGGAATGTTGAGTCCAGCGTGGCTGAATTGGTGTCAATGTAGGTGTTGGGCAGCTTTGGGCTGCTGCGGGTGAACTCGGTTAATCAGCAATAGTGGGCTGCGGACGGAATAATGGAGTTCTTCGGACAGCCGTGATTACAGGTGGGGGCTATGCGAGTTGTGGTTTGGATTAGAGGATTGGGTACTTGTGGTGCATAGAGTGTAGGTCGGATAGCTTAGGGCCATCTGGTATTATTGGGTGTTTTGCATGGGTGGACTCCTGGCATCTGTGGGCTGGTGGAGTCTATTATATATGCATATACAGTTAAAAAAAAAAAAAAAAAAAGGAATGCTTGGCCCGGTGGTAGGTATGGGCATCTGGGTAAGGGTCTGCTTAGGGAGTCGTGGTGCTCCGGTCTCACGGCACGAAGGTATTTGGTTTTGAAGGTGCAGTTGTGCGTTACGGGAAAATAGTGGTATGCCCCTCGGGGGTCGGCTTTGAGCGGATGCTATGGTGTGGCCAAGGTTTTTAATTTATCTTTGGGTGTAATATGAGAGCTCAAAGGGGGTTGTGTGTCACAAAGTTTTCCTTGAGATCGAAAGGCCCGGACATGGTGTTTGGTAAAGTTGTGTCTCCTGATGCCCATAGTTGCATATGGAGTCAATCGGGCCAGTGGTGTGGCTGCAATTTTCCGGTGTGCATTGTAGTACAGGGAGCTTGTCGTGGTCCGGTTTGCGGAGGGAAGCGGACTGTGCATTATGGTTTGGAGGTGTTGTTGGGGATCGAAAGTAATGCTTCAATATCTTCGCCTCAGTAAGGGGTACAGGGCGATGGTTGCGGTTGTTTTTGTTTTTTGAGGCCGTGTTAATTTTTGGGTGGGGCATGGTTCCGTTAGGCCGTGTGGGCCTCGTGGAAATTAAGTGGGCCTAATTTCGAATAAAGAAGGTCCATTAGTGTGGTAGTTGAGTATGTGGGAAGATTTTTGGGATTTTCTGGGGAAGACAGCTTGAGCCTCTGTTGTTGTCAGAGGGTGTGCTGGCGGAATAAATCGGTCAGGGGAGACCGGTAGTGATATTTGGCTCTGGGGAAGCTGCAAGGTCAGCTGTAGGGGAAATTTCAAGGCTATGGATTGCAGTCGTTTTACAGCGGGGTTTCACTTTAGCGGTTTCCTGGGAGAACTAGGTTTGGGGTGCGAAGTGACCCAGTAGCATAAGCAGTGTGGGTGTCATCTTGTTGTTGTATCTCAACCCCAGTTGTGGTTGAATTCAGCTGGAGACAGGAGGAAGAGCAGGGTGACTGTACAGTGGTAGGATGGGAGGATGATGGTACAGTCGGTACTGCATTTAATTGGTTATAATAAGTCCAGCGGGGCATGGTGTGGATTCCGGTATAGTTTGGGAGCTTGTGGCAGGGTGTCCTGGTGGGCCTGAGTGGCCGTCAGAAGGACCCGGTGGCTGCTGCCACCAAGGATCAGGGGAGTGCGTTGCAGTAAGGTGGACTGGGTACGCTGGCTGGTGCATATATTGGATGCTCAGAGTTTAAGTGATGGATGGAAGGGTTTAATGGTTAGTTTGGCTTGCAAGTTGGGGGGTCCAGGCCACGCAAGGTGTCACGTGGCCTGTCCTGTGGCGGGGGTAGGTCTGGTCCAGAGGCGGTTTAACAGATAATGTTATTTGATTGGAGAGTCACTTGTAGGATATAGTGGCTCCGGTTACAAGGATCTTTCAGGCATGGGTCCTGCAAGGTGGGGGTATTGATCCATAGGTGATTCATACCTCATCTCCGGCCCGGTGTGTGTTGCGGCCAGGGATCATGTTTTGGTGGTGGAAGGTGGTTTCTGGACTGGGCCTACCCAGAGTTACGTATTGTATGTACTGTATTATTATTATTATGGTATTACCTATTGTTAAATGTTGGGGACGCCCGTTGGACGGCGCCCCCTTGTGTTAGTGTGTAAACAGTAGGCAATAAAGGGCTGCTGTGGCCATTTTTTACCAAGTCGCAAGCAGTGTCCGTGTATTATTGATACCGGGTAAGGGTAATTGGGAATAATATCGGAATTAACGACCGGAAAATCCCTCCTGGAAATGTCAAGAAAGCCATGGAACCCATAGGGTGTAGGGGCGACATGACAGCCCGGAGGGTAGGGAGTTGATAGGGTTAAACAGTGTTGGTTCATTTAGGATTGAGGAAAAGAAGGTGATTGGTAAGGGGGTGGAGTGTGGTGGTAGGAAAGGAGGGAGCTTCATGGTGTATATAATAGGAGGTGGGAGTCAATTACCTCCTCTTGCACTTCCTGGATGACAGCTTCCCACCCACCCTCCCTTCTATTGTGTGTTGTTATTATTGGTGTGTTTATATGCATGTATAATTATTCAATTTTAAGAGCCATTAAGTAAAAAAAAAAAAGGGGAAAAGAAAGAAAGTGTCGTGTATAAAATAATACAAAAAAACAAAACAAAAAAAAAACGAAAAGAGATTATTTCTTTGTGGATTGTGATGTATATTGTCATTTGGGATTCTTGTAAGTGGGTGAATAAGATGGGGGGTAATGTGGGAATATATGTACAGTGCCTACAAGTAGTATTCAACCCCCTGCAGATTTAGCAGGTTTGATAAGATGCAAATAAGTTAGAGCCTGCAAACTTCAAACAAGAGTAGGATTTATTAACAGATGCATAAATCTTACAAACCAACAAATTATGTTGCTCAGTTAAATTTTAATAAATTTTAAACATAAAAGTGTGGGTCAATTATTATTCAACCCCTAGGTTTAATATTTTGTGGAATAACCCTTGTTTGCAATTACAGCTAATAATCGTCTTTTATAAGACCTGATCAGGCCGGCACAGGTCTCTGGAGTTATCTTGGCCCACTCCTCCATGCAGATCTTCTCCAAGTTATCTAGGTTCTTTGGGTGTCTCATGTGGACATTAATCTTGAGCTCCTTCCACAAGTTTTCAATTGGGTTAAGGTCAGGAGACTGACTAGGCAACTGCAACACCTTGATTTTTTTCCCTCTTGAACCAGGCCTTGGTTTTCTTGGCTGTGTGCTTTGGGTCGTTGTCTTGTTGGAAGATGAAATGACGACCCATCTTAAGATCCTTGATGGAGGAGCGGAGGTTCTTGGCCAAAATCTCCAGGTAGGCCGTGCTATCCATCTTTATCAGACAGATATATTCCCAAATATTTCTTTATTTTGAATATATAAATTAACAAAATATCCACACCTACAGTGAATTAATTATAGTACATATAGGCCTTGGTATCAAGGGCAGTTTGCATACATATAGCATACAATAATTTATAGTACATATAAGCCTTGATATCAAGGACAGTTCGCATACATATAGCATACAATGATTATTAAATATATACAGACTGCTCACTCCAGGGTATTGGATAATGCTTCACAGAAACTTAACTTTGGACTTATATGTTCTTTCCCATTATATTCATGGCAGACGTCACTATAGTTTAAGCAGGTCCAGAAAAATCAAGCATATAGAATCCAGTCCCAGTATACTCAGAGTGAGTTTATCATCAAGCCTGTTAAGTTGATCTTCACCTCAACGCGTTTCCCCACATTAATTATTGTGGTTCATCAGGAGGCTACAAAAAGCAGAATACAGTCTATCAGGTTTGCACATTTGTATCATTTAAAATAACACATGCATGTGTGGAAGATAAACATGAACATAATCAATATACATTGTATCTACTTGCCATAACAAAGAATCAATCGGGTATGCAGATCCACGGAGTCTTTCCTTAATGGAATCGGCGGCAGCACAGAGCAATCCTGTCAAGATAAACAGCCACTTCCGTCCCTGGAGACTCTATGGATCTGCATAGCCGTAGAGGTTTATAAAGCCGGCATAACCTAGATCAGCTGTGCGCCCCTAGGTCAGATGGGCTAGCGCGTCACAGTATCGCTATTGCGCTTGCGTGCAGCAATTATATCACTGCAGCTGTTATAAGTGATGTCCGCGCGCATGCGTGACGCATCGCCACCACCGCGCACGCGCGAATCGTCACCATGACGTCAGCGTGCATGCGCAGTACATCGCATCCCGCCGCGCAGGCGCACATCCACCCCAGCTCCGATAGACTAGTTGCGGCCTTCTATGTCTGCGCATCACAGCACAGCATCATCTTCCCATGGATGCGGACCAGATGGCCAGGCCCCTTGGCTGAGAAACAGCCCCACAGCATGATGCTGCCACCACCATGCTTGACTGTAGGGATGGTATTCTTGGGGTCGTATGCAGTGCCATCCAGTCTCCAAATGTCACGTGTGTGGTTGGCACCAAAGATCTCGATCTTGGTCTCATCAGACCAGAGAACCTTGAACCAGTCTGTCTCAGAGTCCTCCAAGTGATCATGAGCAAACTGTAGACGAGCCTTGACATGACGCTTTGAAAGTAAAGGTACCTTACGGGCTCGTCTGGAACGGAGACCATTGCGGTGGAGTACGTTACTTATGGTATTGACTGAAACCAATGTCCCCACTGCCATGAGATCTTCCCGGAGCTCCTTCCTTGTTGTCCTTGGGTTAGCCTTGACTCTTCGGACAAGCCTGGCCTCGGTACGGGAGGAAACTTTCAAAGGCTGTCCAGGCCGTGGAAGGCTAACAGTAGTTCCATAAGCCTTCCACTTCCGGATGATGCTCCCAACAGTGGAGACAGGTAGGCCCAACTCCTTGGAAAGTGTTTTGTACCCCTTGCCAGCCTTGTGACCCTCCACGATCTTGTCTCTGATGGCCTTGGAATGCTCCTTTGTCTTTCCCATGTTGACCATGTATGAGTGCTGTTCACAAGTTTGGGGAGGGTCTTAATTAGTCAGAAAAGGCTGGAAAAAGAGATAATTAATCCAAACATGTGAAGCTCATTGTTCTTTGTGCCTGAAATACTTCTTAATACTTTAGGGGAACCAAACAGAATTCTGGTGGTTTGAGGGGTTGAATAATAAATGACCCTCTGAATAAACTTTTCACAATTTAAAAAAAAACCCCAGAAATAACATTATTTTTTGCTGTAGTGCATTTCACACTTCCAGGCTCATCTACAGTCCAAATGTCACAATGCCAAGTTAATTCCGAATGTGTAAACCTGCTAAATCTGCAGGGGGTTGAATACTACTTGTTGGCACTGTATATGTATATGAGGTGTATGATGTATATGAGGTGTATGATGTATATGTGCATGGGTAGCATAAATAATGGGGATTATGTCCTTTGTCACAGCAGCGGGGGTAGGTCTGGTCCAGAGGAGCTCTATTGGTTACTGGTGTTTGGAGGGGAGAGCCACTGGGGAAGGTACAGTGGCTCCAGTTAGTGGTGACTTGCAGGTACAAGGTTGTCTGCAGGGAGGAGGTATTGCTCCGTTGGTGATCAATGCCTTATATATGGGTCAGGGTTGTTGCCAAGGATTATATATTAAGTAGGTGATGGTTGCCGGGTAGTAACGGGTGGCTACAGTGACCCAGGTGATAGGTAATTGAAAGTATGTGAGTTTTTGGTTTGGGTAACTTTGGTGACTTTTGCCTCATTTAAATATGGGATCATTGTTATGGTCCGTGATCCATTTTGGTGAAATGGTAATCGCAGGAGGAGTCACTAGTTGGGGTCATGGTTCTGGATCCAAGTGCAGTGCAAGCACGTGGTTCTGCAAGGCATAGGGGTTTTGATCCGTAGGTGATTAATACCTCTTATCTCTGGGCTGGTTGCAGCCGGGGATGTTGTTGGATTAAAGTCGCTAACGGGCTTTAAGGTTTTTGAGTTCACAGTTACTGTTATGCACATGGGGGATTGATCCGTAGGTGATTGATGCCTCATATCTCTGGGCTGGAGGTTGTGGCCGGGGATAATATTGGGTTGGAGGTAAAGAAGAATGTAAGGTTTTGAGACACGGTTGATGCTTGTGGGGGGGGGGGGGGGGGTTAATCCGCAGGTGATTAATGCCCCCTATCTCTGGGTCAGTGTGTTGCTGCCAGGGATCGTGTTTCTGAAGGTTTGTGTGATTTGAAGGGTCACTTGCGGAATACAGTAGCTTTGGTTACAGGGATCTTGCAGGCATGGGGTCCTGCAAGGTTGGGGTATTGATCCTTAGGTGATTAATGCCTCGTATCTCTGGGTCGGTGTGTTGCGGCCAGGGATTGTGTTCTGGTGGTGGAGTATGGCTTCTGGACCGGACTTTTGGCGGGGGTAGGTCTGGTCCAGAGGCGGTTTAACAGATAATGTTATTTGATTGGAGAGTCACTTGTAGGATATAGTGGCTCCGGTTACAAGGATCCTTCAGGCATGGGTCCTGCAAGGTGGGGGTATTGATCCATAGGTGATTCATACCTCATCTCCGGCCCGGTGTGTGTTGCGGCCAGGGATCATGTTTTGGTGGTGGAAGGTGGTTTCTTGACTGGGCCTACCCAGGTTACGTATTGTATTACGTACTGTATTATTATTATTATGGTATTACCTATTGTTAAATGTTGGGGACAGCCATTGGACGGCGCCCCCTTGTGTTAGTGTGTAAACAATAGGCAATAAAGGGCTGCTGGGGCCATTTTTTACCAAGTCGCAAGCAGTGTCCGTGTATGATTGATACCGGGTAATTGGGAATAATATCGGAATTAACGACCGGAAAATCCCTCCTGGAAATGTCATGTGCATGTCACTTCTTTTCTGCAGGTACCTGCGTTTTTTGCAATAGATAATGGTAAAAAACGCAGGGACCAACGCACCAAAACTGCACCAAAAACGCATAAAAAAAACCCCGTAAGGACGAGTGAGCTCAGTATCAGACCAGAATCCTTTGTAAAGTACATACGGGATGGTTGTTACCTGCGAGCTGGTGTCCAACAATGCAGATGTGGGAATTCCGTCCAGAGTGTTGGACAGAACTGGTCGTCCTCCCACATACCTGTCACGTCAGTCAGATGGGGCTTGTCATCTTATTCCTGGGGGTTGGCCCTTGGCCCCAGGGATTGCTGGTTTAAAGGACACGCTCTTGCAATATGGCCTGCCTTGTTGCTACAACGGCAGATGGGTTGTCCAGATGAGTCGCTGCGATCAGTGGTTTTTCCTCGAGATGACGGGCTCCTCCTTCCTCGCTTCCATGGTACGTCCTCGGAGCAGTCGGCCAGCTGGATCTTCTCCAGTGACTTGGGTTCTGGTTTTAGCTGCATCGATTTTGGGATCCCAGCCACGTCCTTGCTTTGCTGTTGCACTTGGGAACACAATTGATCAGGGGCACCAGGTGTCGCAGCCTGTCTGTTATGCCTGCTTTACACGCTTCAATAAATCTTTCAATCCATCGTTGGGGTCAAGTTGTAAGTGACGCACATCCTGCATCGTTCGTGACGTATTTGCGTGTGACACCTACGTGCAATCAAGATTGAACGAAAATACGGTGATCGCATACACGTCGTTTATTCCTCATACATTGGACGTTTTGTTGCATGAACCTAGTCAATTGAAACGTGTGACATCCCTCATACAATTTTGGTGTCTGAGGCTATGTGCGCAGGTGTGCGCTCTGCACCGCAGCTTAAAAAAGGTCCGCTTCAGAGCGCAGCTGAAAAGCTGCGTTCTGAAGCGCCTCACAATGTCTGTCATGCACTAATCTCTGTCAGTCGGTCACTATCTCTGTCCCTCTCTCTCTGTACATGTCAGTCTATCCCTCTTACCCCCTCTCTCATACTCACCGATCCCCGATCCCTGGCGCGGCGCTGCACGGCATTCACACTGCTCCGGCGGCTTTTACTGTTTTGAAAAAGCCGGCCGCCCATTAAACAATCTCGTATTCCATGTTTACCCCGCCCACCGGCGCCTATGATTGGTTGCAGTGAGACACGCCCCCACGCTGAGTGACAGGTGTCTCACTGCACCCAATCACAGAAGCCGGTGGGCGTGTCTATACTGTGAAGTGAAATAAATAATTAAATAATTAAAAAAACCGGCGTGTGGTCCCCCCCAATTTTAAAACCAGCCAGATAAAGCCATACGGCTGAAGGCTGGTATTCTCAGGATGGGGAGCTCCACGTTAAGGGGAGCCCCACAGGCTAACAATATCAGCCAGCAGCCGCCCAGAATTGCCACATACATTATATGCGACAGTTCTGGGACTGTACCCGGCTCTTCCCGATTTGCCCTGGTGCGTTGGCAAATCGGGGTAATAAGGAGTTATTGGCAGCCCATAGCTGCCAATAAGTCCTAGATTAATCATGTCAGGCGTCTCCCGAGATTCCTTCCATGATTAATCTGTAAGTGACAGTAAATAAACACACACACCAGAAAAAATCATTTATTAGAAATAAAAAACACAAACACATTCCCTCGTACGCCACTTTAATCAGCCCCAAAAAGCCCTCCATGTCCGGCGGAATCCAGGATGCTTCAGCGTCAGACACAGCCGCTCCTGTCACCTCCACACAGCAACTGAAGACAGCCGCGCGATCAGCTGAGCTGTCACTGAGGTTACCTGGATCCAGCGGTGATTCCAGCGGTGGCTGCGGGTAACCTCAGTGACAGCTCAGCTGATCGCGCTACTCACCGCTGCTGCTGTCACCTCCACACAGCAACTGAGGTGAGTAGCGTGATCAGCTGAGCTGTCACTGAGGTTACCCGCGGCCACCGCTGTATCCAGTGACAGCGGATAACCTCAGTGACAGCTCAGCTGATCGCGCGGCTGTCTTCAGTTGCTGTGTGGAGGTGACAGGAGCGGCTGTGTCTGCTGCAGCTCCGGTCACCTCCATGCAGCAGCGCTGGAAGCGACGCTGGAGCATCCTGGATTCCGCCGGACATGGAGAGCTTTTTGGGGCTGATTAAAGTGGCGTACGAGGGAATGTGTTTGTGTTTTTTATTTCTAATAAAGGATTTTTTCGGGTGTGTGTGTTTATTTACTGTCACTTACAGATTAATCATGGAAGGAATCCATGGAAGGGAGACGCCTGACATGATTAATCTAGGACTTATTGGCAGCTATGGGCTGCCAATAACTCCTTATTACCCCGATTTGCCAACTCACCAGGGCAAATCGGGAAGAGCCGGGTACAGTCCCAGAACTGTCGCATATAATGTATGCGGCAATTCTGGGCGGCTGTTGGCTGATATTGTTAGGCTGGGGGACTCCCCATAACGTGGAGCTCCCCATCCTGAGAATACCAGCCTTCAGCCGTATGGCTTTATCTGGCTGGTTTTAAAATTGGGGGGGACCGCACGCCGTTTTTTTAAATTATTTATTTCAATGCACAGTATAGACACGCCCACCGGCTGCTGTGATTGGGTGCAGTGTGACACCTGTCACTCAGCGTGGGGGCATGTCTCACTGTAACCAATCATAGGCGCCTGTGGGCGGGGAAAGCAGGGAATACGAGATTGTTTAATGGGAGGCCGGCTTTTTCAAAATAGTAAAAGCCGCCGGAGCAGTGTGAATGCCGTGCAGCGCCGGGGATCGGTGAGTATGAGAGAGGGCTGCTCAATTCAGTTACTCAGGAGTTTAGAATAAGGATGTGTCGTTGATTACCAATTAATCAGAAAGTCAGCAAAGCAAAGGTATTAGACAAATGTGGTCACAATTAAAATGTAACTTTTAATATCTAAGTTAAAAAAATTTTCTTATACCACACAACATAAACGGTTGTAAAACCAACCAAAAAATTGGAGCTAGTGTTTTAGGCTCCTATCATTACCCAGTTAAGGACACTGTATGTCCGGTAGTAAAAGCCCTACCGGAGTAACACCCGTTGAGACAAAGGAAAAAGTTGTCCCATGTATGATGTATATATTAGTGATCCACAACACAATTATACATTCAGCAGGAGTAATCCCACCAAAATAACAATTGAGACCAGAGTGTTACTGTCTCATAAATAGTATGTACAATCTATAATCCACAGCGATAAATGACCATAACAAGGTCTCACTGTGAAGAATGAAGCAAAAAGATTTTTTTAGTTGTCCAGTAACAGGGGGGGGCGCCAATCAGCCTCACAATACCCCTTAGCTGGCAACAATCTGACCTGATATTTTCTTAGACCTCCCGACGCGTTTCTTAATTTATCTTAATCCTCAGGGGACTGTGGTCAAGAAATTACAGCTGCAAAGATAAACAATACAATCAGACTAAAACAATGCAAGGATTCACTAAAGAGTTCACAAAGCATTCTCAAATGGATCTCCTACCTACCTTCATTAAGAAGACGGACATCCAACATACTGTGTCCGGGCTGGCATAAAGCACTAGGCTTTCAAACTTGCCGCCCTTAAATATCCTGTGGGCGGAACGCCCCACTTATCATAATTACCGCCCCCAAACCAAGAGCAGCGTCCCCCTACCAAGACTGATCGGCTGTAGGCCAATGATCAGAAAGGTGTGACGCCCACCAAGGTGTCTAACCACAACAAGTGGTGGACGTCACACAAGCCTCGCCCTTAGGGACCAATCAGCGCCACAGACGGAGGACCGTCCCCCAGTGACGTCCCCGCATATGGCGATCATGTGGTCCGTGACATCATACCGGCACCGCCCATCTCATTCTTACTCGTAGTGCCATGTGACCGGAACTACACAGAATCATCAGGCGCACATAGCGGTCATGTGATCCGCTCATGTGACAACAGGCCGGCATCACCCAACCTGTCTTTTACCCCAGCGTCACGTGACCGGAACCGCGCGGAATTACCCGGCATGCCTCCGGGCGCATGACAACATGCCGGCACCGCCAGTCTCCTTATTACTCGTAGTGCCATGTGACCGGAACTACACAGAACTACACAGAACCACCCGACCTGGTGACCGGTCATGTGATTCGGAGATGGGCGGTGTCTTGGTGACGTCCTGGTTCGTTGCTGTGTCGTGCGCCCGGATGTGCGCTGGGTAATTCCGTGCACTTCCGGTCGCATAGCGCTGTGGTAAAAGGCTTGTTGTCACATGGGCGGATCACGTGACCGCTATGTGCGCCGGGTGGTTCTGTGTAGTTCCGGTCACATGGCACTACGAGTAATAAGGAGACTGGCGGTGCCGGCATGTTGTCATGCGCCCGGAGGCATGCCGGGTAATTCCGCGCGGTTCCGGTCACGTGACGCTGGGGTAAAAGACAGGTTGGGTGATGCCGGCCTGTTGTCACATGAGCGGATCACATGACCGCTATGTGCGCCTGATGATTCTGTGTAGTTCCGGTCACATGGCACTACGAGTAAGAATGAGATGGGCGGTGCCGGTATGATGTCACGGACCACATGATCGCCATATGCGGAGATGTCACTGGGGGACGGTCCTCCGTCTGTGGCGCTGATTGGTCCCTAAGGGCGAGGCTTGTGTGACGTCCACCACTTGTTGTGGTTAGACACCTTGGTGGGCGTCACACCTTTCTGATGATTGGCCTACGGCCGATCAGTCTTGGTAGGGGGACGCTGCTCTTGGTTTGGGGGCGGTAATTATGATAAGTGGGGCGTTCCGCCCACAGGATATTTAAGGGCGGCAAGTTTGAAAGCCTAGTGCTTTATGCCAGCCCGGACACAGTATGTTGGATGTCCGTCTTCTTAATGAAGGTAGGTAGGAGATCCATTTGAGAATGCTTTGTGAACTCTTTAGTGAATCCTTGCATTGTTTTAGTCTGATTGTATTGTTTATCTTTGCAGCTGTAATTTCTTGACCACAGTCCCCTGAGGATTAAGATAAATTAAGAAACGCTTCGGGAGGTCTAAGAAAATATCAGGTCAGATTGTTGCCAGCTAAGGGGTATTGTGAGGCTGATTGGCGCCCCCCCCTGTTACTGGACAACTAAAAAAATCTTTTTGCTTCATTCTTCACAGTGAGACCTTGTTATGGTCATTTATCGCTGTGGATTATAGATTGTACATACTATTTATGAGACAGTAACACTCTGGTCTCAATTGTTATTTTGGTGGGATTACTCCTGCCGAATGTATAATTGTGTTGTGGATCACTAATATATACATCATACATGGGACAACTTTTTCCTTTGTCTCAACGGGTGTTACTCCGGTAGGGCATTTACTACCGGACATACAGTGTCCTTAACTGGGTAATGATAGGAGCCTAAAACACTAGCTCCAATTTTTTGGTTGGTTTTACAACCGTTTATGTTGTGTGGTATAAGAAAAAATGTTTAACTTAGATATTAAAAGTTACATTTTAATTGTGACCACATTTGTCTAATACCTTTGCTTTGCTGACTTTCTACTCAGGAGTTTAGCGGTCACTGGTGAGTCCTTCACTGGTGACCGCTAATCAGGACGCGACACAGACCGAGCCGCAGCATGACAATGAAGTCGGGTGAAGTTCACCCTAGTTCATTCAGATTGTGCGGCTCTGTCTGTGTCTGCTGTCATCTGCCATTCAGCTCTGCTACATGGCTGTCTGTGTCTGCTGTCAGCGGCCATGTAGCAGAGCTGAATGGCAGATGACATCGTAAAAACGCATCCCTACACATTACACACGCTTGGCAAGTCAATAAATTAAAAAAAAAAGGGTGCCCAATGCATACGTCACAGAACACATGATCTAAAGGATCGCACACAAAATTGATCAATTTAACATAGACTACTAACGCTCGTGTGACAGCAAATGAACGACCTACGTGCGATCTCATTAGATCGCATATGCGACCTGGGCGTGTCACATCGCAAATGCGATTGTACAACTAATTGCAACGTGTAAAGCAGGCTTTAGTCTCCACCATGGTTAAGAAAAAGGGTTCCACTCTAAGAGGGGAGGTATTGGTTTGCCACGGCTGAGGGGCAGGATCTGTGGTTGCCCGGGGGCTGTAGTGCTTTTATTGCTCGGTCCTTTAAGACAATAAAGTCCACATCTGGATGTTCCAGCTGTTTACTGTCCTCAAATGATTGCAACCCCTGCAGGAACTGTTCAATCATCATCTTATTCCCTTCTTGGGTGCTTATGGGGTCTACATGTTTGAAGGTTCGCAATGCTGCTTGTAATCTTTGAGCATAGTCTCTTATACTGTCCTGCGGCCTCTGTCTGCAATTGTAAAATCCTATTCCCAGCTCTGCCTCTGTATGGGTTTCAAAAGCAATCTTCAGTTTTTCAAAGATAGTGTTTACTGATTCTCGTTCTGCATCTGACCAGGTCTCTACTTCCAGCTCTGCTGCACCCATTAACTGTCCCAGCACAACAGACGCTCTTTGTTTACCAATCATTGCATACATGTCTAATACAGTGCATATTTTCTTCTCGAACCCGATTTTAAGGCATCTGGTTTGCCATCATACGGGGCAGCCACACCACTCTTGGAACATAAGGCAGGGGGATCGGCATGATCGGTACCACCGCTCCAGGCGCTGCCGCCTCCATACCCGGACCAGGCCTTGCGGCATCCCCATTGCCTTTCGCCTCCATTTTACTTCCCTCGTGATTTTCTGTTTCCACTCTCTCGCGGGACTGGAGCACTTCAGGAGATTCCGGATAAGGTCACTACCCCTTCCGCCTAGTCTGGAAAGAGTCGCGGGCGGAGTTTCTTTTCATGCCCTTTTCACCACCGTTCTATGGCGCAGTAATTTTCTGTCACTCAATTTTTAATGGCGGGAAAATTCATGGCACCCGGTGTTATCGGGTCTAGCCCAATCCTGTTTGTGACTCCAGAATGCTTACGCACCCCAGGGCTTTCGGGTACTCGGTCCCGGGCTATATAATATAGGGAAAGTTCATTGGGTGGCCGTTGCCCGGTTCCGTGACCCTGGGGGTCGCTTAAAAGGGGTTTTGTAGAAGGGAAAAATAAAAATAAAAATGTTTTTCGTGACGCCACTTGCGGTATGCGGCTATATGGGGAAAGCCGCCGCTGCAAAGTCTCTCATTGCTGGGGCTGGTGGTATTAGGCAGCTTGGATGTAATGGCTCTCCGCAAGTAGAGCTAGGCCCCAGGGGAGGTTGATGGCGGTTGTAGTCTATAGGTGCAAAGGTGTAAGAAGAATTCACACAACACAGGGGCTGTGGTTTAACTTGTGCTTTACTCACTGGTTTGGAGTTGCTGCTACCCAATTTGTGCTGATCTTTACCAATCCGGTATTCCCTTTGTTCCAAGTCCAGTGTAGTGAACTGGTGAGCTTTACTTCCATGCACCCTGTAGTAGTTGGGGGGTCCCCGTGGCTTGGAGCGTTTTGGGGACCCTTCCTGTTGTCTCTGTTCTGGCCCGTACAGCAGGCAGCTTGAACCTCTCTTGGGTTGGACCTCAGCCCTAGTTCCCAGGTTCTCTCTTTGCTGCTGTGCCCCGGACACTAATGTCGGTAAGGTCCTTGATGGTCCCTTTCACTGGGCAGGTCTTTATCAGGTGAGCCTGAAGCATCTTCCTGAACTAGGGCCCTGTGCCCCATCAGTGCTCAGTCCTGTTTGTACTGGTATGTACTCTCCCAGCGACTGTACTCCCTTTTACTCAGTAGTCACTTTACACTTGCTGACAGACTGTCTTACTTCTCCCCTCTCCCTCCTCAGACTGTCACTTCCTGTCTGTCTGTGTGAAACTGCACTGACCAGCCCCTCCTCCTCCCAGGTTTCTAACTAGTGGATTGGATGCGTCCCAGCCAATAGGTGACCACCCGTCTAGTCCATCTAGTCTAGTCCATCTAGTCCGTCTGTCACCCAGTCTGAGGAAAAGAGCGTGGATTTGTAAGTGTTTGTTGTTGTGGCTACCAGCACTGGTCTTCCAGGAATCCGGGGTTGATGTAGTATCCTGTAGCACCTGACACTCAGGGGTGCCACACATGCTAACCTCCTACTATTACGGGGTAGTTTCAACGTTAACTGTTTTTGACCCTACTATCAACTTAAACAGATTTAACACTACATTACTATAAATCACAGTTCACATGGCACACTACATTTTACATTACATAACGCGATTGGTGTCTTCATGGGAGGAAACGTGACAGCATTAAGTCCACCTCCTTACAGTACCATCACCCAAAAATATTAAGGGTGCAAACTAATTTCATGCTATTAAACGAGTGCCAATTAACTTTATTCAAGCAATTCAACGCTTTTTTACCAGCCTCTTTACACAGGCTATCAAAAAAATGATATGGATTGATTGATCACTAATAGATTGCTCTGTCTACATACAAGCCATGTTATTGACAGTACAGCTCATGTTTTCATGGGGCGATATGCTGCCAAGAACAATGATTTTTAGCAAATTACAAAAAACAAGACTTTTATTACACTCATATGGTGACTATATAGTGGCAGATATCAGCTCTGAACAACATGTTAAGAGATTACAGTACAGATATAAATAATGAATTACAGGTGAAGTTCTCTCATGGTGTCATTCACTTTTCCCGTCTTTTCCATCTGACTCAGAGTGACATGACTTCTCAAACAAAGAGCGTCTGTAGAGTTTAGAGCAGTCATTTGACGTCTCACATTTCCAGCAACCATCACCATCTATTGCCAGTCTGAAAAACACCCCATACTACTTATACCGCAATGCTGAGCCGTTGGTGCTATATTTGTCTCTATTACTGCTGTGTGGTATGGTAACAGTACTCTTCTTACTGCCTCACATACTAATGCCCATCACTGCGCCACTTACATGGTAAATACATACATAAATACCTCCTCTGTGCCTTTTAAATAGTAATATATTAACCCCTTCACCCCAGGGCGATTTTCCGTTTTTGTTTTTTCTTCCCCTTCCTCCAAGAGCCATAACATATTTTCCCATCAATATAACCAATATAGAACTTTTGAATGACACAATTCATTCTGCTCTATATTGTACTGGAAAACAAAGAAAAAATTCCAAGTGCGGTGAAATTGCAAAAACAAGTGCAATTGTACAACTGTCTTTTGGAGTTTCTTATTGACAGTGATCACTCTATGGTAAAACTGACCTGGTATTATGCCTCAGGTCAGTACGAGTGTGTAGACACCAAACATGTATAGGTTTACTTTTATCTAAGTGGTGAAAAAAAATTCAGAAGTTTGTAAAAAAGAAAAAAAAGAATATCGCTTTTGCCATCATTTTCTGAGACCCATATCGCTCTCATTTTTGAGAATCTGGGGCTCAGTGATGGCTTATTTTTTGCATCTTGAGGTGACATCTCTAATCATACCATTTTGGTGTAAATGCATTGGATAGTCTGTTATTACATTTTATTGCAATGTTGCAGCGACCAAAAAAACCTTAAGTTTAGCATTTTCCCTTTATTTTCTGTTATGCAGTTTACTGATCGGATTAATTTTATATTTTGATCGGGCATTTCTGAACTTGGCAATACTAAATATGTGTATTTTTTAATGTTTTTAATAGTTTTATTTTCAATGGGGAAAAAGGATGGGGGATTTGAACTTGTGTTCTTTTAATTTTTGACTTTTTTTTCCCACTTTTTATTGATTTTACTAATCCCCTTAGGGAACCTGAACTCTGCACTGTGTGATTGCTTGTGCTGTACAGAGCCGTTATCATCTGACCTCTCGCTGTGATAACAACCTATCCCCACCCCGTGATCACATCACAGGAATGCAGATGATGGTGACAAATGGTGCAATCCCTGCTGGCGCTTGTTAGATCAAGCTCTCAGAGATCGACAGTGTGATCTAACGGGTTAACAGGCACGGGTGGATCTTCTCTTAGCTGCACATGATGGCTGATCAAATCAGCCAACATGAACAGGAAATAGCAGGCTTGCCGCGCGAGCGCTCATTAAAGGGACAGACTCAACCAATGACCTTACCTATAAGTCATTTGTCGTGAAGGGGTTAAAACACTGTTAGTGGCCTAGAAAGTAAGTGTTCACATTTTGCCCCCAGCAATAGTAATGCCTCCTATCTGCCACATTGATTGTTATATTTCCCTGAGTGTCCCTATAATGCAATAATGCCTCTTAAAGGGTTTTCAAGTATTGTAAATGTCTGCAATCACTCTATGTGATAGTAGATTTCCATATCCTTACACCATGTGCATCGCATGCTCTCAGGATTATCCATTTTTAACAGTAAAAGCAGACTCTCTTGTGACAGAAAGCCATGGAACCCATAGGGTGTAGGAGTGACATGACAGCCCGGAGGGTAGGGAGTTGATGGGGTTAAACAGTGTTGGTTCGTTTAGCAATGAGGAAAAGAAGGTGATTGGTTAGGGGGTGGAGTGTGGTGGAAGGAAAGGAGGGAGCTTCATGGTGTATATAATAGGAGGTGGGAGTCCATTACCTCCTCTTGAATTTCCTGGATGACAGCTTGGACGGGCTGGGGAACCTCCATCATGACATCCAGCCTGATGGATCCGGACATCGCAGATCTGCAGCTTGGACGGGCTGGGGAACCTCCATCATGATGTCCTGAGGAATCCTCGGATCTGGTCAGCATGGCGGTGCAGGGCGCCCAGGCAGTGCAGTCCCACACCCAGGCTGCCTGGGTGTCTCCTTGGCACCTTCCCCTCCCCCCCCCCCTCTTTGCTGTAGTGCTGGCAGTTTCAGGACTCGCCGGGGTCTTTTGGGGAAGGTGGGGGTGAGGAGGACAACGTGAGAGCCCCCACTCCCGTGGGGACCCTCCGCAGCTGGGTGGGCAGCGGTAGCTTGCAGCGCCCGCTCTGGCTGTCGGGAGGAATCTCCTGCAGGGCCGCGACGGCCGAAAAGGGGGCGTGTCCAGCCCGGGGTCCTACTTCCGGTGTGAGGCCTCAGGCTGGATTTTTTGAGCGATGCGGCCGCTCCCGGCAGGGAGCGCGCCCAGCGGCGGTGGATGGACAACACCCCCCCTCCCTCCGCGGGGGGGGCGGAGGACGGCTGCCTACAGGGTCACCTCACCTGTGTGGCTTGGATTATCGGGACCGGAGGACTGGGCGCAGAAGGCGGCGGCGAGGAGGAGACAGGAGGCGCCTGCAGGGTCACCTCACCTGTGTGGCTGGATTATCGGGACCGGAGGACTGGGCGCAGTAGGCGGCGGCGAGGAGGAGACAGGAGGCGCCTGCAGGGTCACCTCACCTGTGTGGCTGGATCATCGGGACCGGAGGACTGGGCACAGCAGGTGGCGACGAGGAGGAGACAGGAGGCCTGCTGTCTATCCTGGAGCAGGCATTGGGACAAGGGTGCAGCTCTCATCAGTAGCGGCTTCCCCCAGGAGGGGAGCGCCCAGCATTGTGGAGGCGACAATAGGCCCAAACAGGGCATGTGGACACGGTGCTCCTGGCGTCAGGGGGCGAACCCGGCGGGCATTCGGTGCCTGCAGCTTGAGGGACTGTCCCGGGATCAGCGACGGACGAGTGGCGAAAAGGACGGTGACAGCTGATCTGAGGGCGTCCTCTGGAGGCAGCCTGGCGCGGTAATCAATTTAAGTTTCAGCCTTTTTGTAGTGGTGGGGGGACAGTCGCTGTAGTGGAGTAGTTTTGTACAAAAAGGACCTGGCTCGACCACTATTATCAATAGGTGCTCTGGAGAAAAAAATAGTCGATACGGTGGCGGATGTGCTCAGGCGCACTGGTGGGGGTGTGTGGGGGGGGGGGTCCAGGATGGTGCTCAGGAATAAAAATGATTTTTTGGGCGCCGTTTTGGACTTTTTTCGTGCATTTCTCTCGGTGTGCCGGAGTGTATTTGCTATTGTGTTGCTGCTGTAGTGGAGTAGTGTCTGGAGATATGGGTAGCAGCTGGGGGGGTTTGGAGCATGTGGTTAGTTCATAGGTCGGTTGGTTGTTCTGGAGGCCAGGGGCAGAGTTACGGACGGGGTGGTCTCATGGCAGCGGGGGCCGTGAGGGTCCAGGTGGCGTCAGGTCCGGTGGTTACAGTTGCAGGTTGGGGATGGCGAGGTTCGGCGTTTACCGCAGTTTAGGTCTTGTGAGACTTGGTTAAGGGGGCTGATGATTGCGGCACATGTGAGCGGGTGAGACGGCGCAGTTATTGAAGGTTTGCTGGGGTGTTTCATTATTAATCTTCTGATGCATGGTGGTTCTTATTGGATGAATTATGGTTGGTAAGGTAAAGGGGCGAGGGGTCCCGCGGTACGGTGTGTGCAAGGAGTTTTCAGGGGGTTTTTGTGAGTGATGTGTAGGTGCGGGGCCCTGGTATGGTGCGAGGGTTGCTGTGGATAAGTGAATAAAGGAGAGCGGAAATGTAGGAGAAAGTGAGGTGTTGGTTGCTGTAATGGGTTTGTAGGTTTGCAACCGCATCAATGGTAACATGGGGTTAATTTGTGGCTAGTCAGCATGTTATCCCATTGTGGAGGTTGGTGCTGGGAGGAATGTTGAGTCCAGCGTGACTGAATTGGTGTCAATGTAGGTGCTGGGCAGCTTTGGGCTGCTGTGGGTGAACTCGGTTAATCAGCAATGGTGGGCTGCGGACGGAATAATGGAGTTCTTCGGACAGCCGTGATTACGGGTGGGGACTATGCGAGTTATGGTTTGGACTAGAGGATTGGGTACTTGTGGTGCATAGAGTGTAAGTCGGATAGCTTAGGGCCATCTGGTATTATTGGGTGTTTTGCATGGGTGGACTCCTGGCATCTGTGGGCTGGTGGAGTCTATTTAATATTCATATACAATTTAAAAAAAAAAAAAAAAAAAGGAATGCTTGGCCCGGTGGTAGGTATGGGCATCTGGGTAAGGGTTTGCTTAGGGAGTCGTGGTGCTCCGGTCTCACGGCACAAAGGTATTTGGTTTGAAGGTGCAGTTGTGCGTTACGGGAAAATAGTGGTACGCCCCTCGGTGGTCGGCTTTGAGCGGATACTATGGTGTGGCCAAGGTTTTAATTTATCTTGGGGTGTAATATGAGAGCTCAAAGGGGGTTGCGTGTCACAAGGTTTTCCTTGAGATCGAAAGGCCCGGACATGGTGTTTGGTAAAGTTGTGTCTCCTGATGCCCATAGTTGCATATGGAGTCAATCGGGCCAGTGGTGTGGCTGCAATTTTCCGGTGGGCATTGTAGTACAGGGAGCTTGTCGTGGTCCAGTTTGCGGAGGCAAGCGGACTATGCATTATGGTTGGAGGTGTTGTTGGGGACCTTGGGATCGAAGGTAATGCTTCAATATCTTCGACTCAGTAAGGGGTACAGGGCGATGGTTGCGGTTGTTTTGTTTTTTGAGGCCGTGTTAATTTTGGGGTGGAGCATGGTTCCGTTAGGCCGTGTGGGCCTCGTTGAAATTAAGTGGGCTTGATTTCGGATGAAGAAGGTCCATTAGTGTGGTAGTTGAGTATGTGGGAAGATTTTGGGATTTTCTGGGGAAGACAGCTCGAGCTTCTGTTGTTGTCAGAGGGTGTGATGGCGGAATAAATCAGTCAGGGGAGGCCGGTAGTGATATTTGGCTCTGGGGAAGCTGCAAGGTCAGCTGTAGGGGAAATTTCAAGGCTATGGATTGCAGTCGTTTTACAGCGGGGTTTCACTTTAGCGGTTTCCTGGGAGAACTAGGTTTGGGGTGCGAAGTGACCCAGTAGCATAAGCAGTGTGAGTGTCATCCTGTTGTTGTATCTCAACCCCAGTGGTGGTTTAATTCAGCTGGAGGCAGGAGGAGGACTGACTGTACAGGGTGACTGTACAGTGGTTCTTTGGTCGGTACTGGGGAGGACGATGGTACAGTCGGTACTGCATTTAATTGGTTATAATAAGGCCAGCGGGGCATGGTGTGGATTCCGGTATAGTTTGGGAGTTTGTGGCATGGTGTGCCGGTGGGCCTGAGTGGCCGTTACAGGGACCCGGTGGCTCCTGCCACCAAGGATCAAGGGAGTGTGGTGCAGTAAGGTGGACTGGGTACGCTGGCTGGTGCATATATTGGATGCTCAGAGTTTAAGTGATAGATGGAAAGGTTTTAATGGTTGGTTTGGCTTGCAAGTTGGGGGAGCAAGCGTTGGGTGTGTGGGGGTCCAAGTCACGCAAGGTGTCACGTGGCCTGTTCTGTGGCGGGGGTAGGTCTGGTCCAGAGGCGGTTTAACGGATAATGTTATTTGATTGGAGAGTCACTTGTAGGATATAGTGGCTCCGGTTACAAGGATCTTGCAGGCATGGGTCCTGCAAGGTGGGGGGTATTGATCCGTAGGTGATTCATACCTCATCTCCGGCCCGGTGTGTGTTGCGGCAAGGGATCATGTTTTGGTGGTGGAAGGTGGTTTCTGGATCGGGCCTACCCAGGGTTACGTATTGTATTACGTACTGTATTATTATTATTATGGTATTACCTATTGTTAAATGTTGGGGACGCCCGTTGGACGGCGCCCCCTTGTGTTAGTGTGTAAACAATAGGCAATAAAGGGCTGCTGTGGCAATTTTTTTACCAAGTCGTAAGCAGTGTCCGTGTATTATTGATACCGGGTAATGGTAATTTGGAATAATATTGGAATCAACGACCGGAAAATCCCTCCTGGAAATGTCATGCAAGAATGCTATTTGCAAATATTATCGCCACCACAGCTTCCATATGTTCAGTAGGATATCATCCACAGCCTCCTAAACACAGACCCCTCTACACGGTATAATGCTCCCACAGCTCCCTGTGAAAGGCATTATGGCCCCATAGCTCTGTATATACAGTATGGGGCCCCCAAAGCCAACTATATACAGTATAATGGTCCCTATAGCACCCTTATGCAGTATGAAAACCCCAGAGCCCAATATTCAGTATGATGGACCCCTCATTGTATAATGGCCCAAATAGGTCCTTATCTACAATATGGGGTCCCCACAGCTCCCTATAGTATGGATCCACCATAGCTCCCTAAATTCAGTATGGGGTCCCCACAGTTCCCTATATACAGTGTTTCATCCCCACAGATACCCTTATACAGTGTGTCACCAGAGCCATATAAATACAATAACGGGCCATTGTAACTCCCTATGTACAGTATGATTTTTCTCACAGCTTGATATATCTAATATGATGCCCCCACAGCTCCCTATACACAGTATGGGGATCCCACAGCAACCTGTATACAGTTTAGTTGCCCCACTGCCTCCTGTATAAAATATGATGGTCCATACAGCACCCTATATACAGACTGATGTTCTCATAGATCCATATATATAGTTTGGCTACCACACAGCCGGTATAATGGCTCCCACAGCTTATATACAGTAGGATGGTTCCCACAGCCCCCTATGTGTAATAAAAACATAATCACTATATGCTCAACTAACCCGGAGTCCGCCAGCAAAATTGACTGAGCATGGCCATATTGACTCGATGATGTCATCACACGACCTGCTAACATCCTATGCGAACTCAAAGCATTCTGTAGGCTGCTTACAGAGTGGAGAATTGTAAGGAAGGGAGACCATGTTTCTCTTTCAGGGCGACAGCCTCCTCTGTTCTGCTACTGCAGGGGCCTTCTTCGGATGGGAGCCCTGGGCAATTGGCCCATTTGCTCTCCACCCCAATGCTGGGCCTGCTCACAGGTTTCTCTGGCTGCATGTCTTTAAACTACTTTTCATTATTGCTTTGAATGCAGGATATTTTAATGGAGTAGTGTTACTGATGTGCCCACGGGGCCTCAGGGCTACTTGTCACCGGGCCAGTGGTGTTTGGGGTTGCTGTAAATGGCCTGATTCGGCTCCGTGTCCCAGTCGGTGTCACGGTGTCAATAAAAGAGTGCAAGGTGACCGGTATAGGGGATGATGGGGGTTTGCTTTGCAGAGCCACCCGTGGTATGAGGCCAACAATCAGCCACCACTGCGAGATGTTGCTTTTCTCTGGGGTGGATGGTAACGCAGCTCAGATGATCCAGCTCCCCACAGGCATAGCTAGGCCCCCAGGGAGGACGATGGTGGGGTGTATCAGCCCTTGGAGCCGGAGCGTGGGACGACGGCCCAGGCAATGACAGGATGATACTAGGACTGCAGACAAAGTTCTTTTTACTCACTGTCAGGTCATCACCCTTGGAGTACCGGTTTCTGCTGTGATGGGCCCCAACCGATCACAGATGATTCAGAGGCAACCACTGGTGTTGTGAAGCTGTGAGGCCTTTCTTCCTTTCACTCTGTAGTGTGGATCTCCGTGGCGGGAAGCTACTTAGGGACCCCAGTGTCCTTGGGTTTAGGTCTCATCCCTTCTGCAGGCAGCGCGAATCAGATGGGGAGCCGACCGTGGTCTTGACTCCTGCCTCTATGTGCTACTGTGCCCCAGGACCTTTGTCATGGGCAATGGGGCATGAAATCCCCCATCCCTGCAGATTCTTATGGCACAACGTGGTGTATACACCACCCTATGGTTCTGCACCCTAACTGTACCGGTCCTAAAGGGGCTGTTAGGCTCACCCCTCGGCTACTGTGTTGCTCCTCTGTGTCTTCAGCTCCACCCGGTGAACTCCTCCTTCTAGTCTGCCCGGTCCTAACTAAGGAAGTTCTGAAGCACTCTCCTTAGCGGCCGTGTTTCTGTGAGTGCCTGGATGTTATGGTACTCTTGTCCTTCTCCCTCCAAGGAAGCTCTAAAGCACTCTCCTTGGCTGGTCTTTCTGAGGAAGCTCCCAAGCACTCTCCTCAGTGACCGTCTTTCTCCAGTTGCCAGACTATTCTGAGGTAAAATTCTGCATGTTCCACTCTTCCCTCATGCTGCTTCAATCTTCCTGATAACTCCCTAGTGGCTAGGGAAGTCCCGTTGCTATGGTGACCAACTCTAGCCCAGTTCCAGTGGGAAAGCACCTGAGCAGTGGGTGTGTTGTGCAAGAGATGAACACCAGTGGTTAACCTCTTCCTTATGAGTACTGCACCTTAAGTGACATGCAATACCCTGTGGTGACTGAAGCCTTAGAGGCACCACTTTACAGCCTACAGCCGCAGGGATGGTCATTTCATCTCATTCAGGACAGCGCGGCATTAACTCTTCCACCACTATGCTACATTCACTTCCATGTGGGGCTACAGCTGTTGAGAAAGCCACGGATCCCCCTGGGGGGAGGGGCGACATGACCAAGGGGGAGGCAGGGAGTGATGGGGTTAATAGGGACAGTGTAGGTATGCCTAATATGGCTTTAAGGGGGTTGGTCCTAGCCTGGGAGGAAGAGGAGGAGTAGGGAAAGGGTTAGTTTGGGAAGGAGGAAAAGGTTACCTCCTTTCCTGCTTCCGGACGCCGATCGATCCACACGTGGACTCCCCATGGCGGACCTCCAGGAACTGCAGCGGATGATACAGGCAGCCGTAGCAGCGCACGGGCCCCTGGCAGTGCAGACCCACATCAGGGCTGCTGGGCTTAACCCGTCGGCGCTTGCCCCTCGTCCCCCCAGCGGCGGCGGGCGCCAGTCGCGGCCCCCCGCAGGTATTCCCCGGGCGCGGGGGGGGCGAGGAGGAGATGCAAGAGCCCCTCCAGGGACCCTCCGCAGAGTGCAGAGCAGCAGCGGCGTCTGGCTGCTACTGCAGAAGCCGGCGGGAGGAATCTTCGTTCCGGCCGCGGCGGTCGGGATGTGGGAGTGGCCAGCACGGGGTCTACTTCCGGTCACGGCCTCCGGGCTGGAGTTACCGAGACTGCAGCGGCTCCAGGTCGGGAGCGCGCTCGGCGCGGGAGAGAGGCCAGCAGATCCCCCTGCAGTCGGCGGGGGGACCGTGGGGCTGCAGGTGGCGGTAGGACCTGTACCAGGGGGGGGGTCTGCGGTGCCTGCCCCTGGTGCGGCTGAGGGAAGGAGTGACGGCGTGAGCCCTGCGGCGACCGCCAGGTCACTCAGATCCGCTGTGCAGCCCCGGACGTGGCAGTCTCCCGTGGGAGCAGGAGGACTCGGCGGATGGAGGCGGCGACGGCCGGGATCCAGGGCCGGGCGTCTGTCCGTCCGCGTCCAGAGTCCCCTGGCAGTCGGCAAGGGGGTGGGCGCGGGCGCAAGAGGTCGAGGCCCGGGGTGCCGGCGCGGGGGACAGGACGGTCTCCTGGGTTGTCACCCCGGGGCAAGAGACGGAGCGGGGAGGACTCTGCCCACGCGGTGGCCCGATCTGGCGGCCGTGGTGGTGGGGGTGCTGCGGCGGCGCCCCCCGGATGTCGGATGGAAGATGAGGTCGGCGGCGAGGAGGAGGAAGAGGACTTCGCTTCAGAGGAGTCGGATGGACGACAGACGGAGGACGGCGAGGCGGCGGTCTCGGGGGACGCCGAGCTGCGGTCGGGTGAGACGGCCGTGGAGTCGGCAGGTGCTGCGCTGGCGGGGTGTTTCAGGGGAGGGGGGGGCAGCTGCGGCTACGGCAGCGCCTGGCGGATCTGCAGTATGGAGCCAATTGTTGGGGCTGTTGCAGGGGCTGGCGGCGGCTTCAGGGGCAGCGGGGAAGGGAGCGCAGGCACCGGCGGCGGCGTGGGTGGGACCGGCAGTTCGTGGGGACGCGTTGGTGGAGGAGGGAGATGGAGCGGGCGCGGAGAACGGGGGAGGGGGGGTCAAAGGGGGGAGTGGGGTCGGGGGGGCAAAAGAGAAAGAAAAGGAGAAAGAGGACGAAGTGGTGCTCTTGGATGATAGGGCCAGAAGTGAGGTTTACGTTTGTTTTGAGGGCCCGCTGGGGGCCCATTTGAAGAAGGAGGTGCGGGGAAAAATTTGGAAAGGGGAATACGTGGAGATATTTTCTCTGCTCCCTCTGGAGAAATTTAATCTGGATAGGGTGAAGCCGAGCGACTCCAAAAAGGAGAAGGACGAGGAAGAAAAACGCCGTTATAGGCTTATTCCTTGGACTTTTACAAACTGGTTACAGGCGTTTGCGATTTTGGCCAGCGTGGTGGGGGAGAAGGAGCCGGAGCATTGTTCGGCCTTGTTCGGGTACATGGATGCGATAGGGGAGGCTTATCGGGTTTACGGCGGGTTGGCGTGGCTGCGTTACGATGAGCAATTCAGGCAGCGGAAGGCGCTGCGGCCCAGTATGCGATGGGACCATAAGGATATTTCCTTATGGATGCGGCTGATGTCGGCGCCAACTCAGCCCTTTCGGGGGGGTGCCGGGGGTCCGGGGGCAGGGTCCACGGCGAGTCAGAAGAAAGGTGTCTGGTGGCAATATAATGAAGGGCAGTGCAGGTTTGGAGCGGCATGCCGCTTTAAGCATTAATGCTCGGGATGTGGGGGAGGACATAGCCTGTCCAAGTGTTTTAAAAAGGGGAAAGGAAAGCCTGGTGATGGTGCTGGTAAGAGGGATGACGCCGGTGAAGGTAGAAGCGATGGCCCCCTTTTTAAATAGATATCCGGATAGTGAGTCGGCGGCGTTGTTATGTTTTGGTTTTTCTGACGGCTTTCGTATCCCGTCGGTTGTTAATGCATCGGTCCCACCATACCGTAATTTGCGTTCTGCTAGGGAGCATCCGGAAGTGGTGGATGAGAAGCTGGAAAAGGAGGTGGCTTTGGGCAGGATGGGAGGTCCTTATGACGCCCCACCGTGTTTAAATTTGGTGGTTTTGCCGCTGGGGGTGGTACCGAAGAAAGAACAGAACAAATTTCGGCTCATCCATCATTTGTCTTACCCGGAGGGGCTATCGGTGAATGATGGCATTGCGGCGGAGCTGTCGGCGGTATATTATGTGTCGTTCGATAAGGCATTGGATCTGGTCAGAGCGGCGGGCCCGGGTGCGTTGATGGCGAAGGCGGATGTGGAGGCGGCGTTTCGGTTGTTACTGGTTCATCCGGACAGCCAGCATTTGTTAGGTTGCTGGTGGGATGGCAGTTATTATGTTGATCGTTGTTTGCCAATGGGCTGTTCAATTTCGTGTTCGTATTTTGAGGCGTTTAGTTCGTTTGTAGAGTGGGTGGTCCGGGATGTGTCCGGGCTTACGTCCATTATTCATTATTTAGACGATTTCTTTTGTGTTGGGCCGGCGGGCTCCATGGTTTGTGCGGGGCTGCTATTCGCGTTGCAGAAGGTCGCGGGCAGTTTTGGTATTCCTTAAGCGCCTGAAAAGACGGAAGGCCCAGCGCCGGTGATGCGTTTTCTGGGTATTGAGATTGATTCCATTGCTATGGAATGCAGGTTGCCGGAAGGGAAGGTTCGTGATTTGAGGGCCGCGGTGGCGGAGGTGAAAGCGGCAAAGAAGGTGCGGCTTAAGGCGGTGCAGTCCTTGCTTGGGAAATTGAATTTTGCTTGCAGGATCATGCCGATGGGGAGAGTATTTGCGAGGCGCTTGGCAACGGCGACGGCAGGTGTGCGGTCGCCGGCGCATTTTGTGCGGATCACGAGGGTGATCAGGGACGATTTGTCGGTATGGGACCAATTTTTGCAGCATTTTAATGGTAGGGCGCTGGTGCTGGAGAAGGTGGCATCTAACGGGGCGCTAGAGCTGTTCACGGATGCGGCAGGGTCGGCCGGTTTTGGGGCTGTGTTTCGGGGTCACTGGTGTATGGGGCAGTGGCCGCAGGCGTGGCGGGAGAGCGGTTTGGTCAGGAATCTGGCGCTGCTGGAGCTATTCCCCATTGTAGTGGCAGTGGAGCTATTGGGGTCGCATTTCGCGGGGAGGAAGGTGTGCTTTCATTGCGATAACCAGGCGGTGGTGTACGCTATCAACAACTTGTCTGCTAAGTCGGAGCCGGTAGTGGTGTATTTGCGGCATTTGGTGTTGAAATGTTTTCAGCTGAATGTGCAGGTGGTGGCAAAGCACGTTCCAGGAGTTGACAATGAGGTGGCTGACGCTTTCTCTCGTTTTCAGTTCGACAGGTTTCGGGCGCTACTGCCTGGGGCGGACGAGGTCGGAGTGGAGTGTCTGGAGGACTTGTGGAATCTGGTGAGGCGGTGATCTCAGAGTTGATTCGGTGGTCAGTGACCGAGGTGACTTGGTGCCGCTACGAAAAAGTGTGGGCTGAATGGGAGGAGTTGGTGGGTCGGTTGTTTGACGGGGTGAGCGTAGATTACTTGGTGGCTTTATTGTCATTGGTGTGCACGTATTTTGCGGCCGGAAGATCGGCATCGGCAGTGGCACATCGGGTGGCGGTGGTGGCGTTTTGGTTAAAAATGAGAGGGGAGCGCGATGTTTCGCAGGATTTTCGGGTTCGACAGGCGTTACGGGGTTTTCGCCGCGGTGTACGGGTGAGGGACAGGAGGCATCCTATTTCGTTTGGTTTGTTGCGACAGATGGTGGGTGGCCTGAGTGGTATTTGTGAGTCGGCATACGAGACGGTTTTGTTTACAATGGCTTTCGGTCTTGCTTTTTATGGGGCGTTCCGGATTGGGGAGTTGGTGAGCCCGTCCAAGGTGACAGGTGGCGGTTTGATGCTCGAGGATGTACGAGTGGGCGGTGGTCAGGTGGAGTGCTGGATTCGTCGGTCAAAGACGGACCAGTTGGGCCGTGGTAGGTGGGTGGTGTTATATGCGGTTCTAGGGGAAGAATTGTGCCCAGTGCATTTAGTTGAGAGGTTTGTGGCCATGAGGGGGGGCTTACCGGGCCCGTTTTTGCGGCACATGAATGGGTGTTTTTTATCAAGGTTTCAGTTTTTGGCGGTTCTGCGGCGAAGTTTACGGAATGCAGGGGAGCGCCCGGAGGAGTTCGGGTCGCATTCCTTTCGGATTGGGGCGGCTACGGAGGCCGCTCGTTGGGGGCTTGACGACGAGGTGGTGAAGCGTATTGGTAGATGGGAATCTTCCTGTTTTCGGCGGTATGTGAGACCGCAGTTGTTGAAGCAGCATGGTAATTTCGTTCACGTGCGGGTGCTTTGTGGAGAGGCTGTTTCTAGCTGCTTTGGTGGCTGTGATGTTATTGGTTTTGATTTTTCTGTTTCTTTTACTTTGTTGTAGGGAAGTGCCTGATCTGGATCTTGGGGCATTCATTCGTGTTTTGGGGGGCCCGTCGGGCTGAGGTTCGCCAGAATGGTCGGCAGCTGGGTTTGGATCGCGCTCAAGCGACGGTTCGGTGGATTGGTGTTCGGGGTATGGAATGGTCCAGGGTGGTCCCGGAATTCCATTTCCATTGTAAAGTCGAGCGGCCTCCGGATGTGCTGGTGTTACAAGTGGGGGGTAATGATCTGGGTGCCTGGGCGTCGCGAGATCTTATCCGTGATATAAAGCTTGATTTATTGCGGTTATGGAAGGAGTACCCTGGTTTGATTGTCGTGTGGTCCGACATAGTGACCAGGTTGGCGTGGAGGGGGGCCCGGTCGGTAGACAAGGTCAATAAGGCCAGGGCCCAGGTGAATCGGGTGGTTGCTTGGTTCATGGCCAGGAACGGTGGGTTGGTGGTGAGGCACAGGGAGTTGGAGCCAGCTACTTGGCAGTTTTGGAGGGGTGATGGTGTCCACCTCAATGACATTGGTGCAGATTTATGGGCGTTTTGTCTGCAGGATGGCGTGGAACGTGCTTTTGGTGTGTGGCGGATCCAGGCCACGTAAGGTGTCACGTGGCCTGTCCTGTGGCGGGGGGTAGGTCTGGTCCAGAGGTTTGGAAGTGAGTGGTGGCTGGACCGGGAGTCATTGTCTCGGTATGGTGGCTCTCTGTTCCGGGATGTGGCAGGCACGGGGTTCTGCCAAGGTGTGGGGTGTCAATCCGTGGGTGATTGGCACCTCATCTCTGGGTCGGTGTGTTGCGGCCGGGGACAGGGGGAGTAGTAGTTATGGACTGGGCCTGCCCCGGGTGGTCTTGTAAATGTTATTGTCTATTGTTACCTTTATGTTGTTGTTTGGGGGGTCGCCCGTTGGACGGCGTCCCTAAGGTGTTAGTTTGTGAACAATAGGCAATAAAAGGCTGCTGTAGCCATTTTGAACCAAGTCGCATGCAGTCCGTGTGTTTATTTTTAGAGTATAAGGGGTTTTGGTAACACAGACATCACGACCGGAGAATCCTCCCTCAGCTGGTCAAGAAAGCCACGGATCCCCCTGGGGGGAGGGGCGACATGACCAAGGGGGAGGTAGGGAGTGATGGGGTTAATAGGGACAGTGTAGGTATGCCTAATATGGCTTTAAGGGGGTTGGTCCTAGCCTGGGAGGAAGAGGAGGAGTAGGGAAAGGGTTAGTTTGGGAAGGAGGAAAAGGTTACCTCCTTTCCTGCTTCCGGACGCCGATCGATCCCTGCCCACCCTCCCTTTATGTTGTTCTTTGGGGGACGTGTTTTGGGTAGTTGGGATGATATTTGTCACAGCAGCGGGGGGGTAGGTCTGGTCCAGAGGTTTGGAAGTGAGTGGTGGCTGGACCGGGAGTCATTGTCTCGGTATGGTGGCTCTCGGTTCCGGGATGTGGCAGGCACGGGGTTCTGCCAAGGTGTGGGGTGTCAATCCGTGGGTGATTGGCACCTCGTCTCTGGGTCGGTGTGTTGCGGCTGGGGACAGGGGGAGTAGTAGTTATGGACTGGGCCTGCCCCGGGGGGTCTTGTAAATGTTATTGTCTATTGTTACCTTTATGTTGTTGTTTGGGGGGTCGCCCGTTGGACGGCGTCCCTAAGGTGTTAGTTTGTGAACAATAGGCAATAAAAGGCTGTTGTGGCCATTTTGAACCAAGTCGCATGCAGTCCGTGTGTTTATTTTTAGAGTATAAGGGGTTTTGGTAACACAGACATCACGACCGGAGAATCCTCCCTCAGCTGGTCATGTTCTACACCCGCCAAGATCAGCCTCTGTCAGCACTATAACCGCTTTCTCTTACCCCAATAAGACCGAGTTTTGAATTTCTTTGTCTTCCAGCCTTTTTACAGATTGCATTATTGCTTTTTGAGCCACACTGTCTTGTTAAAGATCATAAAAAGTAGAACTACATAAAAAGGTCCATATCTCTGCAACCACATGGCAGAATAATAATAAAACCAGCAATAAACAGAATTATCAGGGTAGCAATAGAAATAAAATAAGAGCAAAAACTGGACACTTTTGATCTGGTGACATGTTCTTTTAAAGTTGTCCATAAATCCCACCCCTACTAAATTTTGAAGTTATTCTGCTCACTTAGTTCACATGTTTGCAAGCATGTGTAGATGTGACATCACTGCTATTGCTTACCTCCAAATATGGCAATAACGGAATCCAGAATAATATTAAATCCATAATTTATGGGACTGGCAAAATTAGAACAAAATTCGCTTTGACAATGACCAAGCATGTGCACCTTGCTCCACTCAGAACTAGGACTATGTACCCGTGGATTTTGCCATGGAAAACCTGCGGATTTATCTGGATTTTCTAGATAAATCTGCAGGTTTTAGAAAGTACAGACACTCCCCATGTTATCCTATGGTACATGGGGAATTTCTGTGTCCATGCTGCGGTATGTGCGGATGCGGAACATGCTGCGGATGTCCCGCAGCCGCACATACCTGCATGTCAATTATTCCTGAGGAAATACCTGTGGAATTCCTGGCCCTCAACTATGGAGATAGCGGCCGGGACTTCCGCAGGTAAGTCGCACGAATGTCCGCAGGTTTATCGCAGATATTTTGCTGGAATCCCGCAGCTATGGATAGCTGCGGATTTCGGGGAACTGCTACGGGAAACCTGTGGATGTACCTGCGGATATATCCGCAGGTAAAGGCTATGTGTCCATGGGAGAATGTAGCTGCGGAAATTTCTGCATCAAAATCCGCAGCTTTCCCGCAAAATCCGCACCTTTTCAAAGGTGCGGATTTGCCGCGGATTTGATGCGAATTTTGGTGCGGATTTCTTTTTTTTTTTCCCAATTTTAAAGCCAAAATCCAGATGAAAATCCGCAACAATAATTGACATGTTGCAGATTTTTCCGGATCAAAATCCGCACGAAATCCGCTGCGGAAAAATCCGCTGCGTGGGCACAGCATTTCCAAAATGCCATAGAAATGGCTGGGAAGTGCCTGAGCTGCAGATTTTTGGGAAATCCGTGGCTTTTCCGTGAGAAATCCGCGGCAAAATTTGCGCATTTTCCGCAGCGTGGGCACACAGCCAAATAGGCCCGTGAGCACATTGCCTTAGGGTGCAGATCCCCAATCTCAGGGTGTACAGGCAGCGGCGGGCTGGAGTACCTGGGGCCCACAAGGAAAAAATCAATCTTGGGACCCGCCAGCACCATGCATTTACCAAGCTGTAGTATTATTATTATTATTATTATTATATATAGGAATAACATACGTCCACAAACTCTCTTTCAAAATTAATCAACTTTATTAACCAATAAATAATCAATAAAATAAGTCAAAACCAGGAGTAGAACAATTGGAGTAAAAGTACAATAGAGACACGGGCACCACTTCTGTATTTATCACTCACTCCTGGTTTTGGCTACAAATACTGAGGTAAAAAAACTCACCAAATACTCAACATGTGAACGTGGCCAAAGAAGCAGTAAATGAACCAAGCCTAGTACACAGATTTGGCACCAAAACCAAGCTTAGGCTATATTCATAATCAGCGTGTTCTTTTTCTCTGCAGCCGAAACCTGCTTTCTTGGCAGTAAGAATGTCCATTTTCCGGTATTTTCGTGGCAGTTTTTGGGTGTGGATGACGTGTGCTTTTTCTACGGTATATGTATGATAAAGGTAGTTTTATTCACCAAAACACTTCAAAAACACTGTGGGGAAAAAAAGCTATTGCAGCTTTTTTTTTTACTTTTTTTTGTTGCTTTCTATGAATGCATTTTAATGCTGTAGGAAGTAATGTGCTGCAGATTTAAAAAAAAAATGCTGCAATTCACAAATTCAGTGAGGAAATAAAAAAAAAACCAAGTATGTGCATGAGATTTCTGAAATCTCACAGCTTTTGCTTATACTGTTAAAAGCATCATGGAATTTGTATTAAAAAAACACTGCAAAAAATGCTGCATGTGAACAAAGTGTGGCGCCCCTGACCTGGTCAGGCACCACTGAGTACTGCACCCATGCTGGGGGCAGTACAACACAGGTAAACCTGAAGGCTGACTGAAGTGTGACTACACAGGCGCATAGTAATCAGGTCTCACACATCTACCTTTGGGAGGACCCCTGGGAAATCCAGGAGGGGGGCGTAGCCTCCATGTCCACTCAAGGGGTGTGGTGGAGAGCCTGGTTGCTAGGTTGCGTAGGCAAGAACAGGAGAGGAGGAGCAGTGAGCCAGTTAGTGAGTGCAGCTCAGGGAGAGCAGACGCATGCAGCAGACCCTGGACTCTGTCACAATCTGACAACGTACGCGCAGTGACTACCGACGGGGGAGTTTGGTCACCTGGTGGTGCCACCCAAAATCCACCCAAGGCTAGAGAGAGCAAAGTGGTGGCAGAGTAAAGGGACTGCCAGGGAGGTACCAGGCCCGCAAGGGTAACAGGTCCCAGTGCAGAGATAGATTCACCTTTCTTCTGCCAAACCTGCTGGTGGGGGCACTTCAGACCCACACCATACTACCACCACAGAGTCCGCAGCCACGTAGCAAAGAGAGGGCCCATAGTTCACAGAAGGCAAGCAGCCGGAGTGACCTGGTTCAGGCTACAAGCAAACAGGCCAAAAAGAAGGGGAGAGAGGCTTCAGCAACTTCCCTGGACGACCCCAGCAGGGCTTCAAGTAGGGGTCACCCCAAAACACACAGGGCTAAGGAAGGCAAGTTGGTAGTCACCCTCATCAGCCAGCCGGAAGGATACCTGGTTCCAGCCTGGTTCATCCCAGCTACGCCCGGGTTACTCACCCTGCCATCAACTGTGAGTAAAAACCCTGAAAGACTGCCTGGACTGTGTTTGAGTCGTTCTGCGCCTTGTGGTTCCACAAACATATACACAGGGCTCTGGGGCTTGCCTCACTCTCGGGAGGCCACTACAACTGACTGCACCCACCATCAGCCCCAGGTACCCCTTAAACTACAGTGGCGGTCACCCTGACCGCAATACCAAGAGTGGCGTCACGAAAATCCTAAAGAGAAGGTTCCCTACCTGTGACCAGACTGTTCCTTCATGTGGAGTCCCTGAAGGTAATGCACCGACACAACACCTGTGGGGCTTCACAAAAGCCTTAGGCTAAGTTCACATTTCCACTATTTTCCCAGTGTCACAATCCATCTCTTGACTGCTTGTGACGCTGGGAAGGTTAATTGTGTACAAACACATGTAGTGTTGAATGGGTACCATTTTTTACATTTTTTTTTTTTGAAAGATTTATTTTAACCTTTCAGGAAGAGGGGAGAGAGCGAGCGAGAGACAGAAACAGAGAGAGGCAGAGACAGAGAGAGAAACTCGGTGCGCTGTTTTTGACGCATCGAAAAACGTTGCATGCAACGTTCCTCCCTGCCGGCGGTCAGTCGATCTGCCGCGCGGCAGATACAGTGCAAGGCCATCCATCACAATCCGCCACTTATGCAAGTCTATGGGAAGCAATGGAAGCCGCCAAAGCATTTTTGACGGTTCTCGTTTCTCAAAGCGGCGGATTGTGACGCCCGGGAAATAGCGGAAATGTGAACTTACCCTTAGGGTATGTGTACATAACATCTTTTTCAGGTGGATTCTGCCTGGAATCCAACTGAAAATGAGCAGTAAAAGAAGTTAGAAGTGTTACACTCAGTTTTTGCTGAAGCTACTCTCCATTAGGACAGAGTCACACTTGCGTATGACTCGCCCAAGTGGAGGGAGAAAATCTGGCATTGCACATCAGACTGCACTCGGATGTTATCCAAGTACAGTGCAATATATGCACAAGCTGACAATGGAGGAGATGGGGAGATTAACCCCTCACTGTCCTCCGCAGCGCCCGACCTCTCCTCCGCAGCTGTGATCCGATCTCAGGAACAGATCACAGTCACATGACACTCGGCTTACACTCGCAGCAGATCCTGAGCTGAGGGTCATTAGCAGATTGCATCTAATGCTCTCGCATCACATGCCATACGCAAGTGTGACTCTGCCCTTATAAGAGTAAAATGATTAAAGATGCTGGCGGATCCCCAGCAGAAAACAATGGCAAAGCCACCAGTGAGGACAATGCAGGAAAAAGAATATCTTTCTGTTTTGTTATTTTTCAAACATACTCACGCAACCATGTCACCAAAGGATACAAACTCCACACCAATAAAAAAAGGTCATAGTATAGGATATACCAGTCACATATTACCCTGTATATGTCATAAGATGTCTGTACATAGTATATCACATCCAGAATACAGGACAATATGTGACGGTGTATGATTTGCTGTGACTACAGATACCAGATGTCATATATAGGATAATATGTGACGGTGTATGATCTGCTGTGACTACAGATACCAGATGTCATATATAGGATAATAAGTGACGGTGTATGATCTGCTGTGACTACAGATACCAGATGTCATATATAGGATAATATGTGACGGTGTATGATCTGCTGTGACTACAGATACCAGATGTCATATATAGGATAATATGTGACGGTGTATGATCTGCTGTGACTACAGATACCAGATGTCATATATAGGATAATATGTGACGGTGTATGATCTGCTGTGACTACAGATACCAGATGTCATATATAGGATAATAAGTGATGGTGTATGATCTGCTGTGACTACAGATACCAGATGTTATATATAGGATAATATGTGACGGTGTATGATCTGCTGTGACTACAGATACCAGATGTCATATATAGGATAATATGTGACGGTGTATGATCTGCTGTGACTACAGATACCAGATGTCATATATAGGATAATATGTGATGGTGTATGATCTGCTGTGACTACAGATACCAGATGTCATATATAGGATAATAAGTGATGGTGTATGATCTGCTGTGACTACAGATACCAGATGTTATATATAGGATAATATGTGACGGTGTATGATCTGCTGTGACTACAGATACCAGATGTTATATATAGGATAATATGTGACGGTGTATGATCTGCTGTGACTACAGATACCAGATGTCATATATAGGATAATAAGTGACGGTGTATGATCTGCTGTGACTACAGATACCAGATGTCATACATAGGATAATATATGACGGTGTATGATCTGCTGTGACTACAGATACCAGATGTCATATATAGGATAATAAGTGACGGTGTATGATCTGCTGTGACTACAGATACCAGATGTCATATATAGGATAATATGTGACGGTGTATGATCTGCTGTGACTACAGATACCAGATGTCATACATAGGATAATATATGACGGTGTATGATCTGCTGTGACTACAGATACCAGATGTCATATATAGGATAATATGTGACGGTGTATGATCTGCTGTGACTACAAATACCAGATGTCATATATAGGATAATATGTGACGGTGTATGATCTGCTGTGACTACAGATACCAGATGTCATACATAGGATAATATATGACGGTGTATGATCTGCTGTGACTAAAGATACCAGATGTCATATATAGGATAATATGTGACGATGTATGATCTGTTGTGACTACAGATACCAGATGTCATATATAGGATAATATGTGACGGTGTATGATGAGTACAGACATCAGATATTATACCAGCCGCATGTTATCTGTACATAATATCAGATATTTGAGCACATAGTAAATCAGTATATACGGGGATAATACTGGTAAAAGTGAATTAATTTGCAGGATCCTTTTTAGGGTACCAGGTCACTATTCTGTGGCCCCAGCCTTTCTCATGCTAACCTCATCCTACCTGCAGGTATACTTGGCTTTTCCTTTAGGCCTGCGACACACATCCGTGCCGCCGGCACGTGTTTGTCATTTTTTACACGTACCGGCGGCACGGAGACACGTTCAGCAATGCTACCCTATTGTAGCAGGCACACACACGTAAAACCACACGGAACGTGTGTCCGTGTGCATTTGTACGTGTGTGCGTTTTTCAAAGCACTGACATGTCAGTTTTTTTTCTCCGGCAGCACGGGTGTCACATGGCCCGCACCCGTACCACACGGGTGTAGTGTGGATGCGGTCCCGTGTGACATGCGCCGGAGAAAACACACGTATCAGAGAAAAAAAAAACATTTACTCCCCTTCTCCTGCCCTCCTGTCTCTGCCGCTGCTGCCTCTTGCTGCCGACCGCCGCTCATTAATCTCATAGAATATTCACTTCACTGCCTGGCAGCAGCAGCAGCGGGGAGACGGGAGGGCTGGAGACCGAAGATCAGCACCGCGGACAGCAGGAAGGACCAGGTGAGTATAATAATTACCGGTTCTACGTGTGCTATCGCGGATAGCACACGTAGAACACACGTGTCCCGCACGTACCAGAGACACTTACTTACCTGCACGCAAGACGCAGGGGAAATACGTGTCTTTCGGCACGTGCGTGAATTTCACGTGAGTGTGGCAGAGGCCTTAATTTGTAGCTTGGTCCAATGTCATGCATGTGTTACCTGCAAAAGGCTTTGTGCACACAGTGTGTTTTTAAAAAGTTTTTTTTATGTGTCTTTAAGTACAGTTTTGTCACAAAACTGCAGGCAAATCCTTTGCCGGCAAAGTCAATGAGAATCCTGAAGTTTGTGCACATGTTGCTTTTTTATTTGCAATAGAAAAACTGATGCATATCAATTCTTTCAGCGTTTTTGCCAGTGTTTTTCCACCCCAAATGCATGAAAAACACAATGGAAACACGCATGCAAGAAATACATAAAAATATACTGAAAACAAGGCAAAAACGCACTGAAAAAAACTGTTTTTCCTGCCAAGAGATGCAGATTTGGTGCAGAAATTTTTGCAACCAAATACTCAGCAACCGCTCATATCCAAAATGTTGTTGCAGCTGACTTGGCATACCTATTGCATACTGTGCATGATGCCACTGTTATATGCCGCTCACCACTCCACTAAGAGGAAAAAAAGAAGCTGCTCATTGTGGCATTGAGGAAAGATGAGAGGAATTGTTTAATTATAGTATTAAAATGTATTTGAGGAAAGCTCCTGGACGGTGACATTATTATATAAAGGGGCCAGAACAGGGACATTATAACATACAGGGCCTAGGATGTGGACATTATTACATAATGAGGACATTATTACATGCAGGGCTAGGACGGGGAACAATATTACATATAGTTCCCAGGACAGGGAACACTATTATGTACAGGGCCATGACTGTGACTTAATTACATACAGGGCCATTATTACATACAGGGTCCAGGACTAAGACATTATTACAAACATGGCTAGTACAGCTAGGATGGGGCCATTATTACAGTCAGTCAGAGACCAGGACAGGGACATAATTACATACAGGGCCAGGACGGGGGCATCATTAAAGGACGGAGGAATTAATACAGGACGAGGATATTAAAGGGAACCTGTCAGGTCCAATATGCACCCAGATCCACGAGCAGTTCTGGGTGCATATTGCTAATCCCTGCCTGTCAGTCCCTTTATATAGCATCATAAAAAAAGAGATCTTTAGAAAAAGTATTTCTAAAGATCTTATATTGTATGCTAATGAGCGCAGGGACTAGTCCCAAGGGCATTGCTTCCCTTGCTAGTCGGCTCCAATAGCATGTTAGTACTATCATGCTAATGAATGTGCAGCGTCAGAGGATGATGTCATTCACCTCTCTGCTCTACCTGACACTGGATTTTGGCTCAGTGCACATGACCCCGGAGTTTCGGTCATGTGCACTATGAAGCTGGGTGTACACGCCCTGGCTTCACACTGAAGTAGTACGCATGACCCAAACTCCGGGGTCATGTGCACTGAGTCAAAATCCAGTGTCAGGTGGAGATGGCAGCAGAGAGGTGAGTGACCTCTTCCTCTGACGCTGCACATTCATTAGCATGATAGTACTAACATGCTATTGGAGCCGACTAGCAAGGGAAGAAACACCCTTGGGACTAGTCCCTGCGCTCATTAGCATACAATATAAGATCTTTAGAAATACTTTTTCTAAAGATCTTTTTTTTCATGATGCTATATACAGGGACTGACAGGCAGGGATTAGCAATATGTACCCAAAACTGCTTGTGGTTCTGGGTGCATATTGGACCTGACAGGTTCCCTTTAATGCCCTCATCTGTATTAATTCACCCGTCCTTAAATGATGCCCCCGTCCTGGCCCTGTATGTTATGTCCCTGTCCTGGTCTCTGACTGTAGTAATGTCCCCATACTAGCTGTACTAGCCATGTTTGTAATAATGTCTTAGTCCTGGACCCTGTATGTAATAATGGCCCTGTATGTAATAATGTCACAGTCATGGCCCTGTATATAATAGTGTTCCCTGTCCTGGGAACTATATGTAATAATGTTCCCCGTCCTAGCCCTGCATGTAATAATGTCCTCATTATGTAATAATGTCCACGTCTTAGGACCTGTATGTTATAATGTCCCTGTTCTGGGCCCTTCATATAATTATGTCACCGTCCAGGAGCTTTCCTCAAATACATTTTAACACTATAAATAAACAATTCCTCTCATCTTTGCTCGATCCCACAATGAGCAGCTTCTTTTTTCTCCTCTGAGGGGAGTGGTGAGCGGCATATAACAGTGGCATGATGCACAGTATGCAATAGGCATGCCAACGTCAGCTGCAACAACATTTTGGATATGAGCGGTTACTGAGTATTTGGTTGCAAAAATTTCTGCACCAAATCTGCATCTCTTGGCAGGAAAAACTGTTTTTCAGTGCATTTGTGCCTTGTTTTCAGTATATTTTTATGTGTTTCTTGCATGCGTGTTTCCATTGTGTTTTTCATGCATTTGGGGTGGAAAAACACTGGCAAAAACGCTGAAAGAATTGACATGCTTCAGTTTTTCTGCTGCAAATAAAAAAAGCAACATGTGCACAAACTTCAGGATTCTCATTGACTTTGCCGGCAAAGGATTTGCCTGCAGTTTTGTGACAAAACTGTACACAAAGACACATGAAAAAAACTTTTTAAAAACACACTGTGTGCACACAGCCTTTTGCAGGTAACACATACATGACATTTGACCAAGCTACAAATTAAAGGAAAAGCCAAGTATGCCTGCAGGTAAAATGAGGTTAGCATGAGAGAGCCTGAGCCACAGAATAGTGACCTGGTACCCTAAACAGGATCCTGCAAATTAATTCACTTTTACCAGTCATATATCCCCATATATACTGATATACTATGTGCTCAGACATCAGATGTTATGTACAGATAACATGCGGCTGGTATAATATCTGATGTCTGTACTCATCATACACCATCACGTATTATCCTATATATGACTAGAGATGAGCCACCCCCCTAGTGTTCGAGTTTGGTTCGTCGAACGCGGCTTAATTTGGCCAACGTTTGATGAACGTTCGACGAACACCTTCGAACCCCATTGAAAACAATGTCAGGCAAACACAAACACATACAAACACATTATACATGTATACATACAGTTAATAAACATTGCCATTACACTTACAGGTCCCCGTGATGCGTCCTGCACTCTGTCTCCCGCCACTTTTCCTTCCGATCATCGCTGCACCCTCCCGGTAACCAGCACTGATGATAGGACTTTCCATGATGTCGTCGTAGCATGTGACCAGTCACGTGTGTATTATCTCATTGGCTACAGACTGGTCACATGGCTAGTCATCATGCTAGGTCCTGTCAGTGCATCTCTCTGGTACGCAGTGCTCGTTTGAGCATCTCCGTGTACCGGCGAGATGCTTGAACACATGCTTGGCTCACCTTTTCTGCATGTGGTCACTCTTTACAGAGTCAGCCCACATGCAAGGATTGGATGCCACAGCCGGTGAATAATGGAGATCACCATTGCTATAGTAACCCGCCTGTCAGATTACTATTTCAATGGTGGCAGCGGTGACGTCACTGCTTACAACCCGCAGCCTCTGCTCACTCACTGAGTGATTAGACTGCACGGGAAAAGCAGCGTCTTCCTCCCATGTAGTGCTGTCTGATGTAGCAGAGCTGCATGGGTTGAAGGAGAAAGAAGACCAAGATCGTGGATGGAGGGGTGAGAGGGAGTAATAAACATGGAGTCTCTAAGTGTGTCTGTGTATTTATTTCTATTAAAGTATTTTTTCTCTGTGTGGTGTCTTTTTTTTTAACCCTTTATTGGAGTTTCTTAATGGCCGGGTCAAACTTATGTATATTGGATTTTATGACAGGGTGTTGATCCAGGGAACTAGTCTGATTGCCGTATGTGGAGTCAGGAAGGAATTTTTTTCCCCATTGGAGCTTATTTGACACATTGGGGGTTTTTTGCCTTCCTCTGGATCAACATGTTAGGCTACGGGTTGAACTAGATGGACTTAGAGTCTCCCTTCAACCTTATAAACTATGAAACTATGAAACTTGCCTGACATTAAAAATCTCTGGCTTAATACTAGCTAGTAAAACAAAGCTAGTATTAACCCATTATTACCCAGCGAGCCACCGTCACCAGGGCAGCTATAAGAGTTGGATACAGTGCCAGATGATGGCGCTTCTATGAACGCACCATGTTCTGGGGCGGCTGCGGACTGCAATTCGCAGCAGAGGGGTCCAGAAAGCTTGGGCCAACCTGTGCTGCGGATTCCAATCCCCAGCTGCCTAGCTGTACCTGGCTGGACACAAAAATGGGGCGAAGCCCATGTCATTTTTTTTTTTTTTTTAGATTATTTCATGAAATAATTAAAAAAAAAAAGCTTCACTATAATTTTAGTTCCCAGCCGGGTACAAATAAGCAGCTGGGGGTTGGGGGCAGCCGTACCTGCTTGCTGTACCTGGCTAGCATACAAAAATATGGCAAAGCCCACGTCATTTTTTTGGTGGGCAAAAAACTCTTGCGTACAGTCCTGGATGGAGTATGCTGAGCCTTGTAGTTCTGTAGCTGCTGTCTGCTCTCCTGCATACACTAGTGAATGGAGCATGCTGAACCTTGTAGTTCTGCTGCTCCCCCTGTCTCTCCCTCCAGCATACAGTCCTGGATGCAGCATGCTGAGCCTTGTAGTTCTGCAGTTGATGTCTGCTCTCCTGCATACACTAGTGGATGAAGTATGCTGAGCCTTGCAGTTCTGCTCCCCCTTCCTCTCCCTCCAGCATACAGTCCTGGATGTAGGATGCTGAGCCTTGTAGTTCTGCAGCTGCTGTCTGCTATCCTCCATATAGACCAGGGTTCCCCAACTCCAGTCCTCGAGGGCCGCCAACAGTGCATGTTTTCAGGATTTCCTTAGCATTGCATGGGTGTTGGAATCATCAACTGTGCAGGTGATTAAATTATCACATGTGCAATACTAAGGAAATCCTGAAAACATGCACTGTTGGCGGCCCTTGAGGACTGGAATTGGGGACCCATGATATAGACAGACAGCAGACAGCAGCTGCAGAACTCCAAGGCTCAGCATACTCCATCCAGGAGTGTATGCAAAAGGTTTTTGCCCCCCCCCAAAAAAAAATTACATCGGCACACACAGCGATGTACCGCAGGAATGAGGAACAACATCGTATTTCCTATTGGTGCAACATTATGGAAATGTCCGACACTACACAGATCACCGATTTACGATGCTTTTGCGATCGTTTATCGGTGCATCTAGGCTTTACAGATTGCAACATCGTTACTGGCGCTGGATGTGCGTGCCTTTCGATTTGACCCCGACGATATTGCAGTAGCGATGTCGCAACATGCAAAGTACCCCTTAGGGTAAGTTCACATTTCCGCTATTTCCTGGGCGTCACAATCCGCCGCTTTGAGAAACAACGGGAACCGCCAAAAAAGCTTTGGCGGCTTCCGTTGCTTTCCATAGACTTGTATGAGTGGCGGATTGTGATGCAGATCGACTGACCGCCGGTGGGGAGGAACGCTGCATGCAACGTTTTTCGGTGCATCAAAAACAACACACCGCGTTTCTCTCTCTGTCTCTTCCTCTCTCTGTCTCTCTCTATTTCTGTCTCTCGCGCTCTCTCCATTATTCCTGAAAGGTTAAAATAAACCTTTCAGAATAAAATAAAACAAACGGTACCCGTTCAACGCTATATGTGTTTGTACACAATTAACCTTCCCAGCGTCACAAGCCGTCAAGAGACGGATTGTGACACTGTGAAAATAGCGGAAATGTGAACTTAGCCTAAGGGGTACTTTGCACGTTGCTACTAGAGTTGAGCGCGGTTCGTGGTCCGAGGTTCGCCAGTTCTAGGTTCGAGTGATTCTGGGGGGTGTTCTAGATAGAACTAGAACTCAAGCTTTTTGCTAAAAGTTCGGCAGCTCGAGTTACGTTCGAGACCGGTTCTATCAGCAAAAAGCCTAGCTAATTACTAGCTGGCTTTTCACTGTAATAGTGTGAGTCACTCTGTGATTCACACTGTTATCAAATTTCAGCGTATAGTGTGTGGGGGACACGGGTTTTTTTTTTCTTTTCTAAGCGCGCGTGTAGTGGGGAGGGCCAGCATGTCAGCCAATCCCAGACACACACACAGCTAAGTGGATTAAGTTTGCCAGACAAGCAAAGGCATGTGTCATAGGCTGTGAATGTCACATGTCCTTGCATTATAAATACGGCCATTTTCCCTCAGGACGCCATTATCTGCCTTCTGCGTCTGGGTGACAGTCACCGCTAACGCAGCTCCTGTCGCCGGTCCTGCTG